>NC_037089.1:87923001-88239665 GCF_002994745.2 Rosa chinensis
TTTCGTTAGGCGTGTGCTAGCAGCTGTATGATTTATAGTATAAGGTGCTCCTAATGATTTCGCCCAGGAGAGATAGTGGTTGTGGGCGCTAGTAATAAAAGATTGGCTACCTCGGGCAATATGGGTTTTGAGGTATCATAAATCCTAATAGCTTGACAGGGTTTTGCTTGAGGTGCCAGGTTCGTTTGGAGAATCAGAATCTCTACATTTGGTTTTAATGTAAATTGTGAAGAAAATGAAAGAAAATTAGTAGGAATACCAATACTGAGATCCTTGAGAGGTTCAATGCTACTGTGCTGAAATTTTTGGTGCACCCATTGTAACAACTGCATCAATGGTTTGCAAAGGTGAAGTTAAATAGATTGAAAATAACATCTCATATATTTGGTATGAGTTTAACTTACCTTCATTTTCACCTGTCTTGGAGGGCTTGATGTTATATTGATTCAGGAACCATGGGAGACAAAAAATAGATGTAGATGTAGATGTAGTTTGCAAGGAAGATGGGATTTAAAAAGAGATGGTAGGAATGTTAAAGAGTCACAGAATAATCTCATAAAGATCTATCAATTTGACTTCTGAATGCTGATTGATACAAGGGTATGATAAGGTTGAGTAGAGAGAACCAATTAGAAAGATACAAGATTGTGGTTGGCTGCTCTTATCAAAGACCAAATCATCTAGAGAAATTGGAGGTTGGTTTGAACACCATGAAATTGTCTTCGTGCATATTTGTGTTTTCTTGAAGTTAGTCTCACAGGTATAAATAATGCCACATGTAATCCTTGATAAATTATATAATAACATGTAAACACAGACATGTCTTTTAGTTGGCCATAGACCTGATAAACAAGTGTCTTTCGGGTAGTGCAACAATGCAAAGGACGACGAGAGTATGCAATGTACTTGTTTCGCTGGTGAAAATATACATATTTTGTAATCTGATTATTGGATCTAACTGAGCTTCTGTAGCATTCTTAAGCCACATTACAAGAGTTAATGCAATGCAGTTTTTTGTGATATCATAGTGACAGTAATTCACTCGTTTATTTTCAATGAAAATTGTATTTGCTATATTTTCATTTTGCACCTTACTTTTTAAAGCTGTTCATTGCATGTGAAAAGTTGATCTTAATCCAGTGTTGGTTCTAGAGAGCAGTCTTTTTACAATGAAATGTAGGATCACCAGACAAGAGTAGGTCCATTTTTACTTCAATCACACTTATGCAGCTTCTCTGCTTGCAGCTTATGAATTAAGTTTCTGTTTTTGCCATATACTGACGTAATCTACTTGCTTTAGCCTTTATTTCTGCCTGTTGTTTTGTACTTGATTAAAACCTTTCATGCAGGTATGATTATGACATTTATTAGCTTAGAGGCTTGCATTCACCAACTGCCTTATTTATCATATTCAAGTATCTTCTCGACCGAGGAGGCAGTAGGACAATGTTGCTGGCCCAGAAATATCTGCATACCCCACAAGGATCTCTGGAAGTAGACTAAGGAAGGAGAAAGCAGTTGTAGGCTTACAGACAAGAGCAGTGCATCCATTCACGTGTCTTTGACTAGATCTTCTATCAGTGGGGCTTGAATATTACTCAAAAGAGAAATGAACTATTAAAAAGAAGGTGAGGAGTCCTGGAGTGTCTTTGTTCACTCTTCCTGAGTCTGGTGTATTCCTTTGTGGAGGTAAGTTTCTGCTAAAAATGACAACAATTCGAGTTGGAATTGGTATACCATCTTTGTTTTTGTTTCTTTTTTGCATGAAACGATGTATGTGTCTCCCACTGTAATTAATTGAGATTGAGACAAGCTTGCTCAAATCCATCAAACTTGCAATCAATAATGCTCAATTGGGTGCTGAGCATCCTCATTTGTAGCTACCCAACGAAGAGCTACGATACGCAGGGTGTCAGATATCAGAATCACTGACCTTCATTGCAGATTCGATACACTACAACAAACTTACGTTTTGCAAGCCCTCAGGATGGTGACCATGGAATAATAAATGTTTTTATTATTGTTGTCATTTGTATGGAATTATTGCATTTTGATAAGAAACAGGTTAGATGAGTAGGGTAAGCCCATCATCCTAATTTTCTGTATTGCTGCTTTAGCAGGTGAATTCAATAATTTAGCCCACAATCAGAGTCTCTTTTTGTAGATGGATAGTAGGTACTTGAATTTCTTATGATGATAACATATTATAATATAACTTTGGTTTTGTTGATGAGGTTTTGCATTCACAATGAGTATTATATGAATTTCCCTATTCTCTTTCTTTTAATTTAGCCACTGATGTCCATATACTCTGGAATATTCTTTTGGTAGTAATTTGTCCTACTCCCTTGTCCACGGTCCATCAATTCCATTCAGGATTGAAGGAGACTCTTGTACATAAATTGTACATATACCTTTAGAAAACGTAATCGGGATACTGATAGTGCATGTATTAGGTACCAAAGTGTTTTTGTTTTTGGCATTTAAAGTTTGGGAACCGCGATGGCTATCACTTATATATATAATACATCATCTTCCGTTGCTCATTAATAAACCCTTCATTTCCCTAAAAGAAAAGAAAAAACAAAAAGCACTTCACACAATTGCCTTTGCTGCAAGTTATTGGTAAACAGGTGCATCAGATCGCCATAAAGGTTCATCGGAGTGGATAAGGTCGGTGGCCCGCATTGTACAGATAAAAGAGATAACGTTGAGACAGTGGCATATGGATTGTTTGGGTCAGAGTGAAATACGCAGCCCAATGGGCTCAAACATTAATTGGGTTAGCGGTCACATTTGGATTATTTGGGTCACAGGGGTTACATTTCCAATGAACCTACTGGGAATGTGTGGAAACACGCGGCAAATTTTGAGTGGACCCGGTAAATCCCAACAAACTTTCGAAAGGGCTCTACCAGATAGATAGATAGATACCTTTCCCGACATTCTCAACTACCTTTCTCAGTCAGTTTCTCTCGTCTTCTGAAATTCCATATCCACTAGAATTGGAAGACTTGAAATTCGAAAATCCCTATTGAGATTCGATTCTTCTCAAATCTCAAAGTGGAAGTGATGGGGACCGAGACGACCTCCGTGGAGATATCCGAGCCGTTGCTTGTTGACGACTCGGACAAAATCAAGGCCGTTGTGGAGGAGGACCGACTGCCGGAATGGAAGGAGCAGATCACGGTGAGAGGGCTGGTGGTGAGCGCCGTGCTGGGGACCCTGTTCTGCATCATCACGCACAAGCTGAATCTGACGGTGGGGATCATCCCGTCCTTGAATGTGGCCGCCGGTCTGCTCGGGTTCTTCTTCGTCAAGTCCTGGACCGGGTTCTTGGCCCAATTAGGTTTTCAGGTGAAGCCCTTCACCAGGCAAGAGAACACTGTCATCCAAACTTGCGTCGTCGCTTGCTATGGCCTCGCCTTTAGCGGTATAACCCTCAACCATTAGCTCTCTTAATCTCTCTCTAATTAAATTTGGTTGCATCTTTTTTAATATCGGAAAAAAAAAAAATTGATGACAGGGGGATTCGGTTCGTATTTGGTTGCAATGGATGAGAGAACATATAAACTCATCGGGGAGGATTACCCTGGTAACAGGGCAGAAGATGTTATTAATCCGAGCTTGTGGTGGATGACTGGTTTCCTCGTTGTTGTCAGCTTCCTTGGACTTTTTAGTCTCGTTCCGCTTCGCAAGGTAACTACTTCCACTGTGGTTTGTTCATTCTTCCAACAATGTTGGGTGTTTTGTTCTTCTATGTTGTAGTTGCTGTGTTCCTATTAGTTGCTTGTTAGCTTCCATGGTTCTACTTTTCGCAATGTCTTTTTAGTTTGCCATAGATGTGGCTGTTCAATTTATATACCTAAGTAATTATGTTAACCTTTCAGAGGAACTGTTGTCTCTTATTTTGTAAGGCATTGGCCCCGCCATTTTTAAGACTCTTAAAAGTTTGACATGCCTGTTGGCCACCATGATTGGCATTCGTTGTAGTTGAAAGCATCCTCACTTGTGTATGCTTTTGAAATCAGGTTATGGTTATGGATTACAAACTTACATACCCCAGTGGGACTGCCACAGCAATGTTGATCAATAGCTTTCACACTAAAAGTGGTGCAGAGCTTGCCGGGTAAACTCTATGTCTCAACTTCATGAAATGCCACCACTGAAACTGGTCATTCTTTCCCGTTTAAAAAAAAAAGAAAAAGATTTAATATCCTAAGCCCTTTCTATCTGTTTTCATTCAAATAGAGGCCTGAGTTCAAAATGAATCTTTTTTTTTTTTATACTTTTTTTGCACTGAATATATATGTACTCTTTTTATTGCAGGAAGCAAGTGCAATGTCTTGGAAAGTATTTAAGCATGAGTTTAATTTGGAGCTGCTTTAAGTGGTTCTTCAGTGGTATTGGAGATTCATGTGGGTTTGACAACTTTCCTAGCCTTGGATTGACACTTTTTAAGAACACGTACGTATCTTCTTTTTTTCTTTGTCTGATTCTTTTATTGAGTCTAATTCCCTTCCCCTTTCATCCCCTCCCTTCACCCCCCTGCAACACCATTTTCACCCCACTTAATTATAAGTTGAGGTAGCTAACACTACTTTGGTGGAGCCACTGGCGGTAGCTGGTGATGAGAAACAAAGGACTTTGTTTATGAATTAGAAGTAAAGCTGTCTGTATTTACATGTTTCGCTATGTGCAGGTTTTATTTCGACTTCAGTCCTACTTATGTCGGATGTGGTCTTATTTGCCCTCACATAGTCAACTGCTCAGTACTTCTTGGGGCTATCATATCATGGGGTTTCCTTTGGCCTCTCATATCCCAACATGCTGGGCACTGGTATCCAGCTGACCTTGGTAGCAATGATTTCAAAGGTCTTTATGGATATAAGGTATTGTGGAATCATTTTTGTTGGGGGCAACACTACCATCATTATAGCAATAATCTTGATTATATTTGAGGTTTGGCTCAATCCATAATGTTTGTTTACAGGTCTTCATAGCTATTGCCCTTATTTTGGGGGATGGTCTATACAATTTGATCAAGATTATAGCCATTACCATCAAGGAAATATGCAATAAAAGTAGTATACAGAGCAATCTTCCTTTGGTTAAAGAAAAGTTGGGTGAGTATTCATATGATGTCTAATATTCATGGATAATTTATTTGACACCCTTTAGTTCTTCACATTGAATCATATACGGAAGGCATTAGTTCAGTGTTGAACTTTTTTCCCCCCTCTTCTTAGCTTGTAGTAGTTATCTAGTAATCTGGATTGAGTTGTGACGTAAGGGCATAACTGGCTTAAACATCGTTGTCATTTAATATTGTTATTGCAATTAGGAATGCTAAAGTAAATTATTTGACTTAAGAGTAGCACTCTATATGTATTTACTGCACAGGCATACTGTGTGGTTTTTTCTGCTAGATATAGATAAAGAGAACTTAAATTGAGTTCTGATAGTTGAGCCAAAACTAATTTTAATTTTAGGTCCTGAGTCAAGTTAATTGTTCAAGGCAGATTTCATTGGTTAAATTATCTGATCAGTATCTTCTGAACTCTACATTTATTGTCTAGTTATTCTTTGTGGGATGAATATGTTTTCTGCTGAAGATTAATAGTTGTTATGTGCTTAGCAGATGGTGAGAGTTCTGAAGTAACCCTGGAACAAAAAAAGAGGGATGAGGTATTTCTCAAGGATAGAATACCAAACTGGGTTGCCGGTTCTGGATATGTGGCCCTGGTGGCAATATCGACAGCAACAATGCCAATTATCTTTCCGCCTCTCAAATGGTATTTGGTGCTGTGCTCATACATCCTTGCTCCTGCTCTTGCCTTTTGCAACTCCTATGGCACTGGCCTCACAGACTGGAGTTTAGCTTCAACTTATGGGAAAATAGGTCTTTTCATCATTGCTTCATTAGTGGGAAGTGATGGTGGGGTTATAGCTGGTTTAGCTGCTTGTGGGGTGATGATGTCCATTGTCTCTACCGCAGCCGATCTCATGCAAGACTTCAAGACAGGTTACCTCACCATGTCCTCGGCCAAGTCTATGTTTATCAGCCAGTTAGTGGGAACAGCCATGGGTTGTGTGATAGCTCCATTAACATTTTGGTTGTTTTGGACTGCTTTTGATATTGGCTCACCTGATGGTCCGTACAAAGCACCATATGCTGTAATATTCAGGGAAATGGCAATTTTAGGTATTGAAGGCTTCTCCGAGCTGCCAAAGCACTGCTTGGCTATGTGTTGCGGTTTCTTTGTGGCTGCTTTGGTGATAAACCTCTTGAGGGACGTGACTCCTAAGAAGGTATCCCAATATATTCCTATTCCAATGGCTATGGCAGTCCCATTCTACATCGGAGCCTACTTTGCCATTGATATGTTTGTCGGGACAGTGATATTGTTTATATGGGAGCGAATGAATAGGCAGAATTCAGAGGATTTTGCAGGGGCAGTCGCTTCGGGTCTAATATGCGGTGATGGGATTTGGACAATTCCATCCGCGATCCTCTCTATCTTCAAGGTCAATCCACCCATCTGCATGTACTTTGGGCCTTCTTGGAGCAGCTAGCTGGTGTTGTGATTGTAACTTGTAAGTTGGAACTGAAAAGTTGTTGTATTGTTTCAACTCACCTGGCTGTCTAGGTTGGCTGGTTAGACTTTGTAAATACATAAATATGTATGATTTATTGGGGTTGTCTTGCTTCCATGTACACCAGACAGTTGATTTGATTACTTGGAAGTCTAGTCTCCCTTTCGTCTTTTTATATCATTCAAATAGTCTTTCACAAGGAAACTTTTTGCTCAAGTTACTAATTATCATCCGGTTTGTTGAGCGACTGCAAATGGTTGCTGATAAGGTCAACACATTACCCCCAAACTTTAGTAGAGGGGTGCCAGCCGAAAAAGTGACTGGATGCATACGTAAATTTCGCCAAAAGGGAGTGAGCGTATGGATGTCCCATTCGGTGGGAATTGAACCTGGAATTTTCTCACATAATATTTTTTTGGTCAACAACTCGTTTTTCACTAAAAATTATGGACTATAGGCCTATAGCACACAGTTTTTTTTTGGTCAAAATCTCATATTCTTATTTTTTTCACCAAAATTTTCACCTTCAAATCATGATTTTTACGTATTTCTCAAACATACCGAATTCAAAAATCTCAACTTGATATTTTTTTTTAACGATTTTTCAGAGTCAAAACAGAAGAAAAATCATTAAAAAAATTGTAAAGATTTTGGTGTTCCGCAAGTTCACACACCTTCCATAAATCATTCTTAGCAAAAGGAAAACTTATGTTGCAAAACATTTTCAAGAAGAAGAAAAAATGTGTTACGTTTTGGCATGTCACGGTTGCCCCCATGACACTTCCAAACGTGCCAAACCATGCGGACACTTTTTTTTTCTTCTGAAATCTCCTTGTGTCATGAGTTCATCAGTAGTAAAACATGATTTTTAGTCAGTGTTCCAATTAACAGAATTTGAAAATATCCACCCAATTTTTTTCCTTTTTACAATTTCTCAACTCAAAAAGAATCCGGAGCACAAAAAATTTCTGAATAATTTTTCATCATCTGTTACATACTTTACATTCTTATTAATAGTGCTGCAGAATTATAACTCTCTGCATTGCATGTATAGCATAAATTTTATAATCAATGGTTTTAGGTTAATGAGGATGCATCATTATTATGTAGAAGAAATCTTCGATCTGTTTGAAATACTAATGCCTTTTCTAGTGGCTCATGGTGAGTCTGGTTGATCATAATAAATGAGATGAAATTTCGTATACGTAATTCATATATGCATAAATGTTTGATGGGATGGTTCCCTATAGGCCAACACATGCATTGGTGTAAGCACTTCTGAATCGAATCGAATCTATCGAACCTCCTATTTATAGTACTATATATCTATGTGCAGGTTGATGAATGGTATATATGCCTGCCTCTTGCTACCTCATACCCTTTCATTACATGTGAGAAAGAAAAAAAAAATCATTTCCAAATTATAAACATATATGATTGTTTTCTTGAAGCCATTTTCACTTGCAGAGTAAATAATTTCCAGCAAGACTAAAGCAAATTCTTCCGGGTTGCATCTAGCTTGCACATGGATAATGATATGTTTACAGTATTAGGAAGAATCAGAAATGGGAAAAGGTAGAGAGGAAGTTCCACCACATTAACAAATAGAGACTCCTCCGATATGCACCATCCATTATATTCTCCATTCCAATTGCTGAGCTCCAATAAAAGCCAGAATCTCTAACTGAATGGGATGGACCTCAATCACCAATCACCATTATCCTTATCTTTCCCTCATGACATATCTCTCCTCTCTATCTGTGGGTGCCATCGTTTTCTTCTGCTTTTCAATTGTTATTTTGTCGGTAATGTGCAAGTTTTCGTTCTTCTTGTAACCTTATTTTCTTCAAGAAAGTTGAATAAGAATACCAACAAAATCTCGCCAAAAATTTGTGATACGGCCCTTTGGAGAAAAATGTCTTTAGTAGTGATTGAAAGCATCTTTAAAGCCTATGTTCAACTCTTTTCTTAAAAGAGGAAAAACAATTTTGACAGTATAGAAAGTGAAAACTAGAAATAAACGATGATGAAGCCTGCACTTTTATCTTATTGTTATTGCATTTCTATATGATGTTACTTGACGAATTGATGGCAATAATTTTAAGATAGATGTAGCCCATTTCATAAAATGGGTGGTTGAGATACATCAATCCATCAAAATTGGGAAAAGAATCCATTGCAAATGTGAAAACAGTGTAGCTAATAATACAAGAGGTCACAATCTGTGCCATGTGATGTGCCTCAGTCCCAGTTTTCATTTTCAATTTTGAGCACTATAGCTGGGAGCTGCCTCTTTGCTTATGCTTATATGGCATAGCTGTAGCATACAGTCACCCTCAAAATTATTACTTGAAAGATCTAACGTGTCAAACTATGCAGTTCTCTTCTTTTTTTTCAACCAATTATAGATTCTGCATATGCTGTATAATAGTTGGTTGGTTGTCCAATTCAGTACTACTGTCTGCAAAATTTGAATCCTTTTAACAAACAGATGCAGAATGGTTAAAATAAGCAACAACCCAAAATGGTACAAAATGACCGCATCCATCTGTTTTGCATTAAGCTATAACAATATATACCTGGCTAGCTAGCTGATGGGGAGTTTCCTAGAGCTTTCTCCTCCAAATTATTTGATTTATGAGAACTGTTGCTGTTGACTTGCAGCCAAGTTCATACAAATTCATACGCATGTTTCAACTTTATTGTTGGCGAATCTAAAAATATAATTGCAGGCAGCTTTTGTATGTACAGCCAGAACATATTTTCGATCTAGCTTCTATTTTATTTATTTGTTTTTATTTTGCACAGATTAAATTTTAACGCTTATCATTGTTAACTTCTATATTGGTTGCCTAAAAGGAGCGAGGTATCCATCGAAATGACAAAGTCCATTACCTTAACGCTTCTGGTGTGATGGCCCATATATAAACTCAAAACCTTAATCATTAGTGTCAGTGTCTGTGTTCTTTAATTAATAAAGCTGCATTCTTTCTTCCGTATATCAGCATGCCCCTGAAAAGATCAACCCTAATTTTCCAATTTTATTGAAAAGGGGAATATGAAAGCTTGAGATGTGCATGCATGTCAAAGAAAATATTGAAGAAAACCCTACTGTGGTGGAGACTTTAGGCTTAATCCCCATCATATTACTTCCCTTGGCTTCTAGAATACCTAAAAGTTAATCGGTTTTTTCTGAATAGAAGTAAGAGGTTTGAATGGTGCATTAAGACATACCTAGCACAGTAAAAAGATAAGTGAGCCAATTCAGGTTATCGATCTCTAATTAGAAAACCTTAATATGAAAGCAAAGATCTTTTTCCCATTGCTTCGAATTCATGTATATAAAAGCCAGCCACAGCAAGAAGGATATTTCAACAGCTAACTTTTGAAGAGGGGCCTGCATTGTCTCCATGATGGGAAGCACTTGTCACTACCAATTCAATCACCAACATACACGTACCGTTCATCCCATTCCCATTTCCCGCTATTATTATGCATCGATCAATTGGTCTTCTCCACATCAAACCCTAAAAGTTAGCTTACGGATACCTCCCTCATTGACACTTCTTTCGCTTTAATGGAGGCTAGCTTAAAGAAGTAGAAGGAACAGGAAAAGCTAGCTAGCATGCTCTCGATCAATCCTTAAAGTTCCTTGCTTAGTACGTAATACTCTGAATGATCATTCTTGTTTTTTGTTTAAATCACTAGTGAATGAAACTTGCAGGAAAAGAAAACGCGTTTAAAATGATCGATCCCCACTATGGTGACCGAATATCAACTTCATCCATGGATATGGTATGGGTTATATAGAATCATGCATGCAGTACTGAAAAACTGAAAGTCAATGGATTAGTGCGTTAACTAGGTTTCTAGTTTTAATTAGTGCTAGAATTAGTGTTCCATAGATCTTGAAAAATGAAATGGAAATTTGTTCACCGGTCCTTGTTATTGTCAATTGTCATGCCCCATAAAACTATGGGAGTTGTTTTGGTAAATATATAAATTAATTGGCGATCGAGTTGGATATACGTATGTCTACCTCTAGCTCTAGCTCCCTCCCTTTGAATTCGATTCATTAATCTTTTTCTTAATCAAATAGTAAGAAGGGGACACAATAATCACACCAACTTGCACACCTTTTGAATTTTGAAAGTTAAAGCATGTTTGGACCAACTAAACCCGACTAAATTAACCATTTTTGTGGACTTGTAGATCACGAAAGTCATTTTATGCATCATCTCTATTTTTTTTTTTTTTTTTGAATTTATGCATAATCTCTAACACGGGAACTTCTATTCATACCTTTTAAATTAGCATTTGGACCTTTTTCAATTTTTGAAATTTTTTTCCTACAATACCCTTCGAAAGAAATAAGAAAAATAGCCTGACATAACCACAACCTCATCTCCAAGTTTATTTCTCCCTCAATCTCTTTGTTCCTCTTTCTCTCTTCTTTTTTTTTTTTGAAAAATCTTTCTCTCTTCTTAAATTGCAGAGTAAGCCAATTCTAAGCAACCAAGCACACCATTGATATTATATCCATCCATGATAAACAATCAATAAAGTTTGATTATAAATATGGTTCAATTGATTGCTTAGAATCAATCAGCTACAAGAAAGAAAGGGGCAAAAAAAAAAACAACAACAACATCAATTTTTACGAGAGTAATAGTACCGGTGGGAGAGGGAAGAGAATCAAATTATGGCTTTATATAAAGGATGGGAGGAGAGAGTAGTGAGATGATAAATACTGTGTGATGATGAAGATGAAGGTACGTGAGAGAATGAGGGTACAGTGAACCTGTGAAGGTTGAGAGGAAAGCATAGAAGCACACGGTTGGGTTTTTTTTTGGGTCATTGACCCAAAGCCCCAAAATAAGATAAAATTATCCCACTTACCCCAACAACACATTTTTATTCTCAACCACCCAATTTAATTTAAAAAGACAATTTTACCCTCAGCTAAATTAATAAACTACACTATATGGCATCGAGCTCTCTCTCCTCTCCCTTATCTCTCTACTCCGATCTGACTCTCTCTCTCTCTCTCTCTCAGAGCCGTGAAGGTGTAGCCGGCGATGGTCGTGCAGCCCAGAAGCCGACGCTCGTGCAGCCCGTGGCGAGTTTATGTAGCGAGCTCGGAGTTCCTTTACATCACATTGGTGCCCGGCTGCCCGCCGATGAACCTCGTTGCCGTCGCCGCAGTAGTTTCCGATCAGATTGGGGAGCAGATCCTTCATTCTCTCTCTCTCTCCCTCTCTCTCTCATATCAGATTGGGGAGCAGTACCACCGTCATCATCTTCTCTCTCCTCCCTCGGCTCCGTCGTCTTCTTCGTCGTCGTGGGTGGCTTCGCTGAAGTCGATGATGGCCGCAAAGCCGCACGCTAGGTAGGGGAAGGATGAGGTGAATCTGTCTCCGTTTGGTTTTTTTTTTTTTTTTTTTTTGCTTGCTTCGTTTTCTAAATAGTTCAGTCGCTCGTTGCGTTGCTTCAATTATGCAGGCGTCGCTTAATTGATTAATTCATAACAAAGTTCACTGCTCGAATTGCTATACGGTTGCTGAAAGAATCAAGCTCGTACGTGGGTTATAGAATTCCATGTGATATGTTGGTTCAAGTCATATTTGACTTATTATTATGAGAAATATTTTTGGCATTGCTCCTTTGGGATGGTATGCAGTTTGTCAATTTATCGTTGCGCCTTTCTGTTCAACAATTCATAATCAAAAAGTTCTACACAAACTACTTTGCTTTTGGGATGGTACTAAAATTGCTGCAAGCGGTCTATTGCTTTTGGGGGGCAATAGACGTCTATTAGGGGGCAATAGATGTCTATTGGGGGGTAATACATGGTTGACCGAAACGTCTATTGGGGGGCAATAGACGTTTTGAATTGATGTAATCTCCTTTTTTTTTTTTCTTTAATCAAAGTTTTATTTGTATAATTTTAAAAAGATTGGTTCCCATTTCGGTAATCGAGACGTCTATTGAGAGGCAATATATGTCTATTGGGGGGCAATAGACATCTACTGGGGGGCAAAACACGACTGATAGTCGTCTATTGGGGGGCAATACATGGCTGATAGTCATCTATTGGGGGCCAATAGACGTCTATTGGGGGGCAATACATGGCTGATAGTCGTCTATTGGGGGCAATAGACGTCTATTCGGGGGCAATAGACGTCTATTGGGGGCAAAAAAACTTTCCGGTGGGTGGTAGCCGGTGATCGGAATCCGGCGGCCGGTGACCAGATTCCGGCGAAAATTGGCCGGATTCCGGCGAAGTTGGCCGGAATCCGGCGGCCGGTGACCGGAATCCGGCTGCAGGTGATCGGACTCCGGTGAAGTCCCCTATGGTTTCTCTCTCTTCCATTCTCTCTCTCTCTCTCTCTCTCTCTCTCTAAGTAACAAAGGTGAGGGTAAAATGGTATTAAAAAAATAATAAAAACAAAAAAAAAATCTTAATGGGGTATTAGGGAAGACCTCCTTAGAGTGTTGTGGGTAAGAGGGAATTAAAAAAACTTAGTGGGGTAAGTGAGAAAAAAATCTCTAAAAATGGTGTAAATGGACAAAAACCCTTTTTTTTTCTCTTCTTATTTGTTCAGAGGGTAGTGCGGGAATAAAAATTGCTCAAAAATTGAGGAAGGTATGAATAGAAGCATTCCTCTAGCACAGACCATATAGAACCTTCAAAAGAAAAAAAAGGATATATTTATACTCATAAGCATAATTCACCGACGTGCAAACTAGTTACTCTATTGCAAATTAACCTTTTTTCTAAAAAAATTCTGTGTGAAGTTTCCAGATCTAATTACTTTACTACTTCTCTTCATTTGCATTCGAATTTCGAAAGATCATTTGTTTAGGATATGCGATTGAAAATATAGGAATCTTGGGGTAAATTTTCAACTAGTGTACTAATTTAATCACTTGATTTATGGACGGTAGAAAGCACGAACACACATGCACCTAACTCAGCAGAAATAATAATTCTCTTGTTGAGGTTTTGGCATATTTTATGTGGTATGGTATATATAAGATAGTGGACACTAAGACATAGAAAATCGCTTTCCAAGTACAATTGAAAAATGAAAATTTGGTTAATATATGATATGAGGCATCTTTGTCATGCGAGAAAATTAAGGGACTCCTTGTCATTTTCATTACTTGTTTATTGTTATCCACTTATCCCAATTATTATTGACAAGTGTACATATCTCTTGCAAAAATGTAGACTTCCCGTAGTCTTTAGCTTATTTGATAATCATTCTCGAGGAGACTAGAACTTGAAACAAACCCGGATTGTGAGGTGTAATTAAGAATGGGATTAGAATCCTTTTGATTAACTTAATGTTCTGAGCATTGTAACTATACTTTCGGAGCATGTATTGATATGAAATTTTCAATTGTATTTTATCTATATTTATTTAAGATTTTCTGTGAACTTAAACAAACAAAAAGAGAAGTTTTAAATACACACCCCTAATTACTTAATACACATTCCATACTTAATACACCACCCATTTAATTTCTCATTCTAATATTTTACTAAATACACAACCCAAAGTACCTAAAATATCCTTAATCTAAAAAATCATGAAATATCCTACTTTTTTTTTACTATATTAGGATTACTATTTAATACGATTAGTATATTCTATTATATTGACGTTTTGTAAATGACAATATTGATTACTTTTGTTTGTTATTGAGAAATCCATAAAGATTTATTATTGTTCCCTTTAAATAGATGTATATAAATAGATTTTGTGTTATTTGAGCTCACATCCACCAAACACCATGTTAATCAAGCATAAAATTATGAGTTGAATATTCAACCAAAACTATATAAGTAGTTTCTCACTTTCTCCACAGTAGTTGAACTAAAAAGTTGTCATTAGAGGGATCAAACAAATTAACAGTTACAAAGTTTTTTCACATGTTTTATATTAGAAAATAAATTGATTAATCATAACTCTTAGAGCAAAAAAGAAAATTAACTAAAAAATGGGAGTAAAGTGATATGTTTTAAAAATATTTAATGCCATTGATTTTGAAATTCTAAATATTATGGTTTTTAACCTCATTTAATTACAATTTATTTAAGGAAAAATTAAATTAGATAGTTTCTAACTTTATTCTTGTATTAAATTGGGAGGCCATGTATAGAAATTTTTTGTGTTTATCTAACTATTTATACATAAATATTTAAATAGAATAATATAAGGAAAATATGACTATTTTTTTTCTTCTAAAATGCATAGATGTCTGTTTTTGTCATTTAACCTACCTACAAAATCTAATTTGAAATATAAAATAATAGGGATGTGTATTGAGTGATTAGGGGTGTGTATTTAAAATTTCTCAAACAAAAAATGTAATAAATTTTTTTTTTTAAAATGCATATCATTTGGTCTAGTGGTATAAGTATTCTCTTTATAAGTAGCAGGGCCGGTCCTGAGCTTTTTTATGCCCAGGGCGAAATTTTTTGTGCGTGCCCAACTAGCCTGGAAATCTAGAATCAGCTTTTTTCCTTCTTGTTTTTTCTTTTCTGATTGAGATTGACTTGCAAATCCAACTTCTAATTGCACCTAATATTGAAAATTGAAAACCGATGAATGAGCAGGTTGTTAGAAATCACTTTGAATGATAATTGATAAACACCGGAGCATAGAACCATACCCGAAAATCTGGAATTTGCTTTTTTCCTTCTTGTTCTTTCTTTTCTAATCGAGATTGACTTACAACTCCAACTTCCAATTGCACCTAATATTAAAAATTGAAACCAATGAATGAGCAGGTTATTAAAAATCAATAGAACTCAAAAAACAAGTAACAAGGCTTTTGGATATCAAATTTGAAGAACACCCAATACCTATTTTGATTTGACCTCAGCCTACATCGATGGAAAGCTGAAAAATTCGTATGATCACCGTAGAATAATAGAAACATAGAGAGGAAAAAGATTGGGTGATGGATGAGAATGAACTGAAGAATTGAGTAACCATAGAAACCAATTTAAAGAAAAAATTTGCTGGGTTTCAAGGTTTGGGACTTTGGAGAGAGTAAGAGATGCTTGGATAATCAATTTTGTATCTGCCGTTGTGCGTTAGAAGAAGAAGAAGAAGTAACGATCTGCGTCTAGAAATCTAAATTTTTTTTCACGTTCCACTCTCTATACATATATAATTATATAAATATATATATATATATATAATACTTCTATTAAATCTTATTGATAAAATATGGTGCCCCCCTCTATGTTAGGCCCTGGGCTGTCGCCAATGATGCCCATGGGCAAGGCCGGCCCTGATAAGTAGGAGGTGGTGAGTTTGACTTACAATAAACCAGTTGTTATATATGAGTTGTTTATTTGATAAAAAAATCTTTTAAAAATTAAAAAAATTTAGAAAAAATAATTAATTGTTACTAAAATTATTAAAAATATTATAAAAAAAAATGAATATTTCAATCAACTTTCCACACCCATCTCGTGTGTATTTTTTCCAGTTAAATCTAGGGTGGTGCTATTCAGTATTCACACCATTTTTCTCTATTTACACACCTCCTCTATTTTTTTATTACTTTAAAAGGAAAATATCACAAATGGTCACTCAACTTTTACCTGTTCGACACTTTGGTCACTAACTTTTTAAATATATCACTTTGGTTACTCAACTTTAACTCTGTTATTCACTTTAGTAACTCCATTAATTTTTTTCATTAAAAAAAACTTTACACTACTACAGAAATTGAAACAGACGACGGGCAAAAACTGTCGTCTGATATCGAGGCTGACCGTCGTATATCGAGGCGCCGTATGATGAAGGTCTATTGTAGTGAACCGTCGTATGAAAGGATCGGCAGCATGTCGGCAGCATTAGCTGTTGTGTGACCGTTCTTCAGACAACGGGCGATTTTAAAAACTGTTGTGTGATTGCGATTCAGATGTCGCTTTATTTTATGGCCGTTGTGTGACTTCTATTAAGACGGCAGTTTTTATTCTATAGCCGTCATGACTATTGTATACACTCGACAGTTCTTTTTGACAAAAAGTGTGGTGTGAAGACTAACAATTAAATGTATTTGTGCTTGAAGACGACACATTGAGCTTTTATAATTGTGCTATAACATGTTGGACAAAATATATAACAATTAAATTAATTCAAATGTCACCAAATGTAAAATGAATTCAGTAAATTGATATCAAATAGGTAGTATTTCCCAAATATTTATACACAAATTTAAGAGGGTCATTCGTACATTTGTCTTCTTTCTCTGTTTCTGTCAACTTTTTCTATTTTCTACATCATACAGTGGCCGGGTACCTTGCAACTCCATGTCTACAAGTCAAGCTACTGTCTATAATCCTTGGGACACATCCCTGATACTTGCCATGTTGCTTAGCTTGGTGTTGGCACTTGGCACCAGTAAGAACGGGAAGACCTTCTCTGAGTTCCAATTGATATCCCAATAACCATTCCAACAACAATTACAATTGAATAGGTGCATAAGTTTCCAATTGATGTTAAAAGCTACAACTATTAAACAAACATTACTTTTTGTTAACATTTAGCATCAGTGAAATTGGTCATTAATACAATGTATAGAAATTGTTCCCATCTATTAACTCAAAAGATTAGCTCATCTATGATTAATACAAGGTGGAGAATGTGAAATGAACCTGCTGGAAATGGCTAACATGTATCATTTATCTAGACAAACGAGACCCAATAGATGAAATATACTTGCAACACTACCAGAATCTGTCAGTTTTTCTGGCCCAGCCAAAAATCTCAGTACACAATTGAAGTAACCAACCTATGATATAACGCATCACAATAAGGATAAAGATACATAATAATTGACTTTTTTGTCATCAGCATCATTCAATTCATATGTTTATCTCTTCTCTTTAAAACGGCGACTACAATTGAATTAAATTAGAAATCTATAATCCAAATACACAACTCCAATGAGAGTAAGAGAGATGGCAATTACCTGTATCAGTATGAAATGAATGTGGATTCGAGAGA
Organism: Rosa chinensis; assembly: GCF_002994745.2. NCBI lineage: Eukaryota > Viridiplantae > Streptophyta > Magnoliopsida > Rosales > Rosaceae > Rosa > Rosa chinensis. The sequence continues at coordinate 87,940,635 of NC_037089.1, forward strand.
GACGAAGAGAACCTGAAAAAGAAAACACAAAATACACCAACAAATCAAAAGTTACAAGTGAGAAACCAAAAAGAAATTGAGAATTGTGCTTCTAAATTCAGAAATTAAGAGAGATTGACTTGCAGTGGGGAGTTGTGAGAGAGAACAAATGAACACTTAAGTAGTACATGAAACTAAACATGTTTTAGAAAACAAGTAGATGCAAGCATATGCCGGGACAAAGGAAAACAGTTTAAGATTTATCAAAAGACTTGTTCAGCACATTATCAATTAAGTTCTTGATCGATAACAGCAAGTAGTGCTATATATGCTGTTAGCTAATTAAGGGAAAACAAGGAAGAATGATAACATTCATTCCCAGTATTCAATCAACTACCACAAGAAGAGAAATAAGTTAAATATACTAACCCCTCATAGCACAGATCATAACTTTCTAAAAAAAGATGTAAAAGGAAAAAGAAGGAGGGGAAAAGAACTAGCCCTCATACCATGTTTACTGCAAGGCATGTAGCTTCAATGGTACGGTACGTAGCTCACTTTGTGAGCTTTGCACTTGCTTTCATTTGCTTTGCTGAAATTTGCCATGAGAATCTGTAATATCAACATAGAAAAACCAATGTTAGCTTAATAAGTTAATATCCAGAATGCAAGAGAGATAAGAAATTGCACATATAGTCATAAGAACATGCAAGATAGACAACAATAAGGCATTGAACCTCAACCAATAGTAATAGATAGTCCTCTGTCTAAGGTAATACAAAACTGATGCTATATAAAACAAGAAGCTACAATAAACCAAATTTCTTTCAAGTATAAAAGAAATTTATACTATTTTGGTCCTAAGCATATATATACGTAAACACAAACACGTATATTATACTACATATAAACATAATACATATATCTGTTCTATATGTTTTTTAGAGAGCAATTACTGCAATAGGGAGATGATGTATTATCAGATGAAGTGGCCCAACACATCAGCACTCTACCTATTTTTTGCTTGGGGTACTATATTATAGATATCTATATGACCCAATTAGGTTAACCTCAAATGAACCCAAAAAAAAAAAGTTTGCAGGATTTGGGATAATTTGTTAGAGAAGTAGGGAAGCTAAGTCTAATCACATATGCAGAGCACAAGAACTGTATCCTAAGTCCCAACCACTTATGTTTTGAGTCTTGGAAAATGCATATTGACCTAATATTTATAAGGCCAAAGCTAGTAGATATTACATGCAAACACACACTAGCTATGCATGTAAACTGAACTGTGTGCTCCACTGGCAAACTAGGATGGATTTAGGCATATATGCATACTAAATAGTAACCATAGTTGTATTAGTACATGCTTGCCTTCATGCCTGCACAAATGCATAGATATGTGCATAGGAAATATGATAGGAGCATTTTAATGTGATATTTTAATAGTTAATTCCTCACATTTTGCTTAGTTAATTCCTTAACGAATCGATTTTTAACTCAATTTCTATTTTCTTAGGTACATTGGAGTAAATGATGGTGAAATGAGCATTATGTCCACACTTACCTACAAATGGTGGAGATAAAATTGAAGTAAATGAGTAGGAAATCCATCATCATCATCACCCAAAAATATTCCATGTTTTAGGGTGTAATCATCATGTTTTCTCCATCATTTCTCACACTAATCCACCATCATCATCACCCAAAAACATTCCATGTTTTAGGGTGTAATCATCATGTTTTCTCCATCATTTTTCACACTAATCCACCATCATCATCACCCAAAAACATTCCATGTTTTAGGGTGTAATCATCATGTTTTCTCCATCATTACTCACACTAATTTACTCCATCTTTTCCAATTTCACTCTTCTTTTTCTTCCCTATATAAACACATTCTCCTCTCATTCTAAAACCAATTCCTTCATCCATTTCATCTCCTTGTCTCACCATTTCCTCTCCATTTTCCTTAGTCACATATTCCTTCATCCATTTCATCTTCTTGTCTCACCATTTCCTCTCCATTTTCCTTAGTCACATATTCCTTCATCCATTTCATCTTCTTGTCTCACCATTTCCTCTCCATTTTCCTTAGTCACACATTCCTTCATCCATTTCATCTCCTTGTCTCACCATTTCCTCTCCATTTTCCTTAGTTTTCATTTTCCCACCAATTCCTTCATCCATCTCATCTTCTTTGTCTCTCCATTTCCTTTTCATTTTTCTCTCCATTCTCTAGTTTTAAGTTTCTGCATTTTCAAGCAAGGAGAGGAAGAAGAAGAAGGAGCCGTGAAGATCATATCCTCCATCATCCACCTTGAAGGCTTGCTTCCAAGATTCAAGATCCAACCATCTAGCTCTCCATCTCCATCTCCACTCACGGTGTAATTCGTTCCTTTTCCTTGTAACATTTTTGGTTTCCTTGTTTGATTTCGTATGAACTTGTTTCTAGTTAACAATAATGTTTAGGGCAAAGTTTAAGCCCAATTTCTATGTTTAAATAAAGTTTTCGAATTCTATAATTGTGATTCTAAGTCGCTTATGTGAGTTTGTTCGATTAAATTTGCTTTACAGAAAACTTTTATATGTTTATCTTATTTGGGTCGACACTTATAGGATTTGCATGTAATTGGTGCTAGGTTTAAGAACATGAAATCGACTTTTCGTTTTGTGTAACTTGAATCAAAAGTAGTAAAGGTTCTGGACAAGAATCGAATTTAATTGAAGAGGATTGCAATTAGGTGGACTTTTCCATAACTAAGTTGTACACTTGAGTTGATAGCCTTTCTCTATGTCTAATGCATTAAACATGTCATGATTGACTAGCTTTCTAGGGCTTGATTGCATGTTTGATAGGATTAATCTAGGTGCTTTCGCTTAGGTTAATTAGCATTGAAAAGTAAAATATGGGAAATCATTTGCTTTCGAATGTTTCACATGATCAACTCCTCTCTCATGACTTAGATGAACAATATTAGGGTTTGAATCAATTTTAATCATATGTTTCGGTTTTTGATCTTTGTTCTCTCACTCCATTTGTATTTTTATGTTTTTGCATTTTAATTATTTTGTTAACTTAGTTTTATTTTCAAAAAAACCAAAAACAAAATCCCCCATTTTTCGTAAATAATGTTTATACTTGTGAATATCTTTGTGAATATTATACTTTGTTTTAATTTTAATTGTTTAATTGTTTGACAATGACAGGTGTACCCTCAATCCCCGGAATAGAACGATCCCTACTTACTTATATTACTAACGATATTTCAGGGTTAAATTATGCGCTTCCCAAAAGCCGCATCAATTTTTGGCGCCGTTGCCGGGGATTGAAAAATCACTTGCTAAATTGTATCATTTATTGTATATATATTTGTTGTATATAAATTGTTTAAAACTTAGTTTAAATATTATTTATATTATTGAACACGAATTTTAATTGTAGGTTGTTAATTGAGAGGAATAGGTAAAGTCTCTTTTGTTAATATTGGCCTAAACCCCTTATTGGTACCTAGCTCAGGTCCCTTAAGGTTGAGGGCGGCCTTTATTAACACTTGTTGAACTGTCTTCACACTTATGAACTTTTTCATCTTAGTAAGTATAGCCTATGTGGAATGGTGTCTAGGAAGGGGACAACGTTCATGACGGGTTTTTGAATCCAGAAGTGCTTGCAAATGAGCCTAAACCACTATGTGGGAGTAGCTCATGCCAAAATGGATTTTTCCTCTCGTGTTCGCCCTCCCCCACCTGGCCATTTCAGTAAGGTTGCCCAAACGATTTGAAAGGGAGTTTGTGTCTAGGCGACTATACTTGGGCCGCACGTCCACTTGATTTACCGCTTGGAATTTGATTCGATATCAATAATGTTTATAATAAAAGAAATACTTGTGAATACTCTATACGTGTAAATTATTTTGTTGTTTCACACTTTAAACTTGTAAAAATACTTTTCACGTTTTTTTTTACTCACTTGAGTACTTAACTTGTGTCTTATGTACAATATACTTGTTAATACTTGTAGTTTGTAATTAATAGTTATACTTGTTTTTATTTTGTATTTCTTTGTTAATTATAGTTACTAACTTTATTTAATGTAGGTACTGTCTGGCTGCAAGACATAAAATACAAGCGCTACTTGGGAGGCAACCCAATTCAGAATATAATCAGATTTGCTTTCTCTTTCCCTTTTACTTCTCCAATTTTCCTTTGTTTTAGTAGTCATTTTCGTAAATTTCATCCCTATATGCTTAAGTGTCTCATTGCATGCTAATAATTGATTACATTGAGGACAATGCAATATTTAAGTGTGGGGGAAGGGATTTACACTTTTATCTTGAGTCATATATATTGAAAAATACAAAAAAAATCGAAAAATGTCAAAAATTTAAAAAAATTTTGGTTACTTTTGTTTTTGTTTTTGAGTCTTAGGATGCTCCGAACGTCTAGGATGAACATGTCTCCGAATTCATGGCTGAAGGTTTTCACAATCAAAATAGGACTTAATTGAATTCTGTGGTTAATCGACATTGTGATGCTTGTATGAAGATTTGAGATAGGATTGTAACTTGGTTCATTAAGCATGCTAGGATTAAGTCTGATTCATTTGACCCAAGTGAGCTGTTGAGCTAAAATACTTTCTTTTTGAGTGCTTACTGATAATTTCAGAATTTCATGGCTGTATTTGCAAAACCTCATCATTCTTTGGAAATCCAATGATCATGTGCCATAGATTTTAATGGACTAGAGAGTACTAGAACTCGGCTGTTGTGACTGTCAAAACTTGTATGCCATAATATGCACTGATCCTGGATAGGATAGAAGGCATTAGGGTAACCACCATAGCCAAACAAGCATGTGTCCCCAATTGTGCCCGTCGTGGGACTCCTTAGAATGAACCCCTTTGAGCCTACGTTGAAAACCTTTGTTTCATCACCCTCACTACCCTACCATGAGCTTAGTACAGGATATCTCTACCCTTGTCTTAAGGACTTAGTAGAGCATGACATAGTATGTAGGGGTGACGATGAAAGACAAGTGTGGGGTGGGGAAAATCCAAGAAAAAAAAAAGAAGAAAAAAAAGAAAAAAATTTTCCTTGAAAAAAAAAAGAAAGAAAGAAAGAAAGAAAGAAAAGCGGCAAAAGAGAAGAAAACTCTTGGGAAATTGTTGAAGTGTGGTTTTGGACTTTCAAATTTGTAGAAGGCTCAAAATTGAAAATTATGCCTTTGTCCATTCCCATGTTGGTTAGAGTGAAGGTTTGGCCCAAAACAATGATATTTGATCTACAAAAATGATGACATAAGGTGGTCCTTATATGCTCTGCTAGGTCCTTAGGATTTTTTTGTATCCTTAATCTTCATTTCGAAAACCCTAGCTTAGCCCCATTACAACCTGTTTTAAGTGCTGACTTGATCCTTGAGATGGGCAGTCTTTGGTTAGTGGAGTCAGTTACGCAGTCAAGCTTATGGTTTAGGTCCATTTGTGCACTTAGTCATTTCATGAGGTCTTTAAAAATTCTTCACAAAATGTGTTTATTGATGAAATATGCAAGCTGTTTGTTGCCTTACAATTTGTTCTCTTGCATATACTTGAGTGTGAAGCTTTTAAGCATAGCCATTTCTGAGAGAAAAATCAAGAGTATGCCCTGTGAGTTTGGATTGGACTTGTTCGAAACATGCTATCATTCACTGTATAACTTAAGTTCTCCATATCTTGCTTAGTCATACAAATGTCACAGGTTTATTAACCATGGAATTATCTTTGTGATTTTGATTAAGTGTTTAACGTGAAAGCCATGAGTTTGGAGTCTCTGAGACAACAGTTAGGAGCAATAGAGTCATTTACTTGCTTTTTGTCAAGTCTTTGTTTTGTTTTGGATTTTTTTTTGTTTTGTTTTGCTATGGGACTAGCAAAAGCTAAGTGTGGGGGAATTTGATAGGAGCATTTTAATGTGATATTTTAATAGTTAATTCCTCACATTTTGCTTAGTTAATTCCTTAACGAATCGATTTTTAACTCAATTTCTATTTTCTTAGGTACATTGGAGTAAATGATGGTGAAATGAGCATTATGTCCACACTTACCTACAAATGGTGGAGATAAAATTGAAGTAAATGAGTAGGAAATCCATCATCATCATCACCCAAAATATTCCATGTTTTAGGGTGTAATCATCATGTTTTCTCCATCATTTCTCACACTAATCCACCATCATCATCACCCAAAAACATTCCATGTTTTAGGGTGTAATCATCATGTTTTCTCCATCATTTTTCACACTAATCCACCATCATCATCACCCAAAAACATTCCATGTTTTAGGGTGTAATCATCATGTTTTCTCCATCATTACTCACACTAATTTACTCCATCTTTTCCAATTTCACTCTTCTTTTTCTTCCCTATATAAACACATTCTCCTCTCATTCTAAAACCAATTCCTTCATCCATTTCATCTCCTTGTCTCACCATTTCCTCTCCATTTTCCTTAGTCACATATTCCTTCATCCATTTCATCTTCTTGTCTCACCATTTCCTCTCCATTTTCCTTAGTCACATATTCCTTCATCCATTTCATCTTCTTGTCTCACCATTTCCTCTCCATTTTCCTTAGTCACACATTCCTTCATCCATTTCATCTCCTTGTCTCACCATTTCCTCTCCATTTTCCTTAGTTTTCATTTTCCCACCAATTCCTTCATCCATCTCATCTTCTTTGTCTCTCCATTTCCTTTTCATTTTTCTCTCCATTCTCTAGTTTTAAGTTTCTGCATTTTCAAGCAAGGAGAGGAAGAAGAAGAAGGAGCCGTGAAGATCATATCCTCCATCATCCACCTTGAAGGCTTGCTTCCAAGATTCAAGATCCAACCATCTAGCTCTCCATCTCCATCTCCACTCACGGTGTAATTCGTTCCTTTTCCTTGTAACATTTTTGGTTTCCTTGTTTGATTTCGTATGAACTTGTTTCTAGTTAACAATAATGTTTAGGGCAAAGTTTAAGCCCAATTTCTATGTTTAAATAAAGTTTTCGAATTCTATAATTGTGATTCTAAGTCGCTTATGTGAGTTTGTTCGATTAAATTTGCTTTACAGAAAACTTTTATATGTTTATCTTATTTGGGTCGACACTTATAGGATTTGCATGTAATTGGTGCTAGGTTTAAGAACATGAAATCGACTTTTCGTTTTGTGTAACTTGAATCAAAAGTAGTAAAGGTTCTGGACAAGAATCGAATTTAATTGAAGAGGATTGCAATTAGGTGGACTTTTCCATAACTAAGTTGTACACTTGAGTTGATAGCCTTTCTCTATGTCTAATGCATTAAACATGTCATGATTGACTAGCTTTCTAGGGCTTGATTGCATGTTTGATAGGATTAATCTAGGTGCTTTCGCTTAGGTTAATTAGCATTGAAAAGTAAAATATGGGAAATCATTTGCTTTCGAATGTTTCACATGATCAACTCCTCTCTCATGACTTAGATGAACAATATTAGGGTTTGAATCAATTTTAATCATATGTTTCGGTTTTTGATCTTTGTTCTCTCACTCCATTTGTATTTTTATGTTTTTGCATTTTAATTATTTTGTTAACTTAGTTTTATTTTCAAAAAAACCAAAAACAAAATCCCCCATTTTTCGTAAATAATGTTTATACTTGTGAATATCTTTGTGAATATTATACTTTGTTTTAATTTTAATTGTTTAATTGTTTGACAATGACAGGTGTACCCTCAATCCCCGGAATAGAACGATCCCTACTTACTTATATTACTAACGATATTTCAGGGTTAAATTATGCGCTTCCCAAAAGCGACATCAAAATACAAACAACAAATGCTACATCAGTGCATCCTAAATCTCAGGCAAGCAAGAGCTTAGCAAACTGCATTGGGACCAAGATGATGACTATATTTAACAGAGAATGAAGTGCAACATTTCAAACTCTTTTAAATTTCACAGACATACATCAACATCGGAATTACAAACTCACCGAGATCAATGTCAACTCCAAGAATGATTCCAAAGCAAACTTGAGCTCTCTCGAGTCATATGCCGGGATAACCAACAATCTGGGACTGGGATGCCATTGCTCTGTACCACCATATTCATATGCCAATGTTGAAATCAGATAATAACAATTATAGAATTATGTACGCCCATTTACTTATGATCCTATCAAGTTCATCCAAGCAATAAAACTGCAACTACACAGAGATATAACAGTTACAGACCATAAGTTACAGTTCATGATTTGACAAAAACAATGAAGCAAATGAAAGAGTAGACAAGTGAGAAATGAGAACCCAGAAGAGAGAGAGATAGAGAGAGAGTATTAATACCTAGTAGTGGGGCATCGGAAGGGGAGTTTGAACTTTGAAGTGACAAAAAGAGGGAGTCTGATTAACTGAGAAACTAAGAGAGCCATAATAAGGCCGGAAACAGAGAGATGAAAGTTGGCTCATCTCTATTTCGGTATCAATCACACTATCGCTTTTGCTTCAAATGGATTCGATTCACTACCGACCTTTTTCTTTCTTTTCAGTATTCACATGAGCGCCTCCGCTGCTCTTGACCAAAGCAGATTTAACCTCCGCCGTCGACCAGAGCTCCGATTCTGATCTTCGGACCCTCCACTTTGAGCCCGATGACCTCCCTCTTGGTCCTCTTACAGCAACAAAGAAAATAATAGCATCAGAAATCAAAATCCCCAAAATTCAGAAAATCAAAAAGTTAGGTCAAAATCGAAAAGAACAGAAATTGGATACCCGTTGGTGCTGGAAAGTGAAGGCTCAATTTAAGCCAAGGGAGTTTGACCGCCGGTGACGACGTCATCTTTGAGGCCGGAGAGGCTCCTCTCAGATTAGGTTGATGTGGAGACTGGTTTGGTTGTCGAAGAGATGGATTTGGGGTATAGGTGTAGAAGATAAGAGGGAGAGAGGAGAGAGATTTTGGATCAGATGAATTTGGTGTCGGCGTAGAACAAAGGTCTTGGATCCGATGGACTTGAAGTGTAGGTTTTGGTTTTGGGGAGACGCTGTCGGGAGAGTAATTAAGGAGATTCGGGTTTTGGTTTTAGGTCTATGTCAAGAGAGCGAGAGTGAGGAGGTTTGAGTTTTTTGTTATTTTTTTCTGAAGTGTTTCATGCTGGCCCTTCATGCATTTGGACAAGCCCTATCGGACAAGCCCTATCAATTTAGACAATGAATCACACAACAGAATTTTATAAGAATGTGGTCTGAATGCAGCTATTTTAAATTTGAATTTGTCTCCTATCAATTTGACTTTCCTCTTTGGGGAGTTAGAAAAAAATGATGGTGGGAAATCTCCCTCCTTTCTGCCAAACATATTAATCAGACCACAGTTTTATTGTTTCTCGTTGTATGATTAATACATGTTGGGGGAAAATTTAGGGTTTGAGATGGGGTTTGGCACCACAGACATGGTGGGAAATTTTCCGCTCAATTTTTTTAGGGTCATACAACGGTTTTGTCCTTAAACGTCTTCTGAACCAATTCAAAATTCCATATCAGACGACGCATTTTATAAAACTGACGTCCAAAAAAAAAAATCAATCAGACGACGGAAAACTATAATGCGTCGTCTGATTCAATTTTGTAATAGTATTATTTGTCACAATATCGAGGATATTTTCGTTTAACTAAGTGTGAAAAATTGAGAAGTTGAATTGGAATGATTGGAAAAAGCGATTAAAGTGAGGCAAAAATGCCCCTTTGGTGACTAAAGTGATTGACAGAGTAATAGTTGAGTGACTAAAGTGATATATTTGAAAATTGAGTGACCAAAGAGTCGAATGAGTCATAGTTGAGTGACCATTTGAGAAATTCTCTCTAGTTTAAATCAATTTTTTTTACAAATTACCCTAACTACCCTCTCTTGCAATGTTTTTTTTTTTCTTTTTTTATTTGGCAATTCAATCATCCCCAAATCCTAAACCCTTATTTTCTCGCATGCATAGAGAACTTCAAAACTCTTTTCGATTCCTCTTTTTTTTTTTTTCCATCAAAAACTTCTCCAGCATAGTCATTCTATCTCTCTAATGTGATGCTTTGAAGTTCAATCAAAGTAGAACAAGCAACTTTAGACCCATATTTGGAGAAAATTTTACACTTGATTTGCAATGGAGACATGTAAGAAAAATATGAGTTCAGTGATCATTCAAGTCCCTATGAATCCATCATTCCTGGTAAGATTGTAACTAAAATTATTTGGTGTATTTGAATCCATTGAGCAACAATAGAACTTTACAACAGCCTAATAATGATAACCTTATGATTATAGACATGATTTGTTTTACTATTTTTTTTTTGAAAGTGTATTCATTGAAACTGTTAACGATTACAATCGTTTAGAATGACATCCCGAAAAACCTTGGGAGCAGACACAAGCCATAGACGGCTTGAAGCTAGAGCTAAGCTATAACAAACCAGAAGGTGTACTACACCAACAAGAAGTTCATGTACAATAAAATACTGCTCTGAATCACTTATAGAGAAACTAACAGAAAACTAAAGATAAATTCTCAGCCTCCTCAAGATAATTACCAATAATGAGACCATTGCCACGAGCTTGAGATTTGGAGACCAAACCATTAGAATCTGTAATTTGGGCATGCAAGAGATCAGTAGATAACTCAAAACTATGTTCGTCCTAGCACAATTAACACTGCTCGCCAGACACGCAATTGTGGCACTCACAGAGTGATTATACATAAATGTTTTATAGAATATAACAATGAGCAATCTGCCTGCATGTAAGCACAACACAGCCAAAATAATAAGAAGAACACATTGAAGCAAGCAAGTATCCAAAACACCTCCTGGGTCCCAAATCCAAATCTGTGGAGAACTCAAGCCCAACCATTAGGTTCTGTTTTGGGCCAAAAGCCAGCTCAGCCCCCAAGCCCAAGCCCACGACCTTATACTGGGCACCTAAAAAATTGATATGGGCACCCGGTCAAGGCAGGACCCGGTGCAGAAAGGGAGAACCGGTATCACTGTCCCTATCACCGGCAGCAAGCTCGCTGTACCGAAGTCTAGGCCCATCGCCGCCGTCGTCCAAATGCCCTGAATCACTGCTCCCGGCAGTGCTTGCACTCCTTATGCCTCAACCGCCAATCCCAGATCCAAGTATCGACAACCATAGCCAAGAACCCTCCCCGCAATGGATATCCCAACCTTCGTCGTCAACCTCGCCGCGCCGAACTCAGGTGGCCTACCCCATCTCCACAGCATGCGATCATAATCAAATCCCATCGAACCCAGCCTGTTGGACCAAACGCAACATCGCAAATCCGAGCTCGAAGACGAACCCCAACTCAAATCTACTCCATATCGGCCAACGCTGAACATGAACACGATCAAAGACTCAATCAACGCTTTCATCACCGCATCTCTAGTACCAGCGAATCCTCAGAAGAGTGTCGTCGTCTCTCTCTGCTCAAACCCTAGGGTTTGCTTTATGATGAGCACATCGTTGTTATGATTTGTTCTACTATATTATACTAGAATACGAAATATTTTGCCATAAAAAATTATACATATATGAGTTGAGGGGGGTTTCAGAGATAAGGAGTGGTTGTTTGTGGAGGTGGGGGTGGGTTTCAGCAAAGGTTTGTGTTTTTTTATTGAGGGTTGATTGGTTTTGATGCTTCTAGTTACTCTTGTTTATTAGCTTTTATTTTTACGAAGCAATGTTGTGGACTGTTACATTGGTTTGTGTTATTTTCTACCAAATTATTTGGGTAATTCATGTCCAAAATACATTATTTGTTAAAGGAAAAACATATTGTGTGCCTTCGTCAAAGCAACTGATGGAGAGAGAACCAAGGAATCAGTGATTACCATCAATCAGCGCCAATTACGGATCAATCAACATTTAATATCATTAATGTAATCGATATTTCCGTTGTAATTCTATCCCTGTATAAAGGGACTATGAAATGAAATGAGTAGATCAATTCCAATTGTCATTTTACTTTTACATTATTGAAGTATTTATGCTGACAATTTTATCATTGCTTCTAGTTGAAAGGAATTAAATGTGTTGAGATAAGGATAGCTTGCTCTTTGCTACTGTAAGTTCATGTGCAACTTTTTACTCTCCGGTTTTGCAACTCCAACTATGGTTTATGCATTTCATTTTTATATACGTACCAACTTTTTACCATTTATACATTTCAGTTCAGTAACTATAACTACTACTCTAAATAACCAACTAGTTATTGTATCGACATTCTCTTCACAATGTTGAATTAGGTCCGGTGCCTTTTCACCTAACAATCAGAGTGTGGAGAGCAAAACCATATTTACTGTTGAAAATTAATGTTACTTGGAAGCTCTTCGTATCATAATATCTTAGTAGCAAAAAAAATTGATTTATTGTATAATGATGGTTGATTCATGATTGACTTGCCAAATAGAAAAAAGAAACAAGAAAAAGAGACATAATTGCAATGGAGGGTAGTTAGGGTAATTTATGAAAGAAAATTAAATTAAATTAATAGAAAATGAATAGCACCACCCTAAATCTAACCACTGAAAAATTTAGAACATCGTATATTTAAAAAAAAACATTTTCACAATCATCATATTATATCTTAATTTCTAAGCAAGTTTAACAACAAAAGCCACGGAATCCTTTTTGTTAACCAAAACAAAAGTATGTAAAATCTTTGTTTTTTTATTATTTATTTATTTATTATAATTAGGAGTTGGGTCATGAAAGCACAGTGTAATTGTAAAAATCCAATATAATTAGTGTCTCGTGCATGTGAAGCAAGATTTTTGGTGGCATAGACCTCCTTATTTACTCTTTGGACCTCTCTATATTTTTGAAAATTTTAAAATCCTAATGTACCCTTATCATTGAAATAAAAACTCAAAATTTCCAATCCAGCAAGATCTCGACGACAATCTGATAGCTAAATTTATAAGCTATTGATTTTCCTTATTCACACTTAAGATTGTCAATTGTAGCAAGGGAAAACAAGGGTTTTTCCCGCAGAGGACTAAGGTTAAAACTACTCAAAACAATGTCACAAAAGTGACCACTGTTCGTAGCGAACAGCAGTTGAATACCTAACTAAAAACCTAATCTACACTATTCATAAAATTACGAAAATTTACAGAGAAGTACTAGATACATAGGAGGTCGAGCACACAAAATTTGGTGATTTTTGGAACTGATTTACTATTCTAAACAAATACGAAAATATAGAGTACAGAAACTGAAAATAACAAAAACTGGTTTTAAGATGGTTTGAAAACAATATGATGAAGATAGTTAGGGAAGATGCATCCACCCCGGACAATCACACACAAGATAATTTGTTCAATCCTAATTCAATTAATCTAGATGAAGATGCTCAGATTGGCTCGGTACGCTTGAACACAACCTATTACCCTTTCTTACTTTGTACGCTAGGCAAGAAATGCTCTACACCAAGACTATTCCCAAGCAATGCAACCTAAAGGTACGCTTATTAGATTAAACATGCAGAGATCATTAAGGTCTAAAAGAGTTTAAGACATCACTAGGCATCGCAATAAACTTAGCGCCTTGCTAAACCTAGGACTTAGTTTACTTGATAGTGAAAACTAACAATTGCTTCTCTAGAAGGTTTGAGGAGTCCAACTATTGATACAGGCATCAAACAATCAAAGCGGTAGAATCCTAACATGCATACTAAGCGTGCACTCAAAGCATACAAGCAAGCATTCATCAATGGAAAAGTAGTAAACAACAGTCTCATCTTGGATTAAAAGAAAATAAAATCAAAAATCAAATCATCTTGTAGTTCATGTCTAGGGGCTTCAAGCAGCCCCCTAACTAATAAAAACTAGCAAAACATAGAATAAACAAAATTAACTAAAGAAGGGGAGAGAGAGAGAGAGAGAGAGAGAGCTGCTACAGATTGATCTCCTTTTATATGCTTGGAGGTTGCCTTCATCTTTCTTATTGTGTAGGAAATCCAAAACCTAAAAGAATTAGGGTTCACTTGCTTAGGTGGAGTTTTCCTATTGGCTCTTGAACTTGATGACTTGTTCCAACCATTCACATTGTGCCATTTGTCCATCATAAGTCAGAATATGAAGCACAAACTCGTCCTCGGGCTTCTTGCCTTCTTGGTGTGATTTGGGCTTTGAAACATAAATTCCCGTCCAACTTCAGATTCACGAGCAGCCTGACCTTCTTGTACTAAATCAGCCATAACTTGTTCTAGAAAAATGATATTGACAAACCGTAAAAATATCTGGAAACTAGACATCTAAGGCTTTCCATAAATATAAATATAAACTTCTAGTTAGTTGTGAGCTGGTCTCAGTAATATGTCGAAGTTTACTGATCTGCACAGGGAGATTTGCCGATTTTGCATTTCAATCCCTCTTTTACTTCTTTTCTCCTTCTTTGCTCCAAGATACCTATAAAACAAATAAACAACATAAATTACGAGAAAATACACTAAACTAATAAATAAAGTATAGAAATTAACGTTATTAATATCGCATAATTATGCTCCTATCACGATCTCTCCTCTGTCGCTCTCAACATAGCTGTCAAAACAAATTACAAAATATAGATAGATGAGTGGTGGTGAAAGTTGAAGGTATTTCAAATCAAAGGCATGATTCTTGTTCAGATTACTTTGCTTAGATAGAAACATATCAAATACTTCCAATGGGATTATGTTTGTGATGTTAAGATAATGAGAAAATGATGGGTCATAACCAAATGCTGACAGAAGCCAATCAAATCATGATTAAAGTTAATAGATATTGAGAACATTTATAACCAAACACCATTTAAACCTAGCAACCCAATGTGGTTCATAACCAAGTGGTCTTCAACCTTGATCTTTTGCTTAAATTTTACCCATTGATATCTTCAGGAATTCACCATCATTATCGATCATAACATGAAACTAGAGATGGTGTTGGAGATTGGGATGGGGTCATTGGTGGAGATTAGTGGTGTGAAGTGGGGAAGAGGGGGTCGGTGCAGAGAGAAAAAATATCATGGGTAAAATTGGAAATTTGGTCTTCAAAAATATCAAAGAAGGTCTAAAGAGCAAATAAAGAGGTCTGACTAGAATCACCATTTTTTATATTTTTGAAAGAATGGTAGTCAAGCCATTAATATTCAAAAAAGTAAGTAACCATATATGATGACCCATCCTAGCGGGCTACGTCAAAATTGAGTCATCCTAGGCTATCATAAAGCAATCTAAATGCAATTACCTTATAATAAGCTTGAGTAACCAAAGTAACCAAGACAAAGCTATGGTTATGAAAGTCCGCCTTAAATTATTCATAAAGAACCTAGGACCACCAGCCAAACACAGAGGGGGCTTCCTCGGGATCTCAAATGCGAGCCTAGGACCACCCACCACCATGTCTAGCCATCACGCATCCCTCGTCCCTCTGCGTAGCCGCGCACCCTAGGAAAACTATAAGGACTAGCTACGCTGCACCCTAGATTGGCAATTCCCACGTCGGAAGCACCTGACACAACCTCCAGCCGCAACGCCTTGACCTAGAGGCTGAAATGTAGAGCAAATCCTCGACACCGCTTGAAGCCAAGACAATCTCCTCTGTATAGGCTGGTCTGAAAACCAACTAGAGCACCACCCGTCAAATCGAGGTCGATGTGTTGTAGCTAATCACCACCACGTAGTAGATCCAAGATCCCATGTCTGGTTTAGGTCCACCAAACCATAACACCGCCATCCATCTCCCTCATTGGAACAGAGAGCAACACAAGCACAAGCCAAACCTATAGAGGGTGAGACCCATCGGCAAAACGATGGAATAAGGGTGCAACAACCGAAAGGTTGAACGGGAGAGGTTCTCGAGTCCAGAAAACGTGCCGGCCAAGCACACAAACATTGTCGCAGGCCATGAAAATCAGATGACGAAATCCTATGGTTAGCCGTCACAAAGAAGAGAGAGCTAGAGCTCTCATTAAGGTTTCTATTGGATGCTATTAGCACAAATCCAAATATTGGTAATAAGACTTTGTAAGTTTGTATATGGATTGCCCAAAAAAAAAAGATTTTGTTCATGACCTATGAACTGTCAAAAATTAGTGTTTCATCAGAGCATCTTCAATGAAGATGTCTTTTAGCTTGTGTTAAATTTGAATTTGACATATGACATGACAAAATTGACTTATTGTTTTAAATTTGACATTTAGTAATCTTAGCTTCAACCAATATGTCACAATTTTTGTTTATAAATGTTTCATTTCTCTTGATAATTAAAGAGTAAATTGACATTGAGAAATAGAGTGGTCAAATTTGACATATTTTGCCATGTCAAATTAACATATGGGGGTTGAAAAAACCTAATCTATCAAGAATAATTGTTGAACTTGCGATGTGGCAAAAAAACATCTCAATTGAAAATGCTATGAGGGCTGTAATTATAACAGTAGTTAGTAGTAGATCAAATAAACCTGAAGACCCTCCTCATCATTTGAATTTTGAAAGAAACAAAAACCTCACTGGCTCACCTCTTAACTGCAACAACATACATAGTGGCTTGGTCTGTCTGAACGAGTCACTCTAGTCTCATGATTCTTTTGAGTTGAAAAGGTTGCTGATCCCATTATCATTCAGTAATTTTCTTTTTCCCTGTCTTTCAGGTTTTATGAATTTTTAAACATATCTCAAGGATGGGCCTAGAAGACCAAGAAGAGTGGGTATGAAGCAAACCCGTCAAGCCATTCATACGATGCCAAGTGTCATATATATGAGTTTCCACCTTGCAGTTGAGTCCCTTACAAGAGATGGCATCATATGTAGGTTGCTCTTGCAATTATAGCATACAGGAGAAATCATTAATATTGAAAGGTTGAAGAAAATTGGAGATTGGAGATTGGAGATTGGAGAAGAGAAAGGGGGAAGCCAATCCAAACCTGGACCATCCTTGAGGACCATGACTGACTCCATGGATTGTGGCAATGTGGGGAAGGGAGAAGAGTAGTGGATTTATCTGGCCAAGTCAAAATAGGGAATATTTTTTTTTTTTTTTTTTAACTCTAATCCTATGTGTCTGAATGTCTGATGAGATGGGGCGGTGAAATTTGAAATTGGGTAAAATTAGCAGTTAAAGTTGCTTTCTTGTAATTTTTTTTTCTTATCTGGCTGTGCTAGTCAAACGTTGCTACAGTGTATGGACAGACACATACAGAGAAAGAGAGAGAAGATAGAAAGACAAAGGACTCGGAGGAAGAAGGAAGGAAGGAAGGAAGGAAGGAAGGAAGGAGTAAAGGAACAAGTCTACTCTCCAATTCTGAGAGAGTTAAATTTTGTGACTTTTGTCTCTCTATTGTTGTTGTTTTGTCCAAAACAGTGAAAACTCATGAAAGTCTAGGACTTTTCAGGTCACCTTCTTCAATCAAAGACAAAGACCACCCCTTTTCCTTTTTAATTTTTTTCTCCCCTAATTTATTTTCCCCTGTTGATGGATCCCAAAGCCTCAAAGCAGCCTCAGGAGATACCCAGCTTCTTGAGCCTGCCACAACCTCAGCAGCAACAACACCACCACCAACAACATCATCATCAGCAACAGCCCAACACCATGAGTGAGAACAACAACAACAGCAGCAACCACAACAACAACAACAACGTTGTCAAACCGGCGGAGATCAAAGACTTCCAGATTGCGATTGCGGACAAAGACGAAACCAAGAAGCAGTTGGCGCCCAAACGTAGCTCAAACAAAGACAGACACACAAAGGTGGAAGGCAGAGGAAGAAGGATAAGGATGCCGGCTCTTTGCGCCGCGAGAATCTTCCAATTGACTCGAGAATTGGGCCACAAATCGGACGGAGAGACAATCCAATGGCTGCTGCACCAGGCGGAGCCGTCGATACTTGCCGCCACCGGCACGGGGACGATCCCAGCGTCGGCTCTGGCGGCGGCAGGCGGGTCGGTGTCGCAGCAGGGGACTTCTCTATCAGCTGGTCTGCACCAAAAGATAGATGAATTAGGAGGGGGAGGGTCCAGTGGAGGTAGGACCAGTTGGGCTATGGTGGGAGGGAATTTAGGGAGGCCCCATGTGGCTGCAGCAACTGGGCTATGGCCCCCTGCTGGGTTTGGTTTTTCTTCACAGTCATCTTCATCTGGTCCATCTACTACAAATCTGGGAGGGACTGAGAGCAGCTCAAATTACTTGCAAAAGATTGGGTTTCCTGGGGGGTTTGACTTGCCAGTCACCAACATGGGTCCTATGAGCTTCACTTCAATTCTGGGTGGGGGAAGTCAACAGCTGCCTGGTTTGGAACTTGGGTTGTCACAAGATGGCCATCTTGGGGTTTTGAACTCTCAGGCTGCTTTGAACCAGATTTACCAGCAGATGGGTCATGCTAGAGTGCATCACCAGCAGCAACACCCGCAGCAGCACCAGCACCAACACCAGCACCAGCAAGCTCCGTCTTCTAAGGATGATTCTCAAGGCTCAGGACAGTAGGAACCAACAAAAGAGAAATTGATGGTCAAAGTTTAGATCTTGTGAAATCGAGCAGTAGTAGCATTTTGTTGGGGACTGAGTTTGTTTTCGGTAATGGTATTTGTATTGTATACTTTGAGAGAATTGAATAGGGGCACTGGAAATGCTTGTTTCTTTTGCTCCTTATTTTGTTCTCCATTGCATGACTCAAGTCTCCATATAAAGGTGCTAACTTTTGCTTCTGGTTATTTCTTTTTTCACTAATCTTTGTGTTACCCCATAGGGGAATTGATTGGTGAGTGTCTTGTTGCTTGTGCAGGTGGGAATTGTGCACAGTCAAATTGATAAATTGGGTTTTGGGCTTAACTGCTGCTTTAATTCAGAGGTGTGTTGATTATAGTGTAAGCCATCTTTAATTATTCTGTTCTTCACTAGGTGTGAATGAAGTGGTGCTCCCAGTTTGTTTGTGAAAATTTAAACCATAGAGTTTTACAGTCATACTTATCCAATTTTTTCTCCTAGATCCACTGAGGGTTGTTCTTAATCATCGAAGATCTTCATTATGTTTTGCACAAACGGGCAAATTACTACTATCCCAATCAGCTATCTATTACTTGTACTCTACTTAACTTGCTCATGTTACTTTCAAAGAATGCATCTTTAGACTAATCTCATTTTGTCTTTATAAACAATTTTGCTTCTTTCCTCTATGAATTCTTTGCTGGTTTTAACTTACAACTAGAGGAATTATTTGCTCTAGCTAACAATCCCCATCCAAAACTCTTATGTACAGGTTATTAGAAATGGTCGTTGTTCTTATGATATTTGCTGCAATACTATAATTTCAGTGAATTTTGTTCAAGAGTAACTATTTCTTACAATTTCATTAAGCACAGATGTATGAGTATTCCCTTAAGAATGACAGCCTTAGAACAGTGAATTGGGAATATTTCCTTACTTGAACATTCTTTATTGCCTTTTTTTCTTTTCCTTTTTTTCTCTAAAAGATGCCTCACTGAAGGCATTAGTCTCACTAGAGTAGTGTCTTAGGAGGCTTATAATCGTCTAGCTTGCCCTTTTACCTCCTTGAGTGTCGAAATACATGTCAATTCTTGAAGAAGAGTACCTGATACTTGGTAATCTATTTGATTTACACAACTTAAATCCCATTACTAGAGGGGTAGGAGCTAACACTATCACAAAATAATTAGAAGACTCGTTGAGAATGCTAATTCACTGTCCTATCCAAAGCCTACTAGAATCTGCCAAAGAACTTCAGTATGAAAACTTCACTATTTGCCTTCTTTCAGAGTATCTGAGTTTGCAATATATCGGGTCAAAGGAAAGAAGATAAAGAGTATATCAGTATATCTGAGTTTGCAATAGATGTCAGCTTATACTGTAGAATAGATGCCATACTGAGAAATCTATAGAAGTGCGGTACTTCTAACTCAACAAGTCAGTTGGCAAGTTTGTGAGACTTTGGATGTAGCACTAACCGGGCATACTCTTATTCAATTGTGAGAGTTCATCAGTATCACGCAGTAAGACAAGGTCTTAGAGTAGAGTTTTGTTGTCTTTTCAACTCTTTGGGCATATTACAGGGGTTTCATGGAAAGGGTCTCTTGTTTAGTGTCAGCATATAGGAATGGAACACTTGGAACATATCCATTGAGTAACAGAACTTCTAAATCAAATTATCTGTATTCTCATTAACATGGAAAGGTGACTCTATCAAATTTTTCTTGCCTTCTTATGGTCTCAGATTCTTTTTTGTTTATAATGGAAATTCTTTATCTAGTTTCAATAGCTTACTGCTGAGCTGAGGTTTACATACGTTGATCAGCATAGCACAGATGACTCCGTTGTTTCGTTGGCCTTAGATTGTGTATAATGAGACCACATCCAAATTGTTTTGAGTAGTGAAGATTTGCTATGTAAGACTGGAAGTTTCTGGGTGCAAATCATGTGGTTCATACTTTTATACAAGTTACAACCAGTAGCTGTGCCAAGATAATTACACCAGAATGAGTTAGGACCTCCGGTCTATTATAAACGAGTGAAGTTTTGTGTTGTATGCTGCTGTGTTGAATAGCTGAGAGAATTATCTGTATTATGTAGTGAAAATGACACTTAAGGCTGTAGGTTATGCTATGTCAGCATTTCTCTCATTCATTCTTGTTACCAAGCAAGCATAATACAGTTGTATTTTGTCTCTTTGCCATCTGATGGAGTTTCTTTCTACTTCTTTTCTCTCCTTTATATGGTGGAGTCTCTTTCTGCTTCTGTCTCTGTTTCAGTATATTTAAGCTTTCGCTGCCCACTTTAGCTATCTTCTAAACCAACTTGGGTGGCACGACTTATAGACAATCCATGATTGCATCCAACTGTCACGAAAATCTCTGATGCATGTCTTCAGTTTCAGGGTAGTTATTCTGATGAATGACTAACTAATTAACTATTCAGTCATTGACTCATTGACTAATGCCTGTCAATTGTCATTCAAGCATCCATGCATTATCAAAATTCTGGGCACTGCGACCTGGGCTTTCCCTATATTGAAGACTGTTACGTGACTTGGATATTGATGTATATATGTTAGTGGTGCTTAGCCTCTGTGTCTGCTCCAGCTCTCCCCTCTTCTCCTTTTCATTTGCTTCCCGTGTTTAATATGCGAAACACCAATATTAATACGTTCACTGACATGTAATTCCTAAAAATCGAGCCAAAGAGTGTCCCAAATGTCTTCAATTAAGTGTGAGAACTGAGAACTGAGAAACGCCTTATTATGGCACACGTTTTTCTGTTGAAAAATTCAAAAATTTTAAAAATTTCATGCACGGGCAAGAAGGATGGCGTCGTAATTCAATTTCATTATGTTTTTTTTTAAGCCAAAATGTCAAAATTTAGAAGGTTGAACTGCGGGCTTGAGCTGTATAACAACTTTTAAGCCTACCTGAGGTGGATCATTTCAGTTTGGTTTAGGCCCAAATTTGAGTTTTCATCTGTACATCTTACTAACTTTGGTTCTCGGTAAACATTCAAAAACTCAAAATTTGACTATATTATCATCCAACACAAATTTTCCTACTTATTTCTTTCTTTTATTTTATAAGTTTTTCTTTTTCTTCTATTATTTTATAATTTACATTATTTAAAATAACATAAGAAAACTTTTGTCCTAAAAAATAAATTGGCGAGTATAGGTTCTCTCGCAATAGCAAGCCTTTGTCGATGATTTATTCTCAGTCAAGATGAGCCGCATTTTATTTAATTTTTTACGTATACCAACTAATTTTTCGTTGGCCAAGATAGGATCATTTTTTAAAAACTTTTTTTACAGATTTTTGCCGAAAACACATTAGTTAATAAACAATCTTACTCACTTAAGAGACAATTGTAAGAGAATGTGAGAGAAAAATGCATCTCAATCACATGTATATTAGATTCAAAAGCTGAAATTATAACAAATTAAAACTGTGTATTTGTTTTCAGTCGTCAGATTCATTTGTTAAAAACTGTCCCTTAAAAATTATTCCTTAAGTGAGCCCTTAGTTAACAATTATGTGTTAGTTTTTATTTTATATCTAATATCATAAGATTTTGCCGACGACTCATTCGTGTACAAATATGTGCGAGTTTTATTTAATTATGGGCATGATATTAGTAGAATAAAATCAATTGGCTAACATAGTTAATTAGTAATAAAGGAATAGATCGAGTTTGTTGTCCTGGATGTGTACGTGTATTGTTCGACCAATATCAACACCTTCGTAGGGTATTAAAGTATTAATGGGTGCATATACTGATGAGTATCTTGAAAAGTGCATCCCTTAAATCATTTAAATCTGGATTGATAGACATAGCTATCAGTCTTATTCTTCACCCATCCCAGTGGCACTAGCAGAATTTCTAAAAACAATTCGATTCATTCGACCTTTCTGGTTTTGGGACCTACGTTTGATTTGTTCTCGTCGCTTTATCAGCCCGCCACCACAACAAGTGTGCGATTTTGCACCGATCAATGTCCCTAATAATGACCTCATTTGGGGTGGCTCTGATTGATTCCTTGCGATCTTATTGCACGCTAATGCATCTTCCAACTATTATCTCTATCGCTATCTACCAGATCGATCAGTGGCTCCGATTGTACCCCAAAGGCCAACTGATGCTAGCTAAGTAAGCTGGCCTGGCCTGGCCTGGCAGTGACATGCATATATGCATCATCGAATATATATCTTAGCTAGCTAGCTATCTAGGTCACCTTATCTCCTTTTTAGCAGATATTTTCATCTATCTCCTTAAGTAATTGACACTTGATAAAAGAACAGCTAGCTGCAGCTGATCTATCTCCCTGGATATTATTCTCCTTCTTGAACATGAATCAAGTACAGTAGCAGCACATACCTAGCTACTCAAATAAATTAGGGGATAATTAATTTAGAATGAGAGAATACCGTACAGTAATTCGATCATAAGGCCGAGACGAATTTCAACTCTTATTGATCCTTATCTGCAGATATATTCCTATATTGATTAAAGCAGCGAATCCCGCCAGTTTACTAACTAGTTAGTTGCCCTGGAAATCAAAAATTCCATGCGTGCCTAAAATGCTCTGCGCTCGAGTCATACATGATTCTATGTTTTCACAGAATCCTAACTTTAGCAACCTAACTATAGTCGGCCTCAGCTGGCCTATAATTCCTTGATTGATATATTACTCTTGGACCATTCATTGGAAAAAGTAATTAATTAGTACGTGCATAGATTAATTACTTGGAGTTTAAATAATATAACTAATAATTACATATGTGATTTTTTCGGATAACAGTATATATTTTGATTAATCATTGGTATATATAATGTACGTGCATCTACTTATAATTTGTCTGTTTCTGGCAATTCCTGGTCTAACGGAATCCTTGCTTTGTTGTTTGGGATACTCCACGTTCCTGGCTTCTATATCACTGATCTCATTTCTCTCATTATCAGCTATCTATCTGATCGATCGAGGAGACACCTCAACCCAAGCGTCTTAGTTGATATATCGGATAAGGTACACAATCTGTTGCTATACAATTAAGTGGTGGCGACTGTCGATGGCTTATCTCACTCGATCATCATATTTTTGGAAGGATTTGCATTCAAACCAAATTTGGTCACAATTGTCAACCGGCCTCCTACGTACGTACTTTGGCTTCACCTAGCTAATTAAGCTTTGTAATTATCATTTATTAGCTGGTCCAAATCCCTACAGGACTACAGGCAATGCAAAATAGTTATAATTCATAAATTGTATGGGTATATTTTAATGATCTAATTTATTTTCTAGAATTCTTTTCACAATGATAATTGACAATTAAGATTTTAAGTTTAAATCTCGTTTCTTTAAGATTTAAACATAACCGTAAGAGCACTAACCGATTAACGTAACAATAATTAAAAAAAAAAAAACTATAACGTAAAAAAACCATAACTGATTTTTTGCCGCCATAAACACCAGAAAGATCTGCACCATAAACACGTGCCTCGCTACCGAACATCACGTGACTTATTCCCCGCTCACCGTACGGATCCAAAAAATGTAAAAAGGGCAATTGACGGACACAGTTAACCGACCGGCCAGCCAATAAAAAAACGACACGTCAGCAAAGTGCACAGGTTACGCGGTTCCTTTCTATAAACGGCTTTTCCGGCCCTACGTCCCCTCACACTTGTGTTTTGAGCACCCTCTTCTTATTCCCAGCACACACTCTCTCTCTCTCTCTCTCTCTCTCCATTTGAGATTTCCTTCAATGTTGGAGGAGGCATCATTGTATATAGGATACTAGTGTGTGTCTTGTCTTTGTTCAAGTATACGTGTTTTTGTGAGGCATACGTTTGTTTGTTGATTTATTCTTTAAAAACCTTCTATTTTAAGGAACTGGGAGGATTGGAGATTTGGGATTGAATTGGAAAAAGAAAAAAAAAGAAGAAGATAGAAATGGATGATGAGTATGCTAAGTTCGTGAGGCGGATGAACCCACCCAGGTAATTATTACATATTCTCCTTTCTGGGTTTTGATTTCTTTTTGTTTTTGGATTTGGCTTCAGTTTCTCTTTTTAATTTTTTGAATAAGTATTTTGAATCTGGAATTTTACATTTTCCTATTGTGCAATTGAACAATCATTTGTTGTTCAATTCAGTGTTATTGGTCTTAATTTGATTATGAAAGTAAGGATATTGGTTTGGTCTTTGATTATGAAAGTGTAGTCACGAAACTTCCGGGTTTGGCCCTTGTAATTGTCCTTTTCTTCTTGTTCAACTTTGTATGAGAAAGCCAGAAGCTTCATATGTTTAGACTCTTGTTCTTGCAGAGTTGTGATTGACAATGATTCTTGTGAGGATGCTACTATTATCCAGGTGAGGGTTTGCACCTTGTGATTTTGTATCTTTGTTGAATATAAAAAGTCAATATGAGTAGATTAATATAATCTATTCAGTTGCATAAGTGTCTTTAATTTCTTGGGTCAACCCTTAATTTCTCTAATTTCTATTCAGGTTGACAGTTTCAACAAACATGGAATTCTCCTAGATGTTGTCCAAGTGCTTGCAGATGTGAACCTTGTCATAACAAAAGCTTATATCTCATCTGATGGAGTATGGTTCATGGATGGTAAGCTTTCCCATGTCAGTTCACCTTTCACTATATGTATTTTCCATTTATCCTCGTCTCCGATCCCCCTCACTATCTTCCTTTTTGCTAAAAATTGTTTTAAATTTCTATTTTCAGTGTTCAACGTGATTGACCGTGATGGCAAAAAAATCAGAGACAAGGACATTATCAATTATATACAAATTGTAAGTACTTGAACAGATTGTTCTAATGTTTACTGTCAAGTAGTCAGAGGGTTGTAATATCTTGTTCTGAAGTTGAAGATCATACTCTTTTGTTAAGCCAAATTATTTTAAGCTCAGTTGAGTATTGCTTCTTGGCGCTTGAATAAAAAGACCTTAGGCCATGAACTCTTTTTCATTATCTAGTTCTAATGTTGGTCATATTTATGGCTTAGGATTGGGCTTGCAAAAATAAAGTTTTGCTCATGACTCCTTCTCTGCATCATCTATGAACTTAGTTTTCAGAAAGACCAAGATATATCAACTTTTGAGACTTGAAAGCAATTCTGCTCATATTTGTTCAACTTGTTAATGTTGCAGAGACTTGAAAGCAATGCCAGCTTTGTACCGTCTATGACAGATTCTGTTGGTGTGACGCCCTCAGAAGAGCATACCTTAATTGAGCTCAGTGGTACTGATAGAACTGGTCTATTGTCTGAAGTGTGTGCTGTTCTTGCAGACCTTCACTGTAATGTGGTAAATGCTGAGATATGGACACACAATGCCAGAGCTGCTGCTGTAGTTCATGTCACAGATGAAACCACTGGTTGCGCAATTAAAGATCCAGCGCGCCTCGCTTCAATAAAGGAGCTGCTTTGCAATGTCCTCAGAGGAAACAATGAGTTGAAGGCTGCCAAAATGACGCTTGCAACCTCTGGAGTTACAAATAGAGATAGAAGGTTGCATCAGATTATGTTTGCCGACAGAGATTATGAAAGGGTTGGAAGAGCTGAATTACGCAGAGTTGAGGATAAGGGCTCAAGACCTCAAGTAACTGCCTTTGATTGCAGTCAGAAGGATTACACTGTCATTACTATGAAGGCAAAAGATCGACCAAAATTGTTGTTTGACATCATTTGCACTTTAACGGACATGCAATATGTGGTATTCCATGGAATGGTCAATACAGGGAGGACAGAAGCTTATCAGGTAAGATTAAATTGCTAGAGTAATTTCTCATATGGAGTAATTTAACATACTGAAAACTACCATAAATCTTTTGCTCATGGGGTAAAATGTTTTGATGAGTCAATAATGCTGAAATTTAGTGGCAAGTTTTGCGGTTTGGGTTGGGGATATGCTTGCTTATAACTATTTATTGCTTTCCACCTAATAGGACAAGGTATGTTTATGTAGGAGTTTTATATTCGACATGTTGATGGAGTTCCTATAAGCTCAGAAGCCGAGCGAGAACGTGTCGTGCAGTGTCTTGAAGCAGCCATTGAAAGGCGGGCATCTGAGGTACATCCATGAACTTTTAACTAATGAAAAACTTCTTGTTCAATTATCATCATCTTCATAACTGTACCAATTCATATTGCTTTGCCAATTGCCATATAGGGGCTTGAACTACAACTGTGCACTGATGACCGGGTTGGACTTCTCTCAGATATCACTCGGATATTCAGGGAGAACAGTTTGTCTATCAAACGAGCAGAAATTTCAACTAAAGGTGGAAAAGCTTTGGACACTTTCTATGTCACAGATGTGACAGGAAATCCAGTTGATCCCAAGATGATTGATTCAATTCGCAGAGAGATTGGCCAGACCATACTGCAGGTGAAATGCAATTCAACCCCTCCACCACCAAAGTCCCCTCAAGGGACAACAATGGGATTTCTCTTTGGGAACTTGTTCAAAGCTCGAAGTTTCCAGAGTCTTAAATTAATCAGATCCTACTCTTAGTTTCTCTTTAGAACTACAAACTGTAAAAAGGTTATCCATGCTTCAAGTCTATATAAGTATACAGGAATTAAGGAACACTGTATATGGCCACCCTAAACCTGCAAAGCTGACTTTTAAGAGTAGAAGAAACCCAAAAACCAATCTATACTGTAAAAGCTAGTGGTTGGGTTTGCATATATTTATGTAAATGAATGTGTGTATAATGTACATAGTGATGTGCAGAGGTTGTAGAAAGATAGAGCGTTATATGCTAATACTAGTGTTTAGAAGAATAGAAGAAACCCAAAAGCCAATCCATACTGTAAAGCTAGTGATTGGGTTTGTATATATTGTACATATGTAAATGGAAGTGTATATAAATATACATAGTGATGTGCAGAGGTTGTACATAGATTGAAATTTGTACAGATAATTTAGCTCCATGAAATATGATGTAAATATATAGATAAATTTGCATTTTTGTGCTCCATTTAGTCCCATTTTTGTCGTAGCTTTCACCCTAAGTCAAAGAGGGGGCTCTCATTTTATAGAATGGGGCTCTAATGACACGTTTTAATGTTAAGTTTTTTTTATCACATTTCGACAAATCAACTATGGGATCGACCAGAGACCCCAACACTAATTTAGTTATTTTAAATAGAAAGACAAAAAGCTTGGTCCTCTGTTTACTTGTATCTGGCGCCAAAACTGTGTTGCAAACGAAATGAAAGCTCCGTCGGCGGCAACCGAGTTAGCGAGTCGAATAAGCCGAGTTCTGATCTCCGCTTCCAACAACACAAGGCCGACTCGCTCATGGAACCCTTCACTCGAGAACGCTCTTCACCGCCTCGGTTGCCGCGACTCACTGAGTCCACAACTCGTCGCCCGAGTCATCGATCCTTTCCTCCTCAACCACCACTCCCTCGCTCTCGGCTTCTTCAACTGGGCTTCTCAGCAGCCCTCCTTCTCCCACACCTCCACCACCTACCAATCAGTCCTCAAGTCTCTTTCTTTTTCCCGCCAATTTTCCGCCATTGATGCTCTGCTCAAGCAAGTCAGAGCCCAGAGAATCGGCCTCGATGCATCGGTCTATCGCTCCGTGATTGCTTCGCTCATCATAGGAAAGAAAACCCACAATGCCTTTTTGGTGTTCGGCGAGGTTGGGATTGAAGATATTGGGCATGAGATTTGCAACTCACTCTTGGCTGCTCTGGCTTCTGATGGGTATTTGGAGCATGCCCAGAAGCTGTTTGATGAAATGACTCTGAGAGCTGTGCCTGTGAGCACCGCTGGATTTGGTGTGTTTGTGTGGCGGCTATGCGGAAACGCTGAATTGAGTAAGATATTGAGTATGTTAGATGAGGTTAGGAGGAGTGGCTGGTCGATCAATGGGTCCGTCGTAGCGCTTCTGATCATTCACGGGCTTTGTAGGGCTTCGAGAGTGTCAGAGGCTTTCTGGGTGCTGGATGAGCTGAGGAATAGAGAGTGCAAACCTGATTTCATGGCGTATAGGATTGTTGCTGAAGCTGTTCGGTCTACTGGGAATGTGGTTGATACAGAAAAGGTTTTGAAGAAGAAGAGAAAGCTAGGTGTGGCTCCGAGGAGTAGTGATTATAGGGAGTTCATACTTGGCTTGATTTCGGAGAGACGGATATATGAAGCGAAAGAGTTGGGAGAAGTGATAGTTAGTGGGAACTTTCCAATCGAAGATGATGTTCTCAATGTGTTGATAGGGTCTGTGTCAACTATTGATCCTGGCTCTGCAATGATGTTTTTCAAGTTCATGGTTGGAAAAGCGAGTTTCCCAACTCTTTTGACATTGAGCAATTTGTGTAGGAATCTAAGTAAGCGTAGCAACTGTGATGAATTGCTGGAAGTTTTTCAACTTTTGTCTTCTGGTGATTATTTTAAAGATTTGGAGACTTACAACGTGATGGTGTCATTCCTGTGCAAAGCAGGAATGGTGAAGGAAGCCTATGGGGTACTTCCAGAGATGAAGAAGAAAGGGTTAAACCCAGATCTTTCAACTTATAATTCTCTTATTGAAGCATGTTGTAGGGAAGATCTATTGAGGCCTGCTAAAAGGCTGTGGGATGAAATGTTTGCAAATGGGTGCAGAGGAAATTTGAAGACTTACAGTATCTTAATTCATAAGTTTTCGGAAGCAGGCCCAGTTGATGAGGCTCTAAGGCTCTTTTACCACATGTTGGGAAGAGAAGTTACACCCGATGCGATGACTTGCACAACTCTACTTGAAGGGCTTTGTCAAGACACAAAGCTTGAAGCTGCTTTGGAAGTTTTTGACAAGTGTGTTGAACAGGATTTGATGCTTGCCCAATCTGTGTTGGGTACATTTATCCTCTCTTTATGCAAAGCAGGTAGGTTCTGTACACATGATATGTATTGGATGCTGCAGTTTTCACAGCATTTAACTTTATGCTCCTCTAATTTAAGTTTTTGTGTGCTAGTTCCAGGTGATTTGGCTTGTTGCTTATGTGTTTGTGCTCTGTGCAGGTCTTTTTCTTGCCGCTTCTAGGTTACTCTGCCGCCTCAGTTTTGATATAGCACATTCAGATTCTCATGTAGTTTTGCTGAAGTGTTTAGCCGATGCTAAAGAGATTCCAGTGGCCATTGAACACATTAACTGGGTTCGCCAAGCTTCACCCTCCATGTTGCAAACTATTTCAAACGAACTAGCATCGACTTCTTCTTCTCCAACACCAGAGCCAATTTTACTGTTGCTTCAAACAATTTAGAAATTTTCAGGGCTCAAGCAATAATAATGCTTGGAAGATAGTTCGGCTCATATCAGGTTCTATACGCAGCACAGATTGCTCAGAGGTTTAGTTCAAATGCCGCATGTAGCTTCCCAAGACCATGCCAAAATAAATTTCATTTGAATTCTGATGTCTACCAAACATCTTTGGAAGATGTCATACCAGCTTGAAACAATGCTTGCCGGGATTTTCAGCTCATGTTTGGTTCTATGCCATGCCATACGATTGTATTTGTTCAAGCTGGCGGAGACGCTTGCTCTGAAACTCATTCCAATGTCGCATGAAGTTTGTCGGTGAAGCTACAGAGCAAAACGGGTAAATTTGCTCCGTTTGGGCTGACCAGATACCAGCCATATACTTTTGCTATTGTCGAAATAAAACAAAGAGTGTAAAACGAACACAGTTCATCGAGGTTTCTATACTTCTATTGCTATGCTTCTTACAAAATTTGAATTGTTTACACCTCTATATATACCAGTCAACCAATGAAACGCTTCGAAACTGCGTATCTACCTTCTGATTGAGATGACTGGAAAACTAAAGGTCAACTATACATCTCAAGTTAGCTGTACATTTTTTATACCTGAACAGAATAATGATATTAAAACATATGTCAATCTGGCCATGTCTGTCACCAAGCATGGTTCTGTTGCGTCACTCATCAAGGCGATGGATCTCACCCATCATGATCCGGTTGCTGGATACCTTAAAGCCAAGGAGAGCAGGATCGATCTGTCTTCCTTTCTTGCCTTTCTTCTTGCCAGTTCGCCCCACTTGGCCACCTCCATCGGATGACTCCACTGCACCCCTGCTGGCTACGTCAGCCTCTGGAATGACTGGTTTCTTGAGCACATCTATGAAGGATGTCTCAGAGACACCAGCATCACTGTAAGATGAAGTCCTCCTAAACTGTGCATCATTTTTCCTAGATGCCCGAGATTCAGAGATCAGTGTGGCAGCAGGATTTTTTTCAGAAGTTCTGAGGCTTATGGAGCTTCTTGGCTTGACAGGCAGAGAGAGTGCAGACTCAGACGAAACATCCTGTGAAGATAAGACGCGGCGTCTCTGTGTAGCACTGTCAAACCCTTTAGTTATAGTAGACGGCAGCCTGTCAATAGAGAATAAAGAATACATTGATTAACATCTGAAACACGCTACAGCATGTAATATTATTTGTGCTACAATTTCTGAAGCAATATGTTGCAATATGACTTTTTTCCATATTATTTTCCTTAAGAGGTTTCCACTGCTGCTGATACTAGTATACCACTGCTGCTGATACTAGTATACTAGCATCAATGGTCAATGCTACCTACAATCAGAAAATTCATTCTCACATACATACAACATATAATCCACACAAAGAAAGTAAAAGGCAAAAGAATCTACCTCCCATCAGAAACATCTTCTCCAAGTGATTTATCTAATCCCATCTCAGAGCTGTGAAAACCCCCACATCCACCTGAACCATTGAAAAAGCTTCCTGCTCAGTTTAATTAGAAAATGATATTACCCAAGGCATTAGAATATTTCAAAAATTACCAGCACTGCTCAGTGAGCTATGCCTGCTATGGGTATTACTAGGTAGTTCCCCGCTCTCAATGGCTGTGTCTTGTTGGTTTGCCATGTTGCCTTCATGAGGAGCATCCCTGGTTCCTGACAAGAATTGAGCGTCCATAAATGCTCTGGAATCAGATCTTCTTGCCAGATTACTTGGTTGCTCATTCATACCATAACTACCCAACTGATCTTGCAACAAGAGACTAAAATTTGAACTCTGTGGGCCTTCTGTGAAGCAGTTGCTCATACCAACTGACTGATCTGGAAGAAGATTTAAAGGAAGATGTACAGAGCCTCCCTGACTTCTGCATGAGGATAAGTGATGCTGATAATCAACTTCTGATGACTGTGTAGGCTGATGACCAAGTTTTTGATGAAGGTCCATCAAAATTTGTTTGGAGTGTTCCTTATCACCGTTAGTTGAAGCCAACCTATTTGAAGCAGTAAAAGCAATGGTGTCTTCCGTGTCTCGTCGTTTTTGCTCAGCATCAAGATGCAAATAAGGCATTACTGCTTCAGTGCAGCTACTTTCTAGCTGCCCATTGTTCCCAGATGGCAAGCTTTCAAAAGTAACTGGATGAGAAGCATAAAACTCATCAGAAACCAAACGACGGTGAGAGGTTACGCCAGATGATAGAGATCCACGCTCATCAATAGAGGAATTAAGCCGATATTGTTCCCTCACCTCTAGATCTTGTCCACGTATGTTTGCAATATCCAAGTTCATTCCATGAGAACCAGCAGGAACAGAGAATCTATCAAATTCCATAGAGTTAGATTCATAAAACCCTCCCTGAGGTCTCTCCTTAGAGGCATGACTCCAATCGTTATGGCTTGGTTCCTGTTCATTGGATGGAAACCTCTGCTGTTGCTGGTAATTTTCTGAAGAATTATGCCCCAACATGTGTGCCTGGTGATGCCCAACGGGATCCCTCAAAAAAGGACCTGCTTCATCTGCAAACCAAGGCCCACCAATACGCCTTTCCCCTTCTATCTGCTGCTGCTCTCTAAATGCCAAAGATAATTGCTGTGCTTGCAACTCTTGTTCATTAAGACGAAGTGGCAGCTCTGAAGTGTTCCTATTCCCTTGCTTGGCCTGCGATATGAGGTCAAAAAAATCAGTCTGTCCTTGGAGTGCACCCTCGCCCATAGTTGCTTGGATGATCTGCTCTAGCGAGGGATCGTGCCTTGATGAATGAGATACATGGTGCAAATCATTTGGAAGGTGGTTACTGGAATGTAACTGATCATGAAGGTTGGCTCGTGTAGCATCCATCTTCCACTGCCCATAACCATCAGACATTTGTCGATTCAATAATTGTTCGAGGAGCAATTGTTCGGCTTGGGACTGCTGTTGTTGCTGCAATTTTTGTTGATGGCGAAGGTGCTGCTGCAAGTGGTGCTGAGGCGGAAGCTCCAATTGATGCTGCTGTTGCTGAAGCTCCAATTGGCGCTGCTGCTGAAACTCCAACTGCCGCTGTTGCTGATGACGCTGCAGCTGCTGAAGCTCCAGCTTCCGCTGCTGCTGTTGTTGAAGCTCCAAATGGTGTTGCTGCTGTTGCTGAAGCTCCAACTGGCGTTGTTGCTGTAGCTCCAACTGGCGCTGTTGCTGTAGCTCAAACTGGCGCTGTTGCTGTAGCTCCAACTGGCGCTGCAGCTGTAGCTCCAACTGGTGCTGCTGCTGAAGCTCCAAGTGGTGAAGTTCCAACTGGCGCTGCTGCTGTAGCTCCAACTGGCGCTGTTGCTGGAGTTCCAATTGCCGCTGCTGCTGCTGTTGAAATTCCAACTCGTGCTGCTGCTGACGATGAAACTCAAACTGGCGTTGTTGCTGAAGCTCCAATAGGCGATGCTGCTGCTCTTGACGCTGTAGTTCTATTAGATGTTCCATATCAGGCACTACTTGATGCATTGGGATATTAGGATTATTCAACCAACTCAGTTTGGAGATACCTCCCTCAAACAAGGTATCTCTAAACTGAGCCTGATCATCCATGCCTAAAGACACATTGGAAGCTTGAGCAGGTCTTAAATGAGAGCTGCCTCTGAGCTCAGACATCAACAGGCCAAAAGGGTGCAACTTATCATCCTGGCGATTAGGCAGGTCACTTTCGGAAACTTCATTTGAAAGGGAAGGAAGGCTTGGGGAATTTGAAAATGAGCCCTGAATATCAGCTGAAGGTCTCCTCAGAGGAAAATCACTGCTACTTTTAGGCCTTCCGGGAAACACTATTTCTGTAAAACAAAAAGAAAAGCAATTAGAGTCACAGAATTGACAGGTGATGATAATATAAAAAGGATGAGTTGATAGACACAGCATACCCTCATCTTCTTCAACGTAATTTTGAAACCTTTGATTATCAAGGTACTGGAGTTCAGAGTTGTAACCATTATTAGGTATTCTCGAGTGCAAATCATCACTCAAGGTAGGTTCAAGTCCAGATGAAGTCCAGTGTTGGATATTTAGAATGTTAGACTCCTCATAGTGAGGAGCAGTTTTTCTCTCTTCCAGGATGCTTCCAACACCACCAAATGATTCCATGTTGGTAGGCAAATTGGAGTTGGAGACCAATCCAGATTTAGTGTTCAGATTTGGCATCATTTCACCGAGTTCTTGAAAAGGAGAACCATTAGGAGCATCAGCCAAGCGCACCAGTAAGTCAGTTCCAAAGAATCCTTGATCAAACCATGAAATTATGTCGATCCCCAGGAAAGGTCCCTGGATGTTTCCTTGAGGATCAAGATAGCATAAACTTAAATCCTCAAATGAGACAACCCTTTCCAGATCTGCCTTCTCGTTGCTCTTGACATATTGATCACTACTCGAGGTTTGCTGTAGAGAAGGAATGTGAA
Source organism: Rosa chinensis (assembly GCF_002994745.2). Classification (NCBI taxonomy): domain Eukaryota; kingdom Viridiplantae; phylum Streptophyta; class Magnoliopsida; order Rosales; family Rosaceae; genus Rosa; species Rosa chinensis. The sequence continues at coordinate 87,974,817 of NC_037089.1, forward strand.
AAAGTGAACTTGAATCATCAGGAAGCTGGCTACCAATCACAGTAGTAGCTGGTTCAAAATTTTCCGACATAGAATGCTTTGGAAGACCAAAATCTCTCACATCCTGGCATCCAGAAATTCTTAGTTCAGCGACACTATTACTGAGGCCATCAATCTCCCCAGCACTTTTGCAATCATAGTTCTTTGAAGCAACCAGATTTGATCCATCAGCAACTGCTGTGACAATAGGAACTCTGCGCTCACCTTCAACCCATTCTGGAAAGAAGTGTGGAAGTGTATTAATAAACATACAAAAAAAAAAACCAATCTTTCCAAGTTTCAAACCAAAAAAAGAAATTCAGAATGACAAGGTTCAACCAGTTTTCTTTACCATTTAAAATATGTGTCCGTGGGCCACAGATAGTTGAGACCTCAGTACCGATAACTGGAAAAGAATTGTTTAAGATGGGCTCTCCAGTAGATAGGGCATTTTCTTCAGTCTGCAGTGAAATCTTTTGATCTTCCTTTCTTAAGGAGGCATTACTAGTTCCTGAGTAGATAAAAAAACCTCATATCAGAAAGAAATCATTAGTTTATCAGGCAAAATGCCAAAATAACAACCTTTACCATCATCATTTAACACATTCTTTTCTCTGGAGGAACTGCACAACATTTCACTGCTAGTGATTCTTCCCTTCCATATATCTTCCATAACAGCCTGAAACACACACCAGACAGATTCCAGTGATGACAGAAACAAGTTAGTGATTACTTAAATGTCTATTACAAATTCTGGCTTCATCTGAACTAAGTCTGATGCATCCTAAAGAGAAATAACATTATGACAACACAAACATTTGATTGAGTTATTAAATATATGTATTATGTAATATACATTATTCAGAAGATACATAGATAAATACTTAAATAGAAACTAGGGATAAAATAGATATACCTCTTCTTCTGCATGAGGTGCAGAAAAGGCCAATGGCTCAATAGAGCCCACTTGGGTAATTGGAGAGACATGCTCCATCCCATCAGGCACAATATCGAAAGTTGATTCTATCTTTTGCTTACGATAGATATCAAGGAGCTTTCCCCTGGGGTAACGATACTTCTCATTAAAGGGGCCAGTGTTTCCCAATACACTTTGATTCTGATCCAGAACAGACCCGATAGTGGATACAGAGGAAGGTTTTCCAATCTGTAGGCTACCATTAGTCTTGGACCTCCCTCGGCCAGAAGCAAATCCTACTTTTTCCACCTGTCCTCTGGCCATCCCAAATCCCGGTGCGGCACGGTATGGGGCTGGCCCCCCGGACTGAACCTCCATGCGATGGCGTGGCCTCCATTTATCGCGAGAATCACCATCACGTTCAGGAATTGCACGATTGCTACTGACAAGAGACTGCTTGTCAACATGAGCATCTTCTCTCTCAAGTTCTGTCTTCTCTATTCGAGAGTCCTTGTCTTTATCTTCAGGGCCCCACCTTGATGACCATTTGTTGTCTCTCCGGGATTCATGCCAGCGATCAGAAGACAAAATTTTATTCTCACTAACATCCCTAGTAGAAGGGCCACCTGCTCGATGATCTTCTGCTCGATTCTCAGCAATATCCCTAGTTGAAGTGACTCCTACACGGCGATCTTCTTTTTTGCGATCCCTCCTACCAAGTAAGCCTGTTTCTCTCTCCTCCTCACGCCAGCGACGGTTAACATCTAAATCAGGTGCATTCCTCCTCCAATCTTTTCTGTCCCGAGAACCATCTGAACGCCAAATGTCTCTCGCATTGGAATCAATAGAGTTACCATGCGACAAAGACCCTGGTGCATGGATTTCCTGCCATGATCAAGAAATAACATAAGAGAAAAAAGTGATTTCTAATCGTTTTGATCATTTATAACCAATCCTTCACACACAAAAGGTACTATACCAACATTTTCTTCCCTCTAACATTGGGTTATACAGATGACTTCAAACATGCCCAGAAAATTGTGAAATTGAAGTCAGAGGCGGGGAATCCTGACAAGTCTTGACATTATATACCAACCTCAAACAGCATTCATAGTATAAACTATGAATGCTAGACAATGTAGTCTGCAAGCATTATTTCAGTAAACATGGTCTGTATATTCCCTCTATTGCAGCCATTGAGATAAACAGACACAACTACTGGCAAACAAAATTCCAATGGACCAATAAACAGGTGCCTTACTGTCACTAGTATAAATAGCTTAGTTGCCCTTGACTATAACAAATGTCTAATGCACACACCCTCACCACATAAACCTACATAGCCTGGCCTACTTTTTCAAAAACTTGTTGAATACAACTTAGTAAACTACAAATAAAAGCATTTGTACAAACTAAAATTGGAATGCACATACTCCTGATGTTCCACTTGCAAGTGGCTTAGCCTCAACTGATTTAGCATGTAGCCATTGTGGTGACAAAGGTATGCTGCTCTCAGATGCTAAATGATCTGCAATTAAAAACGTAATAAATTAATAAACGCCAGGCAGCCACTGTATTTATTATAAAATGGTAAAATGATTAGCTAGTAGGTGAGCATTCTTGTATATGGAAAAACAATACAAGCATATAAAAGTGCAAAGCCACCTTTTGAATCATCAAGTGACCCCGTTAGAGCCTTTCCCTCAGCATTTCCTTCCAAGGCTCCATCTAGCATAGCAGAAAACTCAATGGTTCACAAACCAAGTGGATATATAAATTCACTCAAATTCATCAGAATGCAAATTATCTGTAATTGGAAAACAAAACAGTCCATGCCCTCAACAGCATTGAGTAAAAACAAAGTAAGGGGGAAATCGGTGACCATCACTTGAAAAAAAAAAAAAAAAAAACAGCCAGGACTTCAAGATGACACAAGACCATCGACTCAAACCAAGAAATTCTAATTATTCAGAGCGCAAACCACATACCAACGAGTCAGTGAGCCAAACAGTTGAATCTCCTACTTCAATAGAAAAATAGGTATCCACCTTAAGAGTTAAATCAAGATACATGCACGGTAGTAACAGAAGAAGAACATTGCAACTAATAGAGAGAGAGCAGGAGTCTTCGATGCAACTAATACAAGAACATCACTCTTGCAACTAACCTAATTATTCCCAAACAGAGTCAAACCAAATTCCTTGTTCAAAATCAACATCAAAAGCCAAACCAATAAGAACATCCAACAATTTCTTAATCCAACAAATCAGATACCGGCCCTCCGTGCTTTTGAGGTAACAAACCTAATTCAAAATCGGCCGGAATAACAGAAATTTCAAATGCATAGGTGCGGATACCGGAACCAGAGAGAGATTGGAACAGAGAGAAAGATCTAGCAAAGAATGGAATGAAAATAAAAGAGAAGAAAAACAAAGAAAGAAATCGAATGCAATGCGGAGAGATAAGGAGAGAGGAGAAGCTGAAGAAGACAAACCTTTGGTGGCGGAGAAGATCGGCGAGGGGAGGAGATCTTGAGGGAGACTGACTTTTCCGTGAGCCATCGTCAACGAATCAATTGCTGCAGGAATTTGAAAAGCCAAAGATACTAAATTAAAAGACGAAATTAGCTTTCTGCAAGCCAAAACTTGCAGATTACGAAAATGGCCGAGGGGAGAACCAGACGGGGAGAGATTGATTTCTAGGGTTTCGGGAATTGCAGGGTTTGCCAAATGAGAGAGAGAGAGAGAGAGAGAGAGAGGGTTTGGGTTGGTGAATCTCTATGTATGTGTTGATCAGAACAAACAGGCAGGCAGGCAAAGCGAGTGTGTGTGTATTTTTGTGGAGAGCTTGCAAATATCTCTTCTCCTATTTATGCTATATTGCCATTCCAATTTCATTTTTCAGTTAAATTTACTTTTTTTCTCAACTGTAAAATCTTTTTTTTTTTTCCTTATTGTGCGATATTTCCGCATCAGTTAAACTGTAAAACTACTTCGCTAGCTTCATTCACGTATATTTGTGTCTCCATTTTCCGCATCGGAAAAAATGGTTGTTACGTTAGAGATTTGAAAACGAAGGTTAAACCATCGCACATTTTTATTGAGAGCTCAAACATTACGCCGTGTGATTCAAGACCAAATTACCAAGAGAGTGACGATTAGATTTATTAGATATGCATTTGGCATACCACGTATCCAAAGTCGCATTACTCGACAAATGAAAATGATTAATCTAACAAAGTCAAAAGTTTTAACCTTTAAAACATATAAAATGGGGCACAAATAAATCATTGCCAGAGCAGAAAACCCAACATGGTATACCGAAGGCAAAAACTTGTCCATTAAGTCTGACACAAACAGTTGCAGCTTTCAGGAAATACGTCTTAAATACCAAATCACTTTTAAGCAAAGCTGCATTTGATAAAAGGAAACAAAATCTCTGCTACAATAAGAAATCCAGTAGATACTCAGAAGCATAAACTAAGTAAAATCACAATACACCGTGACCAAAATTAAGTCATTCTTTGAGCAGCTTCCTTGGCAAGGAGCCTCTCCTTTGCCTTGGTCTTGGCCTGCGATTTGGAACCCATGATGCCACCACCCCACTTCTTCCTGTATTCCTCATACTTGTCATTGAAGTTGGCCTGCATTGCAAGTGAAAATCAAACAGATTAAACATAGCAATCAACAAAAACAGTGATTCATTCTAAACCCCAAACAACTTCCACAGAAACTGTCATTATGTATTTCATTTGAACCCACCTTGATAGCCTCCAAGACCTTGCTGAACTCCATTTTGTCTTCATTCTTGACCGTTGTTAGGCACAAAACTGAGGCAGTTTTCTGGTGAACAATCTGGCAGAAGAGAAGATAAAAGTTTATTCAAGTAGCCATGGCATGATAGAACAAAAAAACAGTATGTATAAGTACGGAGAATTACCGCTCCCAAACGTGCTTTGCCCTTCACAATGCAGTAGGGGATCTCCATCTTCCTGCATAAAGCAGGGAGCCATACAACCAACTCAATTGGATCGACATCATGAGCGATAACCACAAGCTGGGCCTTGTTCTGCAAATAAATGCATTATAGAGAATGTCACTCAAACAGAATCAATAATAAGGAAATACAACATTAGTAGAAGGTAGAGAATAATACCTGCTCAATGAGGTAGGTGACATGGTTGAGACCGTACTTCACAACAATAGGCTTCTTGGCTTCAACAGTCTTGCCTTCAGTCTCTGCCTGCGCCCTTTTCAAAAGACGCTCCTTCTTCTCGGCTTTGTCTTCAGGCCTGTACTTCAGGAGCATCTTGAACAGGCTTGTAGCTACGGGCAAGCATAAAAAATGGATATATCAAATTGAGTAGTCCATACAAGCCAAACCAACATCAATCTTGCTCCCCACATAAACCACTCATACAGAGGATGACAAACACTAGCATAAACTCACACAAACATGTCCGAGAGTACTCAACAGTTACTCTGAATTTAAATAAGGGGCATAGTCATGCAATTGCAATGAACTTTGGAAAAGAAACTACCAAGGGAAATACTCATGACCAAACACTGGAATTATCTAGCAAAAGCACTGAACATTTCACTCTACGTGAAACAAAATGGAAACGATAACTATGACAAGTATTACAAAGGATACACATACATAGTGCATATTAACATCAAAGCAAGCATCAGACTTCAGATTTTAATACTGGCAAAGCCACAGTAACGAAAACTCACTCACTCTCCCAACACACATGAATACTCAATCACAAATTAACAGCAAAATGCACTCTAATCCATTCTACTAAGATAATTATGTGCGAAACAAAAGAAAAGGATCGAACACGTACCGAGGTTCTTATCAAGGGTCTTGGTGAACTGATTGAGAGCTGGTGGGACCTTGAGCCTCTGCTTGAGGATCCTCTTCTTCCTCTGAATCTGAACAGCCTTGGGCCATTTGACGAACCGGGTCAGATCCCTCTTCGGAGGCAATGCCCCCCCGATCCCGAACTGCTTCGGGCGCTTCTCGAACAGTGGGTTCACCACCTTCTCCTGTCAAGCCACCCACCGCAATCAGTCAAAACACACTAAATCTTACAACTGCAAAATTGAAACATCCATAAGAATTAAGGGGCAGAGAGTTACCGGCTTCTTCTTAGAAGCTGCGACTGGGAGCTTTCCACCTTTCTTTGGACCCTGAAAACGATTAGGTTAACCAAATGAATTAGGTGAACAGATAGGTAGAGCCGGAGAGAAGAGAAGAGGAGGAGGAGGAGGCGGAGGGTGGTGCTCACCATTGCGGCAGCTGCTTCAATTTGCTTGGAAGACTGCGAAGTGCGAACGGCGTAAACCCTAAATGAAAACCTCGGGCTTATGTTTCGGTTATATACTAGCAAACTGGGTCTGTATGCGGGCGGGGGCTTAGGTTAGTTAAAGCGCGAGTGCTTAAGCCCAATAACAAACAATGGGCCCAAATGGTTTAGGAGGGTGAGCCCAACCTAATCCAATATTTTAGGCTCGATAGAATATGTTGTGGTTGAGCGAGAACTCAATATCAAGCTCAATGAGAATTGGCTCGCAACAGCTTGAATATCCTTTGAAACTAGCTCAAATATGTTTGTGCTTAAGTATATTTAATTTTCACATTTGATGCTTTTAAAGAGTTAATTGTTGATTGTTGTTGTGGATGGTTACTCGTGATATTAAATGTCGATATCTTCATTCTTTTTAAGAAAACTTACTAATTACTTTATATATTTATGATCGAGCTAAGTCGCACCACATCTTAAAATACTAGCCAAATTTAATCTTTCTCATATTCATTTTGATTTGGCTCATTCACACCTCTAAACCTAGTATAAGTAAAACAAGAAAAATTATTTCAATACATAAACTTCTCAACATATACTAGCACAAAAGAAATAATTACAGCTCCACGTTTGGAAAATTCAATAAATGGTAGGACATAAGAAACCAGATCAATATATATATATATATCAAAAGTTTGACGTTTACTACTCTAAATTATATTATCGGGATTATATTGAGTTTAACTCGTTTATATTTTGTTTGAATCATACTAAGCTAATCAGAAATTTGCTCTCCTAAAAATATAAACAACAACACACATTTACCTCAAATTAAGCTTAAACTTCATTTACTCATTCAATTAATCACTTGAGTTAACTCCAAGAACTTGCATTCACGTTCCAAAAACACCATTATTTGGTCCAGTAAAAATAAGAGAATTTTTAATTTTAATGTTGGTAGTCATAACTGTAATATCAGCAATAACATATGTGAACTAGTCTTATATATTGTTCATATCAGACACCAGTAGCAAGCTTTTCTGAACTCAAATTAGAGTACAATATGGTTTACTTACATGTGTATATGTATATGTGTATTAACTTAATCGAGTTAATAATATGTATGTATATGTAAGTACCTATCTGTTATGAATTAAATTCAAAAGTATGATGATTAAGACAAAACGGATTAGGACAAGCAGTTATTTAGACAGTTCCTTGATGGAAGGAACTGTCATGCAACTGCACCAAAATCAGTTTATAAACTGGAACCTTCATCTTTTGGTCCCTGCTAGAACACAGCAATATTCTCATTCTGATTTGTCCCATCAAGCAAACTGGAGAAGATATAGTGTGGATCTAGGAGAAGATCAAAATGGATTCCAACACCAGTCAACCAAGTTAGTTTACTCAATCATTCAGTTTATATTAACATTTGATTTATTTTCTGAGATAGCTTTCTAGGACATCAAGTTATTTCTTTAATGTTCTTCAACAATTGGTATCAGAGCATCTATACTCAGATTTAAATCAATGTTTGTTTAATTTTTGATAAGTTAAATGATCTGGGGCATTATTTTGAAATGCTGTTCATGAATATTTACATGCATATCAATAGCACTGCAGAAATTCATCAAACCATGTTGATTATTCTGTATCATATTTATATTGAATGCAATACTATTACTGTCATTTCCTTGATTTATAACTATATATATGTGCTTCTAATAATTATACATATGAGTTCAAGATCATATCTGCATATTTCAGTATAATACATAATGCTGCCACAGTAGCCATGTTTACATTGATGTATGCAGTAAATTAATGAGCATTCTTTTACATATGATCTGATATATATGTGTACAATACTAACAAATTAGTTGGCATATATATACTTAGACATACTTCTCAGAAAGAATCATCAAGAAAACTTGAAGATTTAGAATAAGATCTAACTTCCAAAGCAGTTAGACATCCTGAAACTAAATTTTCTTATCAAACATATATGACAGATTACAGATCTTCATGCATTTCGTTAAAGATATGTGTATCACAAATGATACCAATTTCTTGAAAATGAAACATGCACATTCATCTGCTTATATGATATTCATTAAATGTTTTTCAAGAGAATTAACATTGGGATGTGCATATATATAAATTTTCTGGTATAAAGTGAAACTGGAACTGTATTATATATGCAAATACAGATATGAATGACTGATTTAAGTTGAAAATTCATTCCAGCAATGCATTTTCCTATGAGCATCAATCAAATTGAATTGCTCAATGGACTGAACTTCAAGAAATGGAAGGGAGATATAGAACTCAACCTGGGCATTCTGGACTTTGACCATGTGCTTAAGGAAGACCCACCCGCTGAGTTGCCTGCAACAGCATCTAAGGAAGCAAGAGACAGGTATCAACAATGGCACAAGCACAACAGAATGGCACTAATTTGCATCAAGAAGAGTATGACTGATGCAGTCAAGGGAGGCATACCAGATTCTGAGTTTGCACAAGTCTACTTCAATTCAATTGCTGAGAAGTATAGGGTCTCTGACAAGGCTGAAATTAGCACACTCATGAATGCACTGACTGGGATGAAATACAATGGACATGGAAGCATAAGAGAGTACATTATGAAAGGAATTGACATTGCAGGAAAGCTGAAAGGCCTGAATATGAACATTGATGATCCTTTTCTGGTGCATATGTTGCTGAATTCGTTCCCTGATCAATATAGCCATCTCAAGAGCCTCTATAACACACAGAAAGAAAAATGGAGTCTTAATGAACTGATTTCCATTTGTGTGCAGGAGGAAGATGAAGTGATCAAAAGGGGAAAGGCAGTAAGCATCAACTACATTGCCAAGCCAAAGTCTAAGAAAAACTTTGGCAACAAGAACTTTAAGGCTAGTTCTTCAAAATCTGGTGTGAAGACTGATCTGAACAAAAACAAGTCTCTCAGCAAAAATGGTCCAATGAAATGTTTCTTTTGCAAGAAAACTGGTCATTTCAAGAAGGACTGTGAGGGTTTCAAAAATTGGCTGAACAAGAAAGGTACTTTTTTGTTAAAATCAATTTTCGCTTTAGAGTCTCATGCATCTGTTAGTAAAACTTCATGGTGGTTTGACACTGGTTCACCCATACATATTGTTAATTCTTTGCAGGGATTATCAAGCCAAACAATCCCAAAGAAGAATGAAACAAGGGTATGCACTGCAAGTGGCCAAAGGGTGGCAGTTCAAGCTGTAGGAAGTGTCAAATTAGTATTTAGGAATAAGTATGTACTAGTATTAGATAATGTGTATTGTATTCCTTCAATAAAGAGAAACCTAATATCTGGTTCTCTATTTGTAATGGATGATGCTTTCAGCTTTTCAAGCAATAATAGGTCTATGTATTTCTATGAAAATTCATCTTGTTTTGGTGATGCTACTTTGATAGATGGTTACTGGCATGTCAATTGCATAAATGCAGCTTTTGAAAAACATCAAGTTTTCAATATTTCAAAAACTGTTGGTGTTAAAAGAAAGCACAAACAGCATGTATCTTCTTTTCTTTGGCACAGAAGGCTAGGACATGTTTCAAAACAAAGGCTTCACGAATTAGTGAAACAAGAAATTTTACCTGCATTAGACTTTAGTGATTTTGAAACTTGTGTGGACTGTTTGAAAGGAAAAATGACAAGTCAAAGAAATTTCAGTTCCAAAAGGTCTGCAACCTTGCTTGAATTAATTCACACAGATGTTTGTGGTCCATTTCCTGTCAATACCATTTGTGGAAATTCATATTTTGTGACCTTCATTGATGATTTTTCAAGATATTGCTTTGTGTATTTAATTTCTGAAAAATCACAAGTGATTGATGTTTTCAAAATCTTCAAAACTGAAGTAGAGAGACAAACAGAAAGACTTATTAAAGTCATAAGGTCAGATCGAGGAGGTGAGTACTATGGAAAATATTCAGAAAAAGGGCAACATAAAGGACCTTTCGCTGCATATCTAGAACAATGCGGCATTGTTGCTCAATATACCACCCCATATACACCACACCAGAATGGTGTATCTGAAAGAAGAAATAGAACATTAATGAACATGGTTAGAAGCATGTTCTGCAGATCAGGATTACCAAGGTTCTTGTGGGGAGAGGCTTTGAAAACAGCTAACTATATCTGCAATAGAACACCAAGCAAGGCTGTCAACAACACTCCATTTGAAAATTGGTGTGGTTACAAACCAAGCCTCAACCATCTTCATGTTTGGGGCTGCAGGGCAGAAGCAAGAATTTACAATGGAGAAAATGACAAGCTTGAGTCCAAATCAATCAGTGCATACTTCATTGGTTATTCAGAAAAGTCTAAGGGATTCAAGTTTTACTGTCATACAAGGCATAACAGAATTTTTGAGACACATAGAGCAACATTCTTTGATGAAATGTTTGATCAAAGTGAAGATATGATTATGGATAATGATGTGGGACAACAATTTCATCACATGGAAAGCTGGTTTATATTTCCAGAAATACTGCAATCTCTTGCAGTAGATGTATTCCAAGAACCAATCATAGAAAATCAAACTCAAGCAGTCAATGAGGTAGAACCAGTTATTGAAGATGATCATCCCCAGGAAAATGTAGAAATGCCAGAACCAATCATTCAAGAACAACCAGTTTTGAGGAGGTCAGGAAGAGCAAGAAAATCTGCAATATCAAGTGATTATCATTTGTTCTTGACTGCAGTTGACTTTGATTTGGGGGAAGAAAATGATCCAACCTCATTAAAAGAGGCTATGCAATCTGATAATAGTCACAAATGGAAGCTTGCTATGGAGGATGAACTTAAAAGCATGTCACAAAATGGGGTTTGGACACTGGTTGACAAAACTGCAGATTTAAAGCCAATTGGATGCAAATGGGTTTACAAGACCAAAAGAGATGCAAATGGCAGAATAGAGAGGTACAAGGCTAGACTTGTGGCAAAAGGGTACAATCAGAAAGAAGGGATAGACTACAATGAGACTTTTTCACCAGTCTCAACCAAAGATGCCTTTAGAGTGATAATGGCATTGGTGGCACATTTCGACCTAGAATTACATCAAATGGATGTTAAAACTGCTTTTCTGAATGGAGATTTGCAGGAGCATATCTACATGCTTCAACCAGAAGGCTTTATAAAAGATGAGAAAAAAGTCTGCAAGCTTAACAAGTCAATTTATGGATTGAAGCAAGCATCCAGGCAATGGTATTTAAAATTTGATGCTGTGATTTCAAATTTTGGTTTTGAAGAAAACAAGTTGGATGAATGTGTATACTGCAAGGTTAGTGGGAGTCATTTCATATTTTTAATTTTATATGTAGATGACATCCTGTTAGCTAGCAGCAATGTTGGTTTGCTTAAAGCCACAAAAGAATTTCTGATGAAAAACTTTGACATGAAAGATATGGGGGAAGCTCACTATGTGCTTGGAATAGAAATTAGCAGAAATAGAAAACAATGCATGTTAGGATTGTCACAAAAGAATTACATAGATAAAATTATGCACAGGTTTGGGATGGAGAAATGCAGGTCAGGGAGTGCACCTATTTCTAAAGGTGATAAACTGCACAAAGGGCAGTGTCCTCAAAATATGTTAGAAAGGAAAAGTATGGAGGATGTACCCTATGCAAAATTGGTTGGAAGTCTTATGTATGCACAAGTTTGTACCAGGCCAGATATAAGCTTTGCAGTGAATATGTTGTCTAGATATCAATCAAATGCTGGCCATGAGCATTGGATTGCAGGGAAAAAGGTGTTGAGGTACTTGAAAAATACTAGAGATCACATGATGGTGTACAGAAGGATCGAAGATCAAGAGTTAAAAGTAGAGTGTTATACGGATGCCTCATACAAGCAAGATTTGGATGATTTAAAATCAACATCAGGCTACATTTTCATGCTTGCAGGAGGAGCAGTTTCATGGAAAACCAGTAAGCAATCACTGACCGCTACTTCCACCTTTCAAGCAGAATATATTGCCATATATGAGGCAACTGCCCATGCTTTGTGGTTAAGGAATTTCATTTCCAGAATGAAAGTAGTAGACACAATTGAAAGGCCATTGGTTATATATTGTGACAATGCAGCAGCTGTATTTTTTTCTAAGAACAACAGAAGGACATCTGGTTCAAGGAACATAGATGTGAAATATTTCTCAGTAAGAGAAAGTGTGAGAGACAATGAGATAGAGGTGACAAAGATTGGTACAAGGGAACAGCTTGCAGATCCACTGACCAAGGCACTGCCAGTCTCAGTGTTTATTGATCATGTGGGAAATATGGGAGTTTTAGGTAGTTTTCATAATTAACAATGCAATCTGCTATGAAACTATCAAGTAATACAGTAAATTAGTATTGCAAACAGTTGATTATTTCAGTCTTCATATAATCTTGAATAAAATCACTTTATTCAAAGCTGCATTACTGCATAATTCATTGTGTATATACATTTAAGTATAGCTGACTTTATATCAGCAAGCATGCAGCAAATTAATTCCATCAGGATCATTTAGACTTGCAAATCGATTAATATATATGGCAAGCATGATCATACTAGTGGTAATCCATGTAATTCAGTTTACCATATTGTGGTTATAAAAGATTAATGATTTGTCAATTCATTATACTCTTTTATGATTCAATGTGGTGGAGCTTAATTGACAGGATTTTGAAGGCAGATAGTAAATTGAGTTCAAGTGCACATTAAAGGAAAGGGCTTGCTGAAATTTGGATATAATATAATCCTAGTTCAGTGGGAGATTGTAATATCAGCAATAACATATGTGAACTAGTCTTATATATTGTTCATATCAGACACCAGTAGCAAGCTTTTCTGAACTCAAATTAGAGTACAATATGGTTTACTTACATGTGTATATGTATATGTGTATTAACTTAATCGAGTTAATAATATGTATGTATATGTAAGTACCTATCTGTTATGAATTAAATTCAAAAGTATGATGATTAAGACAAAACGGATTAGGACAAGCAGTTATTTAGACAGTTCCTTGATGGAAGGAACTGTCATGCAACTGCACCAAAATCAGTTTATAAACTGGAACCTTCATCTTTTGGTCCCTGCTAGAACACAGCAATATTCTCATTCTGATTTGTCCCATCAAGCAAACTGGAGAAGATATAGTGTGGATCTAGGAGAAGATCAAAATGGATTCCAACACCAGTCAACCAAGTTAGTTTACTCAATCATTCAGTTTATATTAACATTTGATTTATTTTCTGAGATAGCTTTCTAGGACATCAAGTTATTTCTTTAATGTTCTTCAACAATAACGACAACGGTTAAGAAAACTGAAATACACGATTCATGATGTCGTTTTTGTACATATAGCTCTAGGAGATGTAATCAGGCAGCGCATGTTTTAGCAAAAAATACGTTTTTGTTTCCTGTATTTCAAGTTTGGGTTGAGGAAGAGGCACAATGACTCTCCCGTGTACTTATTTCTGATGTAATTATCCAAGATTGCTTTTTAATGCAATTCTTATTTCTCTAAAAAAAAAAAAATGATGTCGTTTCTGTAGGCGTTGAAGAAAGCAAAGCCCGTCACTCTTTCCTGCGTCTACTTGAAGTAATGTGGTCGATGAAAATCATCACAAAAAACCAACGAGAGCCATAGATAGCTTCAGCTCATCATGAACAACCGCAAAGTCGTCGTCTGCGACAACGGCACCGGAGTACTAACTTTTTCCGAATTTCATTTCGATCCTCATGAACAATTACCTCTGCTTTAGATCTGAATCAATCTGTATTCTGGGTTTAATCTGCAGTATGTGAAATGTGGGTTTGCCGGAGAGAACTTCCCTACATCTGTGTTCCCCTGCGTAGTTGGAAGGCCGTTGCTTCGCTATGAGGAATCACTCATGGAACAAGAAATCAAGGTCCAAACTTTCACCACTCTTTGACATAAAAAAAAGGTTGAAATTTTAGCGTGTTTCTTAATTTTCCTTTATATTTTGGTGTGAATTCGCGTAGGATATTATTGTGGGGGAAGCTTGCGCAGAGTTTCGACACCAATTGGAGATAAACTACCCTGTTAACAATGGCATTGTGCAGAACTGGGATGATATGGGTCATGTCTGGGACCATGCATTCTATAGTGAGCTAAAAGTATACTTCTTGTTGCCTTTGGTTGTTTTTGGCCGTATAGTTTTGTTGGGATGGTTGATAACTCTGATTTCTATTGTTTGTCGACAGATAGATCCTACTGAATGCCATATATTACTCACAGACCCTCCTCTCAATCCCTTGAAGAACCGCGAAAAGATGGTCTGTTTTTGCGGTTTCTTTATTAGGCAGTGGCTTAGTTTGGTTCATTTATGTGTACTGCAGTGAATATTATTGTTGGCCTCTCGTGATTTGGCTTGATTCAATGTTTCAGATCGAGACCATGTTTGAGAAGTACAATTTTGCTGGCGTCTTCATTCAAATTCAAGCTGTTTTAACACTGTATGCTCAAGGTGCTTATAGAGATGATTGAAGGTTAAATGTTTATATTGCTGTTCTTACCCCAATTCGTTTGTTCCCCCTATTTTTGTTTGTACAAAAAAGCATGTCTTTTCGAATGCTGCACTTTGAGCTCTGCAGATACACAAGAAAAGTGAAAGCACTTGGTTGCTTGCTAACAGGATTATATTTCTAAAACTTTTGCTTCTTTTTGACATGTGATTAAGCATTTCCTTCTTTCTGCAGGATTGCTGACAGGATTAGTTATTGACTCTGGTGATGGCGTTACTCATGTGGTAAATACCTGAATTACAACTTTTATGTTATGTATTACAAGTTTTTGGATTGGTTGGTGTAGTGTATCACTTTTTAATTACATATTTAAGCTGATTAGTTCTCAAAAATTTCAAAGGAATAAGACCAATTTCAGGAAATCATTGCCTTTGAATCTATACCGTATCTAAATTATTTTGGCTTCAACCCCCCAGGTTCCAGTTGTTGATGGCTACTCATTTCCTCATCTTACAAAGCGAATGAATGTAGCTGGCCGGCACATAACATCCTATCTTGTTGATTTGCTCTCACGGAGGGGGTGAGAACCAACTGCTCATAACTTAGTAACATCAGTATTGTTTGCATTACTCTTCGGTTATTTAGAGAAACTTCATTGAGTTGAGAAATTCTACCTTTCTTTCTTTCAGGTATGCAATGAATAGGACGGCTGATTTTGAGAGTGTTAGGGAAATCAAAGAGAAGCTCTGCTATATAAGGTAAACAAAATTCTTATGCCATATTTTAATCTTCTGGAACTTATTGATTACATTATTCATCATATGTCCCATTTGGTGCAGTTATGATTACAAAAGGGAGTATCAGTTAGGACTGGAGACAACCATACTTGTAAAGAATTACACTGTAAGTTGAATTCTTTTTGGCATCTTGTTAGTGTTTATACAGTCATTTAATTTTCTTGTACCAAAAAAGTGGCAATTCTTTAAAACATGACTGGACTGTAGAGATATAGTCAGGGGGAGCTACAATCTCCGTTCGTCTTCTATCTGCATATATGTCCCTCTATATGTTTGTCTAAGTAATGCCAGTTATTTCTCTTATTTGCACCGTTAAATTTCTTTCTGATTAAACATTGGTCTATATTTTAGGTTTTAGTCGGTCACTTTTCTGTATGATTTTGAGCAGTTATAGCATTGACCAATTTATTGATCTGAATTCACTGATATATGTTGGTATAATCAGCTGCCAGATGGAAGGGTGATCAAAGTCGGCACTGAAAGGTTCCAGGCTCCCGAGGCTCTTTTCACACCTGTAATTTTCCAGTCTTTATGTGCTCTTTTCTGGATATTGTTTAATTTAAATTCTTCTCTAGTCAATCATATTACTTTTAGTAGTTGTTCACTACTAGAAACAGTTATCATTTCTTTAAAGTGATATTAGTACCTGCAACGCTGGTTTGTGGGAACCAAATTAGACATTTTGGTAAATTTGGAGGTTTTAAAATTCACAAGTATCTTCATTATACAGGAACTTATAGATGTTGAAGGTGATGGGATGGCTGACATGGTGTTCCGCTGCATTCAGGAAATGGATATTGACAATAGGATGATGGTACTAATTTGAATTGCATTTCAAATCAGCATTGATCAATTCTGTATTTGTTTGATGGGATTTGCAATTCCTCTATCAGTTCTAAATGAAGATTTCTTTAGTACAGCATGCTTTTTGTACCTAAACTTACCAGTATATAGTTTTAAAAGTGTAAATGGAATTCCTTGTTTGCAGCTTTACCAGCATATAGTTTTAAGTGGAGGGAGCACGATGTATCCTGGATTACCCAGTCGGTAAAATCTTAACCCTTCTTTGCATGACTTCTGATTGGTGTAGTTTTTGTCAAGGAATATTCAATGTGTATATCAAGTTTCTGTATGTTTGATAACTTTGAATGAAACTAAAACTACTCTTTAGTCCCAATCTTGGTCATTTATTATTGTTTTCCTACTTATGTGTCAAGAATCTGCAACGTCACTTCCTCAGTAGTATGAACCCATTTGCATTCTCACTCTCTCATCAAATACATATGAGATTAGATAACTTATATATGGAGTTTCAGAATCTCAAGTATGAGTTCCATGATCTCTTTTTGAAGACTGAACAAAGTGAACTCTTTTTCATTCTTGGGCACTTTTTTCTTTTCTAAATTAATGAGAAATAGAAATTAGAAATTGATTAATTCTGACACTACTTTTGGTGTTTCTTCAGTTTGGAGAAAGAAATTTTGGATCGTTATCTCGACGTTGTTTTGAAGGGTAACAAAGATGGATTGAAGGTACGATATGTGTTATGTGTTTAATAGACTTGAAAGAGAAGAACCAGAGCATCAGAGAAATAGTTGGAACATAATGTTAATATTTAGTACTGAAATAACTGTGGTTAATCTCCTTAAAAAAATGTGCTGAGGTTGTGAGTAACTGAGTGGTTAAGCTTGGCCCACAAGTCATAATTATTTAAACTAGAAAAAGGACAATTATTAGAGAGAGTACAAGAAGTTTAATCTGGAATTATAAATTGAGTTCAAATGTTGTTTTCCTTGTGCTCTAACAGAAGTTGCGTTTGCGAATCGAAGATCCTCCTCGAAGAAAGCACATGGTGTATCTAGGTGGTGCAGTCCTTGCTGGAATCATGAAGGTACATGTCATTGATTGTTCTCTTTAGCACAGGTCAAGTTTGTGTATGATGTTATCTAAGAAACTTTCAATGGGGTGGTTACTACCTGCAGGATGCTCCTGAATTTTGGATTACAAGGGAGGATTATCTAGAAGAAGGAGTTGCTTGTCTAAGCAAGTGTGGTCAGGCATGACTTTCAAGGTCAGTTGCCACCCGCTTAGCTGTTTTGAGTAGTTGGGCTGTACAAGCAAAACAATGAGAGAGCAAGACATTATCATGTCAGATGGTCCTCTCAGTAGTACCACATGGCTGGAAAATAGATAAGAATGTAGAAACTAATGGTGTTTGTGTGATAAGAATCGGCCAAGGCATTAAGAGTTATATCCTGATGGCTGGAATATAAAACAAACAAACAATGTAGAAATTATTCTGTATTTTTTAAATTTTAATTGTGGTTTGGCACAGTGAGGTTCAAGCTTTTGCTATATAACAGCTTGCACAGAGTTATAAATTAAGTGATTCGAACATGAATTTTCTGTGCGGTTAATATTCTTTCTGTTATGCCGAGATCCTTACTTTTCCGATGAATGGTTGTGTCTCTGTCCTTGCTAAGCCTGTATTTTGAATTTTGCAGCAGATCAGAATTTCTAGTTTTCTTTTCATGTGCACAGTAAATTTAAGATTTTAGGTACAGTGTTTACTCTAAATACTTGCAATTAAGACGTGATTACAGCAGTTCACCGATTATATTAACTGTAGAAGCATCTTCCTTCATCTAGATGAATTTGGTACAGAGAAACTGAGGAAAATGGGAAATGGATTAACTAAACAGCTCATCTATCATTAAAAATAAACCAAGGTAATCATCAAAAAAATAAAAATAAAACGATAAACTAATTTTCTTATATTTTACTTTCGCTGGAAACCAAATATCTCTCCTTCACGCATGTCACTGTGTCCGTTAAAAAGCAACCTAGTACTTAATGAGACGAAGTTTGCTGTCTTTTTACCTTTTTTTGTTTTTTGTTTTGTTTTAAATTGTTTTTGGACTGGTAAATTGGCGTTTTCGTATTCATCAGTTTATGGAAAGATGGTATATCTTGTTAAACCAAGTAAGAGAGTTTTGGAGGCCAACCCCACCCATAATGGATTCCTTGTCTGGTAGGTTAGGTCACAGTACCAGTAACCTACTCTCACCCATTTTCTATTTTTCTGCATACATTACTAAATGAAATGAAGACTCTGTCCAATAAACACCACTCTAAAACAGAACACCTGCAATTCCATATCATTTGCCAAAATCATTCGTGTCATACATGCACCATCTGGTTTCAGATTTCAGACACAACTACCTATCCCTTTCACATTATATTAATCTTCTCAGATAAGTAACACAGCTTCATTATAAGCAAGGCCCAGCCATTCACTTTCTATATTACAGCTCCCTAATTGAGTTCTGAGCATTCCCTTCAGTTATTTCGAGAACTATCTTCTTCTGCTTGCAAACATGGTTTGTTTTCTCAAAAGCAAAAGATGCATATTAAGATTATAAGTCATATATTGTGCATTTGTTTTCATTCCACTTTTCGAGCTTCCAATTCTTACCAATCTTGCCTTTTGTTCTCTACTTTTTTTTTGACATTATGGTTCAGGTTGTGGAAGCTGGAGATTCTGCTGCAATGAACAACTCCAGTGGGAATGTGTTCCAACTCAAAGTGAAGCAAGGAGAGCCAACTCTGGTTTCCCCTGCAGAAGAAACAGACAAGGGTTTGTACTTCCTCTCTAACCTCGACCAAAACATTGCGGTCACTGTTCGAACTATTTATTGTTTCAAGTCAGATGAGAAAGATAATAGCAAGGCAGGGGAAGTGATCAAGAATGCTCTCAAAAAGGTTCTTGTCCACTATTACCCCCTTGCTGGGCGCCTGTCAATCAGCTCGGAAGGAAAGCTCATTGTAGATTGCACCGGAGAAGGAGCTGTTTTCGTTGAGGCAGAAGCAGATTGTACAATAGAAGATATTGGAGACATAACAAAACCTGATCCGGAGACTCTTGGAAAGCTGGTCTATGACATTCCTGGTGCCAAGAACATACTAGAAGTGCCTCCTCTTGTGGCCCAGGTATGTAAACCTCTACCTCAACACACTTGATCATTTCTTTTCACCAAAATACAACACTTGGTACCTTACTTCTTATGACATTTAGGTGACAAAATTCAAATGCGGAGGGTTTTCTCTTGGCCTGTGCATGAACCACTGTATGTTTGATGGCATTGGGGCTATGGAGTTTGTGAACTCATGGGGAGAGACTGCGAGAGGTTTGCCATTAACAGTTGTTCCGTTCATAGACAGAAGCATACTCAAAGCACGAAACCCACCTAAGATAGAGCACCTGCACCAAGAGTTCTCTGAGATTATTGATGGCAATTCTAGCCTTAACTCTTCTGAAGTTGATGAAGACAAGATGCTGTATAGGTCCTTCTGTTTTGACACTGAGAAGCTCGAAAAGCTGAAAACTAAAGCCAGGGAAGACGGCGCTCTTGACAAGTGCTCTACATTTGAAGCCCTCTCAGCATTTGTGTGGAAAGCTCGGACTAGAGCCCTGAGACTCTTGCCTGAACAACAAATCAAGCTCTTGTTTGCTGTTGATGGGAGGCATAAGTTCAACCCACCACTCCCAAACGGGTACTTTGGGAATGGCATTGTGTTGACACATGCAATCTGTGAAGCAGGTGATCTGCTGGAAAAGCCACTGTCACATGCGGTTGGGCTTGTTCAAGATGCCATCAAGATGGTCACTGACAGTTACATGAGATCAGCCATTGACTATTTCGAAGCAACGAGAGCTAGGCCTTCTTTGTCCTCTACTCTTTTGATCACAACTTGGTCTCGGCTTTCATTTTACACCACTGACTTTGGTTGGGGAGAGCCTATACTCTCAGGTCCAGTGGCTTTGCCGGAGAAGGAGGTGATCTTATTCCTGTCTCATGGGACAGAGAAGAAAAGCATTAACGTGCTTTTGGGTCTTCCAGCTTCTGCCATGAAGGTCTTTCAAGAACTGATGAATATGTAGATCAACAGCAAGAATTGTTTTTTCCTATGTAAGCTATTATATTTCGTGATTCACTACTACTTTGTAATGTGATGGTTTCTTATGGACTGCTGTTATGTTCTGATAAAAGATAGACGGTCCATGATGTTAATAATTTTCTTCCGGGTGCTTAAATTGAGAGTCCTGGTATTTGTTCTGTTCTACTTATGTCAGTGGCTCCTAAATATGTTTTGTCCATTTCAAAAAGAAACAAATTCAAGCTATCTATGTTAGAGCAATCGAAGTGTTCCTAGACGATGTGGGAAACAGGACTTGGCCTAGATTACTTCTCTGATTTAGTACAAGCAATCTGAGACTGGTGAAGAGATGAGCCTCCATTGTCATGGGATGTAAGCACCACATTTGGAAGATATGTATACTTCATGAATGCTCTGTGAACTCAAGAGGCAAAGACAGTTGAACTTTGGACTTGCCAATGCAATTTACCCAAAACACTTGGTCACTTGGACGTAGTACAATCAATCAAAAGCTAGCGAACGGAGAATCTCTTGCACGATCGTGATAGTCTCTAGATTGATCTAGAAGTTTTTATATTGTAAATGTGACCAAATTGTTTGTCCATGTTTTTTTTTTTTTTTTGTCAAATGTAACGTGTTTTTTATGAGCTTTACGTGCATTACCTTATAAGGATCATAAAAAAAACATTAGAAATAACGGTCATACGATTAAAACCCGCCCTAATGCTGTGCGCGAGAGCCTCATGTTAAGAGTCGAATAGAAGTTTTATATGCAAAAGTCTTTTCTACCCTTATTACTTGAGTGAGCAGATAAACTTTCTAATTCGACTCTTAACACACACTTGGGTGAGCAATAAAGTTTCTAAGTTGGATTTAGTGCAGAGTAAACAAGTTTTTCATTTTCTTCATAAGTTTAACTTGCAATATTTTTCATATTCCAATAGTGTTTCTCTGCAAAAAAAAAAAAAAACAAAATTTCTACTATACACACATGTATGGCAAACATACAGGATTTGACAATGTATAAGCTATAAATAAATAGTTGAGAGAGGAAGGCTATTTATAACATACACAGCGTCAAATTGTGTATTTATATCATTCATGCGTGTATAGATATAGATAGAACTTCCCAAGCAAAAATACTTTACTTTTGATATCACTCCAAAGTCCAAAGTAGATGGACCAAACTAGCTAGATGGACTTTTTGTAATTTTGGTTCTTTACCCTTCATAGAAAGGGTAGTTTAGGAAGTTTCACATCCCACCGCCCTGTAATATCCAAGCCGAGGCCGAAGCCCCAAACTCAAAAACAAAAAGAAAACAACCCGCTAAGGCTTTAAGCCTTAAAGCCTTGGTCTTCGTGGTTTGGGAGAACCCGAGTCCGACTCCGAATCCAATTTGGTCTGCGTCGCCTTCGTTCCAACTGAACCCTACTTTCCGACCCAACATTGATTCCATGGTACAACTCCTCCTGCGCGCTACCTTTACCCGCCACTGATTGGCTCATTCCCTGGTAAGGTCACCACTCTTAAGCTTTAGGGCTTCAAATTCTTACCGCCTCTGTTTTTTATTCGGTTAATTTCGACTGACTCTAGGGCTCTAGCTGTACTCTCATGCAAACCCCACCATTGTATGTTACTTGAGAATTTTGAAATTCAAATAGCTGTTATAACCGGCTAGGTCTTGATAGGTTGGGATTGATTGTTTTAGTCATCGAATAATTTGGGAGACGGAAACTGCTGTAAACAATTGAGGTTTGTAGTTTGTACGTTGGTAATGGAAAATTTGGAAGTCTGTGAATTGGCTTAAAGTATGTCGTTTGTGTTTCGCTCTACAAGTTGTTGCCATATTTGCAGACTTGTAGTGCGCAGGGCGTGAAAATTTGGGCGGTTATTACTTTCTACAAACATCTAAATATGTATAGTAAATTTATGTTGATTTATTAATGTTTGATTGTATTCTTTCTCAAAGTTTCGAGGGTGGACAGACGTCTTGCAAATTAAGTTTGAAACTTTGGTACTTAATATTTCCAGTTTTTCACTAGGCATGCAAGTATTGTATTTTTACAGTTTTCGCATAATGTTCTAAAATGTCATTTCTTGTAGGCTTTTTAAAGGCCTACAGGATTTAAAATCCAGATTCAGAGTTTATTAGTTCAAGTGATACTTGTTGAAATTTTAACACAGAAAACTGTGTTGTTCCTCTTCATCTAACCAAAGGTGGAAATTTGTTTTTTTTTATAGCTTTAATTGTTTTGCCGTTTCATGAAGGTTTCTCAGTGTGAAGCTCTGAACTGCAATCATTAGCTGGGCCAACTCTCGCTGCAGTCATGGGAAGTGCATTCAATCCTCAGATTTTAGTGGAGAAGCTAGCCAAGCTCAACAGCTCCCAAGCGAGCATAGAGAGTATCCTTCTGATGAATCATATGCAAAGCAATGTCTTCTTTAGCCTTTTATTTTCTATGGTTAAATTTAGACAGTCTCTGGACTTAGGGAGTGTGCCTGGTCTCTTCTCGTAGGACAAATTATCACCCTTCTGTTTCTTGACATCTCTTATGTAACTTTGGAATTTTGGTGTACCTATGAGGATTCTTAAACTAAAGTGGGTTTTTCAACCATTAGCAAATAACAATTTCAATGAATTTTTTGACTTTTGAGTTTGTTTACCTGTTACTCTGTACTGTAGTTAATTGCTCAGTTGATATTTATACCTTTCTCTCAAGCCCACACACAGACATGCGCGCACACACGTTATGAAATCCAAGTCAAAACTAGCAAATCTTGTTTCACAACTTGAGCTTTTGCATTTCTTTTTCTTTTCACATATGTTGGCAATGCTTGTTGTTAGTTTTGGTGTCAGTTACTTGGTGCCCCTAATTGGTGGTTTTCCTTAATGCCAATTAAGCTTTATCACATTGGTGCATTTTCCACATGAATAAAGCAAGACAAGTTGTTGAAACTTGGGCCAGGCAATTTCATTCTTCTCCGCGTGAACAAAGATTGGCTTTTCTGTATCTTGCAAATGATATTTTACAGAACAGTAGGCGAAAAGGTGCAGAGTTTGTTGGTGAGTTCTGGAAGGTACTTCCAGATGCTCTTCGCGATGTAATTGGGAGTGGAGATGAAGTTGGAAGAAATGCGGCACAACGACTGGTATATCGCTGTGCAAACTGTTTATCTTAAACCTTTTAATGGAACAAAATAGATTTTAATCATGTATAATATATGTCTTTTTTGTTTCCTCTTTTCATCTTTACTCCATTTTATTTCAAAAATTTAGGATGAAGTTATTGCTGATGTTCTTTTTTCAATATTTTCTCTTGTAGATTAATATATGGGAAGAAAGAAAAGTGTTTGGTTCTCGTGGCCAAATTCTAAAGGAAGAGTTTGTGGGAAGGCAGTTGGAAAGTAATAATAGAAATGGGAAGCATTTGTTGGTTAGACCGGTAATTCAGATTGCATACTTATTTCTTTGGTCAAGCATTTTGTTGCAGTTTATGATTTGATTACTAATTTTGTGTATAAACAGCCTGCTGGAACTTCATTGGACAAGATCGTATCAGATTACCAAGCTATATATGGCCAGATGGATGAAGACACTATCTTGAGAAAATGTAAGAATGCTATCAACTGTCTTGAGAAAGCAGACAAGGAGGTTGGTGGTGATTTCAATTCAGGTATATCCCACACCTATATCTTCCATATTGCGCGTTAGATGGAAAGTAAACTGTAATTGGTTTATTAAGATTTTCACTGTCAATCCGGTTATGCAGTATTTTGTAATATGAAACAATAGGTTAGTAAACATATCTTTTCTAATGTTATTCAGAGAGGGAAAGAGAGAATCAATAAGGTCGAGTTTTTTGGGGTGCAATCCTGGGAGGACAGAGGTGGATTGGGTAAACTGACATAATAGAGGCACATTAATAAATTAACTGGCATATACTTGAAGTGTGTGTAGTATCTTTGAGAAGCTTGCTACTTGCCAGGAACATGTATGAGAATTTTGGTATATTAAAAACAGGACAGCTATGTGAAAGAGATGTTTGGAGTGGGGCACTGGGGATCAGAGAGCTCCTGGGGAAACTGGAGACTGAGTTTTATATTGGAATTGGAATTAAAAGGGTTGAGGTCTGGATATCTAGTGGTTTGTAAAACTTATTTGCAACCAATGAACAAGTGTCATATCATGGTTCATTACATGCATTATCTCGCTTCTATGTATTGTATAGTTTGATCACTTTGATGTGGATCATAGATTCACAGGTTAAATTTTGTTGTTGTTTTCATATGTTTATTGTCGTTGCACATTTTGTGGGTACGAACTCAAGCATATTATATCATATAGTTAGTTTACCTGGAGCAACACAGATGCGTGACGACTCAATGTGATTAATGGTTTAGGGAGATCAATAATATCTGCAGCATCCTGCATTAAGAAATTTGTTGTATACTTGTATTACTTTTATGCTATTTTGAACTTAGTTGAGAGAGAGTGGCAATGTATCAAGGAGTCTAATTCTGCACCTTGTTTGGTAGTTTTTATTTATTTCTTTAAGAATTGTTTGTCTTTCGTGATAGTTAGTTTACCTGGAGCAACACAGATGCGTGACGACTCAATGTGATTAATGGTTTAGGGAGATCAATAATATCTGCAGCATCCTGCAATAAGAAATTTGTTGTATACTTGTATTACTTTTATGCTATTTTGAACTTAGTTGAGAGAGAGTGGCAATGTATCAAAGAGTCTAATTCTGCACCTTGTTTGGTAGTTTTTATTTATTTCTTTAAGAATTGTTTGTCTTTCCTGATAGTTAATACCACTGTAATTGAATTGGCATCTTCTGCTAGAAGTTTCTTGTTCTAAATTTTCTGTTTTGACTAGGGCAATTTCAAGGAGATACATTTGCACAGGAGGTACATGGGCAGCATGCCATACTAAGGGACTGTATTGATCAACTAACTGCAGTGGAATCATCAAGAGCTACTCTTGTGTCTCATCTGAAAGAGGCTCTTCAGGAGCAGGTTAGTCTACTGGCTCTTGTCAAGTTTAAGACATTAGAATTGCCATCAACTGTTTTGTGAGGCAAACTGACTTGGTTTTGTTACCAGGAATTCAAGTTGGATCAACTCCGAAACCAACTTCAGGTGTGTAGTGCATATCAATCTAATTATGTGGAAGTAACGTAACTATCTGGATGTTATATAATTAATAGCCATCTGATTGAATTTTTAGTGTGTAAAGCATCATATCATTTGAAAAGAAATTGAGCTGATAAGTGGGTACTCCGTATGTATTGTTCTCCAGGCGGCACAGTTACAGTCAGAACAAGCCAGTAATTTCTGCCGTCAGTTAATGAGTAGCAGCAATAATTTGCAGCCGATAGACCAGAACTCAAAGGAAGCTCATACCTCTGCAGCACCTCACAGCTTTATGGCAGTGGGTAGAGAGCAATCAGCTCCAGTAATGTACACACAGCAGGTTCCTTTTACCGAAAAGTCTGGTCATGTGGAGGAAGATCCTCGCAAGTCTGCAGCTGCTGCAGTGGCAGCAAAGCTAACTGCATCAACGTCCTCAGCCCAGATGCTCTCTTATGTCCTCTCCTCTCTGGCATCAGAGGGTGTCATCAGCAATCCAACTAAAGGGTCTTCTGGTGATTATCCATCTGAAAAGAGACTTAAACTCGATAATGATAACCAATTGTCACCTTATGTTCCCCAGAATCCTAACCCATCTGCATCATCTCCCTTCTCACATTCTGAATCACTCCAGCTGAATGTGTCTACAACCAGCCAACAATATACTCCTACCTTGCCACCACTTCCCCCATCATCTCCTCCACCATTGCCACCGTTACCACCAGTATCACAATACCCAGTGTCCCAGTATTTGCAGGCTCCTGGATCAACAACTTCTGTATCTTTTAGTTATAGCATGGCCCAGCCACAGACTTCCTCAGTGCCTGGTTATGCACCAGTAGGAGGAGCTCAAGTGAATGGGCTTCCACCTTTGATGGCACCAGCAAATCCTTATCAGAGTTTTCAGGGTTCAGATGGTAAATTTTACAACCAACAATCATCGATGCAATTGGCGCCAATGTCTAGGCAATGAAATTGTCAGTTTCAGAAGGAAGGAGGCTCTTGCTGAAGTTGATAAAACCGTCGGGTGTTGCAAAAGTTTTGAAGCTTTCCTTTCTCTCTCTGTAGAGAGGGAACTTGATTGCTCGTGTGCTTCTGATTACCTAGCTAGCTAATTAGATTTGCACATAGTAAATGTCTGTAATTTGTATTTTCAGAAGTCATTAGTTTGTGGATTTAGAACCTCCGTTCCCGGAGAATAGGATAATAATGCAGTCGATCGGTTGAGATAGATGAGTTTAGACAACAGTTTCTGTAGTTTCTTGTGACCTATATAATATATTCCTTCTGTGATTCATTTTCATTATATAGAAGTGATAATTTGTTGTTATAGAAGGACAAAATAGAAATTGATTAAGAATACGGGACGGTGGCGATGAAAGAGTCACGTGGCGGTGCGGATTTTGAAGAAACAGAGAGCATGTTTGCTGTTAATGAAATAAAGCGGTGGAAAGGGCAAGGGAGTCACCATTGTCTACTCGACTGTCGTATCTTCCTTCCTTTACCATGTGGAAATGGAAAGCCATGATAGTAGCCCAATCCCTTTGACCGTCAGGTCAAACTGATCTGACTCAGCTCACTTTGCCATATATGGTAATGATTTGTTAACCAATTAAAGGACTATATCTTCTTGTCGAAAAATAAATATAAATAAAGGACTATATCTACAATTCTACATGCATTGGAATGAGGATCGGATAAGGAGACAAAAAAGATGCAGATAAAATCATAAACTTAGCCCCACAGTATGTCCTAGTGCTGATTAGGACTTCGCATGCTGGCTTGGAAATGCTTAGTTTGTAATTCCTTCATACTTGAATTTGTCTCTTGTATAGTCCAACTTTTCTCATCACCATTCTCGGATCAAGAACAAGTGCACAAGCAAATTCGACTTCTAACTCAACCTTTCATAAAACTAATCGCGGAGTTCTCCATAATTTGTTCTTCCAAGTTCCAACTATGTCATAATTTTAGTCCTCAATCAATCAAGAGTTGGGCTACAAAGAAAAAGTCGACTTTTCTCTCTGCTAGAGTTTTTTCTCTAGCGGGGAAACTAATCGAGCTCTGATCTGATGGCAGCGGAAGAGACTATCGTGTATCTAGTTGGGGCGAGGATGCAATCTAACATCTTTTTTTCTATGTATGTGGCCGTTTGCTCTCTCAAAAATCGGTGTCGCTTTAGTCGTTCTTCGCAGTGATTTCCGGCATCTGGGGTTTGAAGGAGCGAGTTCTGATTCGTGAAGAGCAAGGAGGGATCCTTGTTTTCTAGTTCAAGGAGCAGGAGATGAAGGATCACGTCCTAAACAGAGGACCGAGGTTATTTAACAATTCAATGCTTCTCTTGGCGGATTATGACGGCATCCGTGATCTAGCGGAGGTTCCGCTCAATTCAATGGAGGTTTGGGTAACAGTGACAGGGTTGCGCATGGCTATGTAATGCCCGTGCCTTGACCTTACTCAGGAATGCCTTGGGACGCTTTGTAAGGTATGATCAAGCTACATTGTAGAAGAAAGATCTCGTGCAAAGGATCCGGGTTGTGCATGATGTATGCTGCCATGTATGGGCTCAACATGCGTACTCATTTTCGGCGGAGGTGGCGGTGGACTTGGAGCTACGATAGGAGAAATGCCATGGCATTTGTCGAGGTTGTGGCTTCTTCGACCACAATCTGGGTAGTTGTGACAACGCTTTGACGGCGGCGGCTTCGGGGAGCACTGCTCCAAAGTTGGCAGCAGCGTTGGTGGCGGTTGACATGTCCAGAGACGAGTCATCGGGTCAGTATGAGGTGCTGCCTGCGGTGGGTTTGGGTCCGGAGTGGTGGACGGAGGAGGCTACGGCTGCTGGATGACTGGATCGGCGTCTTCGAGTTCTGGGGTGAAGCATGCGGCCGATTCAGATTTCTCTGCTGGAAACCCTATTTTCAAAATAGGGTTTTCTGCTGGGCTGGGTGACAGTGGGCCTGAAGGTGGGTTGGGGGGACTGACTGTGGACTTGAGTAGTGAGTTGGATGGGGTGGTGGATGAGAATGTTGATAGGCCTGCTTCTAAGGTGGCACATGGATCTGATGCTGCTATTTACCCAAAGTTTTTGGGGGTGCGAAAATTTAGCCGTGGTGAATGGACTATGGAGAAGCGACACAAACCTACATTGGCAATGATACCTCATGAATTTCATCTTGGTGAACTTGTGGAGGTCTCGATTACTATTAAGAAGACTCTAAAGAAGAAGGGGTGGCCTAAGGGTCGTTCGAACAGGCCTAAGTCTCAAGATGGAGAGCTGGAAAGCAAGAAGACCAACATGATGCTGAGGTTGTTGGATGCTGAAGAGCTGTAGGTACTAACTCCGACTCCAACGGGAAGAAGAAGGTACATGTTTAGGGTTTCAACAAGATAAGACATTCTGGACGCGAGCCTTAGCAGTAGGGGTAATTTTTATAAGTTTTTCTAAGACGTTTCTAGTTGATATTTGTACCATAATGGCGTGCTTGGAAAATTAGACTACCTGAATATTTTTTCCTTAGAGGGCTAAATTATTCTTACTTAGGTTAGGCTTGCTATTCAGCGAGCGTCCCTTAGATTTTAATGAGTTTAATTGTGACTTAGATAGGTTTATCCGATTTGTCATGAAATTTCTTATGTAAGTTCTGTTAGACTCTGACTTGATTATTAATAAAATCAATCATATTAAAAAAAAAATTCCAACTATGTCATAATGCTAAAAATATCTACTCCATGACAAACAAATGAAATAATATTAAGAAACATATATATATTGTATATTTATGGATGGGAATTGATGGGATACATGTTCCAAACACAAGACAAGGTGTTGTAAGACATGAGATGACATAATTCCATGGTAGGTACCGCCATTGTCTATCCTCTAACTCAATTCAACCAACTGTGGTCGAAACACAAAAGCAAAGACACATGCAAATGACAAACAATAAGTTAAACTCAAAACTTGATAACCATATACGTAAAAGGTTGATTTGCTGAACTAGCTTAATCAGCAAATTAATGTAGAAATGATTGTGATTTGTGTGTTCAATTTCAGGGTTGATAACGGATTACGCAAAATCCATGTAGATTAAGGTAGTTAATTAAGGCTGCTGGTCCATCCAGTTAACCCAAGTGAGCGAGGAATTAAGTAAATTAACCCGGTAGCCAATGAAGAAGGTGGACAAAATAGTAGCAGCCAGACATGCCTTGTGCCATGAAGAACAATTCTGATTTCTGAGGCAGCTACGCATGAACAAGGTGAGACAAAACCACCGACAGATCCCAATACCAAGATACACATATACCACACTTTTAAATATTCAATAGTGAGGGACTTTTCTTCCTAACAAATATTAGTTAATTAAGAAAAATCTAAATCCATTTTTTTGTCTTCAGAGACTAACAAAAACTAACAGCTAAATCACTTGGGGTGGTAATTAGTTTAATTAATCAATCTATCATGGAGGCATTCGAGTCTCAATTTTTATCAGTTTATAATCAACAAGTCTCAATAACCTTCGGATTCGTGTGCCTGCAACGAGAGATTAATATGCATGTGCTAGGATATGTTCGTGAATCTTGACTCAAATACTAACTGAATAAATGTATTACTAATCCGCTAAACCCCGAAAAAAATAAACACAAACTAACTGCTCAAATTCCTAAAAAGAAACAAAAACAGAAACAGGGCCATTGATATTTGAAGCCCCTTAATACCAGAAATTGTTTAATTATGATTTAATTACAAATATAAAAGAAAAAAGTACCGAACTTGTATAAGCTGTGCCTGTGCAGAAAGCATCGATGTCGAAAGTGAAAACGACAAACACTAGGCGGGGAAATATGACAGTAAAAGTTGGAAACAAGGGAAGAAAAAGCAGTCAACGTCGGGCTAACGTCATGGGAGAGGAACAAAGGCTGAGTAAAGCCGTCATGTCGTTTGCTTTAACGGCTCAAGGAGCTAAGCTACCTCTCAAAAGTAGCGTTTGTTGTATTAGTTTGGGGTTGGTCCCTTTTCTTTTCAAATTATTAAAAAAGGCAAGCGATATGCGAATTAAATATTGCGTCAGATTTTGCTCAACGACATGCATCATCACCATCTTACTCCTCCACACATGGATCATGTATTTATTAAGCTCTCTCTGCATCTACTTTTGTTTACAGTGTACAGAAGCACAGAAAATGTTTGGCCGACTAATTCTCACTTGTTTCAATTCCTTGTTTTGCCGATTTATTTTTTTTGGACGGATTAAGAACACCAACTTGCATGTGTATCAATAAAAATGGATGGTAGCTAGGATGATATTAGATGGTATGTTTTAATAATTGAAAAAATTATCGATGCACAAAAGAATTTTTAAGTCTTTTAATCTACAACTAGTTAAATCTTTTCCTTCATGCCGCTCGAAATTATTACTAATTAATGCTGTAAATAATTTGTATACGTACGCACTCATTAATAGTATGCGCTAATAATGCCCTTCTTCAACAAACAATATATTAATTAGCCGCTTATAATTCCTAATCAGTTCCTACATAGCACATACACAAGTTGGACTCCCTACAGATATTAATAGCGGTTATGTTTGTCCGGCGGCCGGTATATTCTTTTTTATTCTATAATAATTACTTGGCCGTACAAAGATATGTCGGTAAAATATACCGGTAACATAGCAGAGCACAAATCATATTTCTTCATATCTTGTGTGTATGGACTATGGACTACGATTTGGCCGGTACAACCCTAACAAATTACGAGAAACCTTTGAAATTATGCAAATTAACCAATTGCCGACATGCGTCGCCCTATCATGCATGTTTAAGGTTATGATGGTGAATAGATTAGTGAGCTAAACCACTAGGAGAATCACCGGCTTTTCGCCACGACATGCTGACCTGTTGTGTGCTTTTATCTTCTCCCTCACTAACCCTAATCACATTCCAATTTCCAAAATTTATACCCTAGCCTCACCACGTGAAGCTTGTCCATTATTTATATTCCAATGCAAAGTCTACTTTAACAAGCTTATTAACCTTGCTAACTTGCTTAATTACTTTTGGCGTAGAGTGTTGGGGTTTATAGTGAGGCTAGATTAATTAAGAGTACTTAATATATTAAGAATAGAAGTCTTCTTGGGTTAAGCAAATTAAGAATGTTTAATCAACGGTCAATTAAACGTACAGGATAATAAAATATAAACACACCAATGGGAGCAAAGGGACAAATGGTACAAGTCCTAAAGGCTAAACGCTAAAGCAAAGTTTACATAAAAAAGGAGATTATTTTGCTTGACGTTATGATCTTGCTCAGTGGTTCAGGCCAGGGCTCTCTCTCTCTCTCTCTCTCTCTCTCTCTCAGAGTCTCATCTCCCAATAAGACCTTTATATGGAAATTAAATGCTTGCTCCTCGATC
This sequence comes from Rosa chinensis, assembly GCF_002994745.2. Lineage (NCBI taxonomy): Eukaryota > Viridiplantae > Streptophyta > Magnoliopsida > Rosales > Rosaceae > Rosa > Rosa chinensis. The sequence continues at coordinate 88,006,865 of NC_037089.1, forward strand.
GATTAGGCTATCCTAACCCGCTCCAGCTTTATTTTCTATCTGCTGGTTCAACCAGAAATGGTAAACTGATCGTCCATACAGAAGAAGATATGCATTGCGACAAAGTAAAAGCCTGAGGATTTGATCACGCTCGATCACGCATCCATACTGTTATTTTTTCTGTATAGTCAATACAACCTTTTACGTACGACCAAAAATATGCAGGCAGGGGTTTGTTTTAGGTTCCCAATATTCAGAATACCTATTCAGAACATCCCCCACCGTTTGATCAACCTGACAAACGGTTCAGGTCGATCGTTTCAGTCATGAGATATGATAAGTTAAAATGAACTGATTGACCGATGGATACAGCAGTTTTGACCAGATAATATGATCGGATATACACAAGCAAAGGTGCGTGCATGGGAGAGAAAGAGAGAGACAGTCACAGTACCCGAACTGGTTCAGGGTATTGATCGATCCAGAGAGAAGCATGCATGCATGTATTGGCAATTCAATGCTTTTTAAGCCTTTCCAGACCCCTAACTAGCTATATAGAGATAGACTTACACTGCTACATCCGGCGTGGGTTACAATCCAGGCTATCTCTCTCGACCTCTCTGAGTCTCTGTGACTGCATTACTGCAACTAGCTAGCTAGCTAGTTCGTACGTAACGCACTGCATCTATAGTTAAAGTCATGTCTACGTACGTTCACATACACACGTACGTACACCTTCACGGGCTTACGCTAGTATTATTGCAACTGTGTACACTGCTGCATCATGTACATCGATCTATGTACATATATATAAATATATATATGTGTGTGTATATATATACACGGGTAAGAAGAAGGTAGATTCTTTACTATTGGGAAAAAAGGGTAAAAGCCTAATTAATAACAAGCCAGGCGTACGTAAGTAGAAATTTAAAGAGGTGTCGAGTATTCTGACAATTGTGATCAAAGCACAATCGAATAATATCAGTTTCTTTTTCTTCCCCCAGCTGCTAGCTATCTCCCTCTCTCCCAGCAATTGCCCAGCTGCACTGCACCTTATAATGTATGTATTTACTTCCCCCTGCAAATATATGCACGTAATTAATTAAAGCCGGCCATGCCAGCGACCCAAGAACCCAAAAAGTACACAGAAAAACCTCCTTTTTTCTGCTCAAAGGAACTTCATGTACGGACACTACACCCCTTTTTAAGCTCTACCTCTGCATTCGATCTCTCTGCTTCGTTCTTCTTTAACTTATTTTCTGGGGTTTTATGCTTTAGCTTGAATACTAGTACCCGAAATTCATATTATTATGTTTTATTTGATACCAGAATACGAAAAAGTTACTGGTTCACAGTGGACATGCTGCATACATGTCTAAGCATGCGTACTGTGACCCATGAAGCCTTAGCATGTGCTGCACTTGCTGCTTGGTTGCATATTCATTTTATTTCAATACAAAAAGGATAAAGTCATACCACAATGGCGGAGTTCTTAATTACTAATAAGTTTGTAATACATGCATGTTTCTCATATATTTATTCAAAATCAACCAGTTAAATTCTTTTACATACGACTAATTTTGGTACACGTGTAAAACTTTTATCCTGCCAATGATTCCATAAACCATTTTGCAGTTTGTAATATATATACAGAATATGGAGCTTTATTCTTTTTCTCAATTAACAAACATATGTGAGCCTACTCCTTTTCCATTGATATGTGGGAGATAACTTTGATCTGCAAGAAAATATTCTAAAGAATGATCGGATTGATAATATACGCAATGATAATGAAAACTAGTAATGACATAAATTCCCACATGGGTATGAGACAATAAGTAAGATACTAATATTATTCTAGTATTTGCAAAAAAGAAGTTCTTTAGATCGATAAGAAGAAAAAAGACACCGACCAAAACCAAAAATATTTACAGGGCATCTAATCAAGCATGTTGAGAATACAAAATTATCAAGCAGCCCTTAACTCCTTAAGCAATTAGGAAATTAGCTACGTGGGTATCCAGTTGATACAAATTCGAGCTCATCCAAAATCATGAAAGATCGATTTAAACTAATTCTAGCTAAATAGAATTATAGATAGCTAGCTAGAGATGGTGAAATGCGCATGAAGGGTTATATCAAAGAGAAGAAACAAAGGTTTGTGACTGGCACGTTCTTAATTCGAAAATTAATACGAATCACATAAAGCCTGAGCAGCATGAGCTTATTAATTTAGAGTTAGGGTTAGGGACCGACAAGAGGTCGGGCTCAGCCGTCTATTAACCAAGTCTCCGCTGAAAAAGCCTGACCTCATTGTCTCATCTCTATCCCATAAAGCTTCCACCTCTATTAAACACCTCCAATTATAACATATTAAGTACTAGCATGAGAAAAAGATTGCCCCAAACCTCTCTCTCTCTCTCTTGCATGCGCTGACGACACAGTAGACCGGTTTCATTTTTTTTTATTCCCAACACTGCCCTTTAACCTCCTGGTCCAAAATCACTTCTATAAATACCAACCCTTCCTTCCTTCCTTCCACTCATCACCAATCTCCATTCCTTGCTTAGCTAGCGACTTTCTTCTAGTCTTTAACCAAGAAAATTACCTCGACTTCTATAGTTGTTGATTATCAAAATGCATTACCAAACTGAGTCATGGGGTTCTTACATGGCCACGAGCAGTTACGGTGATTCACTGGAGCGCATAGAGAGGATGGCGTCGGAGAACGCGGTGGTGATATTCAGCATCAGCAGCTGTTGCATGTGTCACGCCATCAAGAGGCTCTTCTGCGGCATGGGGGTCAATCCAACGGTGTACGAGCTAGACGAGGATCCCAGAGGAGGCAAGGACTTGGAGAAGGCTCTGATGAGGATCTTGGGGACCTCCAACGCTGTGCCGGTGGTCTTTATCGGTGGGAAGCTCGTCGGAACCATGGACAGAGTCATGGCCTCGCACATTAATGGCTCGCTCGTCCCTCTTCTCAAAGAGGCTGGGGCTCTCTGGCTCTGATTTAGAGGACTGCTAGCTCTTTTCATCAACAAAAACTAAATGATCACTTATAACATAGCGCAAATTAAGTAAGCAAGGAATGCAGAGGAAGAGGAGTGAAGAAGTTTGTGAGTTTCACCCCCTCCACATCTTGGGAGACACTAATCACTAATTTAATCCATGTCTCATTAGCTAGCTACTAGTTCTTATGCATAATTTTCTTTTCCGAGTTTTATGTTCCGTTTTTTAGCTTTTCCGGGATCTCTCTTTCTAGAGTCTAGAAATGGGTGTGTTGGACTGCCTTTTGAGTACTTTTTTTTTTTTTTATGGTTTTACCATGGGCGTTAGTTCGGTGGGAATGTAACTTCTCCCTCCTCTGTATACAAGAAAAGTGCAAAAAAAAAAAAAAAAAAAAAGTTTTTCTTACATTAATTAATCTTCGGTGTTGTCTTTGTCTCTGACTTTATATATTTGCACAGTTGCTCAACACAAGATTTTCAAGTTAATTTTAGTTTGCTGTCTGTACTCTGTAACTTCCACGTTGTTTTTTATTCCAAACCTTCGTGCTTAGGAAGAAGAAAAAGCAGTGTAATATATATGACGCAAGACAATTAATTTGTTGGTCAGTGAAGGGACAAAAAAGGAACAACGGCGTTGTTTGTGAACAAAACATAAAACATGCTGCGTCACCAATCACCATCTGTTTTCCTGTCCGGATTTGGTCAGAGTGGTAAACTAAAAGTGCAGGGAGAATCGTTCTTGCGCCGGAAAATGTGGCAGTTTAGTTTAGTTTCGTAGTGCCCATAATGAACTTGACTGAAATCAAATAGAGCTGCACCCACCTTTGGCTGGCAAATGCCTTTGGATCAGAAAACTTTAATTTCCAACTGTGATGGTAGGCTCGACGTACTGCTCGAGTCTTTTCAGTTGCTGCAACCTCTTGGGCTTTCTGAGTTTTATGAGTGGGAGTTTATTTTTCAGACCAAAAAAGTGTGGGGACTGTTTTTTTTGGGTCAAACTGGAGTTTATTTGGACTTCGTTCGCGTCAACTATAAGCCATCTCATGATTAAATTTCATGTGCATGTGTGTTAGATAGCACTTGCTAATTTTTCAGTTAGATTTCTAACAAACTTCGGAATTTTGAACTAATTGTGTTAAAGTCTAAATGTTTTATTCACAACTACTTCATTTAGTGACAATGTCATTACAATTACGAATATCTGAATTCTAAACAATTATGAACGATAAGTTATTGTGTAATAAATAATAAGAAAAATGTATGTTTCAATATCTTGTATCAATTTCTTGTGATCAACCGATGACTAAGGATTCTTTGAGACCTTTGGCTATTAGAACATCAATATTTCTATGCATGGGTTCTTAGGTTCATACTAAATGTGCTCATTCACCATAATTCTTACTCTAAATTTTTATAACTATTACCTTTTATTTTTGGCACATTTTATACATAAGTTATGCAAACAATCGAGTTGTGCGGCGTCCCGCTTCATGGCTGCTATTATTGCCTCCATGACTGCCAGGCTAGCGACTAAGTTGTCGCTCAGAGAGGGTGAAGGACCGGTGGATTTGGGGAACCTTAGGGTTCCGGGGAAGGAATTTCTTGCTTGCCATTTTTACTTGGTGGGGAGACTCAACACTTGTAGGGCGGTGGTTTTGGATTCGTTCCGGAGTGCGGTTAGATCCATGTGGAGATTGACGGGGACGAGGACGGTGAAGGTCCAACCCCGAGGTGACCGTTTTCTGTTTACATTCACCCTTGTGAGGGTGACTTTGTGATTTGGACTTTTTGCAGCAAGACCCTCTTGATTAAGTGAGACTAGGCCCAAAATTGTTCAAAGGTTAGACCTGAGAACAACTTCGTTGTAACCCGCTAGATGATAACAGCAGCTATTTGGCTTGATGATAACAACAACGATTGGACCGGATGATAACAACAGCGATTGGAGTTAATTTTCACTCGAACAGAACTTATAGGTAGATATGGTGTGGGAGCTAGATACCTGGGAGTTTAGCAGAGAGAGAGAGTTCCAGCAATGGCGTGATTTCTGGGTTTTAGGTTAAGGTTGATTGGGAGGAATTGATGGCTAGGGATTCAGAGATAGAGCTTGATATCTTGCTTGATGTTTCTGGGTTGTTGTGGCTTGCTTCCAACGGCGATGAACCCGCTTTTTATAGTGGAGATAGGAGGGGAAGATTCGTGCTAAGAACTGGGGGTTTTGAAGTGGTATTCTTAGTTTTGGTGGGATAATCCTAAAGCTTTCAACTTTTGTTTTCTCCATGAAACTAAAAGGGTGAAAGCTGGGTCTTGCTATGAGAGTGAAGGCCGGTGGTACAGGCATGGGGCGGTGAAGATCCCAGATTTTGTGCTACTGTGATCATTGAGGGATTCTAATCCCTTATTTTCTGCTATTGTAAATTGTAATCACAAAGTTTGAGGGCTATTGGAAATTGAAACGGGATTGCTGGGTATATGAATCAGAAAGCTTTTCCATGGATTAAGGGTTTTTGCCAAAAGTGGTGAAGCATCAATCCCAGCAGCAATTTTGATAGAACAACATTCTGGTTTGGGGAAGAAGATGGTTTCAACGAGCTTGGGCAAGAGGCTATTGTAATGGGCTTTTGGTAAGGAGGTAATTATGATGGGCTTTGAGTTTTGCTGGGCCTGCTTTCATCTCTCTACTAGCCTTTGTTAAGATTCTAGACCCTCAAGCATGAATTTTGGTCCCCAAGCCCAAAATTGTCAATGGACGTTAACTTAACAATAGGCCTCACAAAATCTGTTACCTTCCACACCACATCCCTTCGTATAAGCCCCAAACGTAGCTTGGGTTTACGTGTATTGCATGGTAAATAAGCGTGTTGGCTCCTAACAAAATGCATGTCAATCGTTTGAGTGTTTGGGCTTCTCGCATTGCTTGCTAAATAGAGAGCTTCCTTTTGATGTGAAATGGGCTTGCTCGAAGGCCCAATATTTAGGTTACGAGGTTGATGACTCATCCCCTTTGCCTGTCACTTGTTAAATTTGAACTTGTGGAAATTTGGGTATCAACAACCCTTGAACGTGATCTTGCGCGGGTGAAGAACGGAGGTCCGTGGGGCTTTCAATGGGCTATGATTTTGTTGAATGATTATGATGGATTCTCAGAGACTGCTAAGGTGAAGCTTGATTCTATTTGGATCTGGGTTGTACTTGAGGGCATCCCACCGGGTATCTTGACTGAACTTACTGTTAGGTTGGTGGGAGGGACAATTAGAGAGGTTCTAGAGGTGGATCGCTTGGCTCTTCGTCGTGGGGAAGCTCAAATTCGGCTTGTCCTCTCCATCAATGGTCCGGTGCGCCTAGATCATAGGGTTAAGGTTTCACCCACTGATATCCTGACGTTGCGTTTCCGGTATGAGCGGCTTATGGGGCGTTGCAGGCTTTGTGCTCTCTTGAATCACGGTGGGCAGCGGTGTCCTAGGGAGGATGAGTCGGAAACCAATACTGTGGTGGAGGAGGGCTCGCAGCAGGCTCCTGGGTTGGCTCTCCCAGCCCTTGTGTTTAGGGCTAACTCCCAGCCCTCTCTTTCCTTGCTTTTGACATTCAAAGTCCCTAACTTGCTGAAGTTGGCGACTTTGCCGGGGTTTAAGGGCACGTCGGCCTCTGTTCCAGTCGTGGGGATACGTCGTCCTAGGGAGGAGGAGACTTCAGAGGATGTTAAGAGAGCTAAACATGGTCTAGCTCTTGCCCCAGCCACTTTGCAACCGGAAAATCTTGGGTTGGAATTTTCCTCTGATGGTTTGGTGGAGGTGAAGGTGACGTCACCTCCCAAGGTCTATAAGAAGAAAGGTAGGCCTCGGGGACAGAGAAACAAGATTAAGCAGGCGGCATCTATGGGTGGTGGTTCTTCCATGGTGTTAGGCTCAACGGATGAGGGTCGTGGCAGCATGCTAGCGGGTGTGGCAGCTGTGTCTGCTTCCCAGTCCAAGTAGGAGAAGCTCCCCTCTATCTATTAGGGTGTGATGAGGCCTCATTGGTTTTGGTGATGTACACCAAAAGGGTCTTAGGCTTCAAAGGAATCAAGGAGGTGTCACACTTTGGAAGCCATAGTTTTTTTAGTTTTCTAGTTTATTGCTTTTGCTGGTAGTTTCTTTGTTGGATTTTAGTTTTTTGGATTCCCTTTGGTTTTTGAGTTCTCTGATGAGCTTGCATTGTAATATGAAGGGTGTTTGTACCCTTCATGCTTGGCCGAGTGAGGTCGTTATGATTTATATTAATGGATTCGTCTTCCGTTGCCCTAAAAAAAAAAATCAATCAAACCAAATATTGTTATTTTGTGTCAACCAATCAAGATCCTCAATCCTATATTTAGTACAAATGATTAACTAAAGAATTCTGATTCAAGTTTCTTCTTTTAGACTTCAGAGAATGAAGTAAAGACAAACGGTTCCGACTTCAAAAGTTAAAATGAAAATTTGTTGGTTACAAACAGGATGTACAAGTGACAATTTCACCCTTAGGCTACACAAAATTTTCCCTTGGTTTAGCCCCCCAGCATATTGGGCTGAAAATAGTTGATGGCCCATAAGATTCATGTGGACTGTGCGAGTACAGCACCTTAGTGGACCTATGGTCAACTTGACGAGTCTCTCTCTCTCCCCTCTCTCACCGACGCGTTCCAACAACAAGCCCCTGTTGTCATCTTCTCATTGGCCCCATTTTTAAATTGCACTGGGCCTCGAAACAGAGAATCCAGACCCTCTGGTTCTTACTCAGGTCTTTTTTTTTTTTTTTTTACTGACAACAAAAAAATTCAGTCTTACACTATTTACTGACAGATTCCAAATTGAAATCTCACTTTTCCTCTCTTTCATCCCCAATAAAATTACAAATCTCTATCCATCTATCTCTAATCAATATTTATATATCTCTTGCCTCATAATCACCAAGATCGAGCCTAGGGTTTTTTTTGGCCAGAAGAACGAGAACGAAAACCCCCCAAAGCTCTCCATCCATGCCTTCTTTCAGGTGCGTTTCATTTGTTCTTGCTTTGTGTCTGTTCATGAATTTTGACCGGGAAAAAGTTTTGATCTTTTCTGTTCCTGAATTTGGGATAATGAATTGTGACTTGTTTTCTGTATTTTCCTGCTCAGGAATCTAACAGACAGAGGGTATTGATAGCTAGCTCTTCGAGTTTGTTGAGTGAGTGGTTGAATTGGTGTGAAAAAAGCTTTTGGACTTTCAAATGCCGGAGGAGGACTTGGTCGAGCTCAAGTTCCGACTCTATGACGGATCGGATATCGGTCCTTTCCGCTACTCCCCGGCCTCTACAGTGGCAACGCTTAAGGAGAGAATCGTCACCGAGTGGCCTAAAGGTCAGAGACTTCCACATTGTGTGTTTTCATGATATAAATGTTTCTGTGGTGGATGTTGCTGTGATGAGTTCAATTTTGCTCTTCGTTTTTGTGGGGGAAGGGGGGTTGGACTTTATGACAAACCTAAGGTTTTCGGGTGGCTTTCACTTGAGAGTTTACATTAATGTTTGTTCAAACCAATTTGCGCATAGAAAGATTAGTGGGCTTCCTGATTCCAATTAATAAGCCAACTAATTGAGCTTGATAACAATCTCAAGTTAATGCTTTCTTTTGTTTAAGTGCTTTGGTGCTGGTGGTTCATATAGAGGCAGTTTTTATGTGTTGAATTTTTCTACATTTAAGTCTTGATATCCAACATGAAAATACTATGTTTGAATGTTGGAATTAGACGAGCACCACCACTGATTGTTCCACACTGCTAGTGGATTCATTGTTATGTGTTTGGGGAATGTGTCAAGTAAACTGCTTTTCTATTGTTGAGAAGGCTAATAACCAATAAATACCAGAGAAAAAGCTACTCTTCATACAAAATGAACTTTTAGGAGGAAAAGTATGTGGCTACATCATGTGATTTCAGTAGAAAAAAGAGGTATGAGTTTCAAAATTTCTTTTGAACCAAAGTGATTTCTGTTTCAAAGAATAGGCTAGTTGTCGTATACTGTAGTTTGCTGTTAGCCAAAGGTGTCATCTAGACATGCTATCTGGTTACAGGGAGGCTCTGCTACTATTATAGTTAAAAAAGAGACATAATTGAGCTATAATTCCCAACTACTACTTCGTGGACCTGGATAATAGTAGCTCTGGAGAACCATTTATATAAAATTAGTTTACTCTCTGTTTCGTAATCATGTATGAGGTCCTTCTTTAGTTGCTTTCTTTTAGCATGCTTGATATCTATGTAACTAAAAGACATTCCCTGGAATGCTAAGTATTTTAGTGTGTAAAGTGGTAGTTATTGTTGGTTTAAGGCAGTGAGAGCCTGAGAGGTTAGAGCTGTTTGAGCTCTGAATGCTTAACACTTGTAATTTGATGTCAATTGTTGTTTGGTAAGGTTAAAGGTGTAAATTGTCTATGACCTCAGTCAATGCCTATAACTTATTAAGGTAGGGAAACTAAACTGTGGTGTGCAACATTTCACTGCAGTGTAGACAAATTTGTCTGATGCTTTAATCTGCAAATGTTTTGAATTGAAATTACTGCATGCCAAAGCTGCTACTCTCTCTGTCTCTCTAAAAGTATATATGTCTCAACTTAAGAAGTATATAATTATGATAAATTGTGGCCTTTGTTGGTTCAACTTGTCTCCTGCTTATTGTTTTTGGCCTTCTAAAATTTATCTGTTTGTTATTCTATTAGATAAAAAAATTTCACCAAAAGGAGCAAACGACATAAAATTGATAAATGCTGGGAAGATCTTGGAAAACAACAAGACTGTTGGCCAGTGTAGAGTACCATTTGGAGAGCTTCCAAGAGGAATTATCACCATGCATGTTGTTGTTCAGCCTTCTGTAGCAAAAGCAAAAACAGGTAGATTTCATCCTCAGTTAATTATTTAATGCAATGGCTCTCTTGCTCTGAACTTCTTTGTTTACATTTTTTTTTTTTAGTCAGGTCAGATATCTTAGTATAATGACTTCAGTAGGAATTGGGCTTTGCCCTTTTCAAAGCTAGTCTGTTATCAGCAAGGAGCACTGCCTTCTTCTTTCTCACTTATTCAATTCCATGAACTTAAGTGGAACCTTGTTGGTCTTGACACCACAAAAGCTCAGAGTTTTGAGCATTAGTTACCTCCCATGCATTGCTTATTTATTCTTGGTTCACCAATGGCACCCTTGTTGTAGTGGATTGTCCTCACTTAGGATTGTGAAGAAAACTCCTAGAATACTAACTCTATTTCAACCATCATTATTTCTATGTTAAAACTGTCTTTGCATAATTCCAAAATGAATTAGAACTTCATGAGATACTACAGATTTGTTGGCATCCACTGCATCTACTGAATATTAGTTTGCTGTCATGAACAGAAAAGAAGATTGATGAGGCCCCGAGGAAACACATATGTTCATGTTCAATATTGTAAGAGAGTCGGTCAATCCTCATGACAATGGTGAAGACTGTGAAGCTTGGCTGGGGTCTCCTGGAACATGGAAGTGAGTAGCTGGAGAGAAAATAATTTGTACAACAGTCCTATCCCCCATTATCACTTGGAGGGAGTTCCTGTTTAACAGTGCATGTTAGTGTAGTCTTTGCGTTTTATAAAATGGGTGCTTGATGTATTTTGGTAGCTTAGTATGTATCAGAAGAAAAAATATAATTTATACAAAGCTTATGGGGTTGGAATGGTGGTTATTGTCTCTGTTTATACTACAGTTACTGTCAATACTGTGAATGTGATGCATTATGCATCTCCGTTCGTCTGATTGCTATCGTTTTGAATTAAGTCAATGTACTCCACAACTTGAATCTGAATCAGTGAGTATCAAACTATCAATTGTTTTTCAGTCTGAGTTTCAATGGTTGGTTAAGTTAATGCTCCGAGTATGTTATCAAATTAGTCTCAAAGTAGAGAAACCTTGTCCAAGTTTAGGACAAGAGCATTTTACTAAGTGATGCAAATGATAATGTTGGCCAAATTTGCATCCATTCTCGGTCTTTTACCTTGGAATTACATATCTTTTGACTGTAAGGACGAAATAATAGCATGGTATCCGCCTAATATAGAAAATCAGTGATCATTTTTAATAATATACATTGCATTCTTTATATCATATTATACCTATAATATCTATTGCAGTAATGAATTAGATATATCAGCACTCATTTTCAAAATGAAAAATAAATTCCCTTCTGTCTTACCACCAATTGTTTTATTTTCAGATCCTACGGAGTCCAGTGGTAACGACACAATGCTAGACGAGAATCAGATAGATACTCGAGCCTGTATTCAGAAACAAAATTCTCATTAATTATTCAACTGAAATATTATACAAAAAAATGATTAATATTGACCTAAAGCCCCTGGGGTCTCTATCTACCCGAGCATACAGAATCAACGCTTTCGTCTCTTTCCTCTCGCCATCTCTTTTGGTTTTTTTGCATGGATCTTTTTAGACAAAAATAGTGAAATAAAGACAGAGAAATTTGCACGTACAATAATGGTGACGATGAGGTAGCTAACTCTAGCATCTCCATGCAGACGCCGCCATAATAGACCGGTCTTGCCACCCCAACAGCAAGCAACCTTTGTCCTCCGTCATTCTATAGCCGTCGCACGAGTACAAACCCAGCAATATCTTCGACTGAGTCACCGCGTTCGCACTCAGTGGCACGCTTTTGAAACCCTTCCCTTCCATTATTTTCCTCCACTTCTCCAGCCTCTCGTGCCTCTCCGTCCTCTCCGCTCCTTCACATGCTACAATGTTCCGTATCTCCGGCGCAAATATGTACTGCTCCACCTTAGCCCTTTGCGCCGAGTCCGGTGGGAACGTGGCGTCCAAGGAGTCGAAAATCGCCGAGTAATAATGTAGGGCTTCGAGGAACCTGCCCAAAAAGTAGGGTCCATTGTGGCTGGCCTCTTGTTCCACTAGGGTCACAATGTTGGGTGCTTGGTCACGGATCATGGCTAATAAGTTGCCGAGACAGTTCCCCGGAACGCGGTGGAGACGGTTCACGGTGTTCACTGCTAGGGCTTCGCCTATTCTTCGGTTGAACATGTGTGGTTTGAGGTCTTCTAGTTGTTCTCCAACTGCATGAAACTCAAAGGGGACGTGAAGAGAGATTGCTAATTCAGTCAAACACCGGCCCGTCTCTTTCACCGCCTCTAAGCATGGACCGACTCCAGTTATTCGGAGAAATGGGGCACCGCCCGATCGGGCTGCTAGGGCTTGCATGAAAGCTGGCCATTGATAACCTTGAAGAATATCGAGGTCAATAACATGCACACGTTCTTCGGACTCAAACGCCTCGAAAATGGCTTGGTTAGCGGTGAAGTGAGCGAATTTGACGTAGGGGCAGGCTTGGTAGACAATTTGGTATATCTTGAGGATTTCTAGGGAGTTGGGAGGGAAAGGAGAGAAGGGCTTGGGCGCCAAAGCACTTGGATTGGTGGTTAGAGTTGCGGCAAGGCGTGCGCTTAAGGCTTCTGTGAAGCAGGCGGCAACACGTTGCATGGAGTCGCCAAGAGCCGACACCACTTGATTGAGGTGGTGGAGATACCTTCTTGCTAACATGTAATCTTCTTTCGCAACAGCTTCTGCACAAGCAAGAAGGAGATGAACCAGTTGGAGACCACTGTCTTGTTCCTGCACGTATATATAGATCAATATATTAGCCAAATGATGTCACTCAATCACTGGTTTATTTATTTTTAACAAGTAAGCTATATATAACCCGTATATAAATTATTATTTAATGAATTTGATGCATCACAAGGTAGACCGGATAAAAAATAACTAATCAAGAGACTTTTATAGTCACAAAATTAATGTGTTCTTAAGTTTATTTATCAAAGTAATGATGTGATAATGCTTCATTTAGCAAGCGCTGTTTTTAGCTTTCAGCAAAACATGTATAGTAACACTTCATTTCTATGTAAAGGCAGGCAAACAAATTTGATGAGTCTCATATTTTCCTATTTGCACAAGGATAAGTCTTATAAGATATAGAAAAATTTACCGGCTCAGGTGCAACAGGAGGAAGAGAAGGCGCCATCAAATTGTAATTGTGGTTGTTGTGGTGTTGCTTTTGTGGGTGCATCTGCATGTGTTGCTTCTCTTGCTGGCGTTCGTGCATCAATTGTTGTGATAACGGTGCACTACAGTTGGATCCCATCTGCTGATATGCTCCACCCCCCCTCGACTCTTGGGTCATCTGAGAGTTACACGCCGTAACTAACGATGTTTCGCTCACCGATCGCGAAAACCTGGAAGGGTTTTGCATGGTTGTTGACATGTTGCAATCCATTGAAACCATTGGGTTGTGATAAGATTGCGAGGACAAATTGCTTCCTCCTCCTGACATCTTTGATGTGCATGTGGTTGTTGGGTTAAGGTTAGGGTCACTATACGCTGCTACAAAGCCGTCTCTTTGATAGTCATCCAAGAAGTCTTCGATTGACGCTGGTGGTAGTGACTGCAGGTTCTCCGGCTCTTGCTGTATGTAATTCACGGGAGAGTTGAAAACCCTCCGGAGTGGACTTAGTCCCTTTCCTTTGCTGTTGTCCCTGCTGAAAGCTCCGAGAGGAGGTGAACCAAAGCGAGGAGGAGAGCAGCCCGAAAAGCTAGTCTGTCCCTGAATCGCCTGACCATTGTAACCGAAAGTACGAGGAGAGTTGGGTAGATTATTGTTCGTGTTTGCCACCGGGGACAACACCATGAAATCAGTATCAAATTGTTCCGAAAACAACGACTCCCATATGGAATGGTCTGGTGATTCAACTTCGACGTCGCCTTCTAGCTCGAATTTGAGAGCTGGGAAGTTGAGGCTCGGTGGGGTTAAGCTAGTAGTACTGTGATTCATCATGTCGGAGGAAGACAGAGCAGTAGTGGTAGTACTCGTAGCTTTCTTTGGTGGTTCGGACATTATTGTTGATTCGTTGGGAGAAGTTGGTTTGAAATCGCTGCATGAGTTCTCACTCTTGATCGAACCCATGCTCCCACAATGAGAGTTCATCATCATTTTGAAAACAATACACTAAAAATTAAATGGAGATTTTTGGTTTCAACTTTGCTCTCATGCTATAGATAATTGAAGCTATTGCTATTATGCTAGCAAGTTAATATGGAAAGAGAAGAAACTCTTAAAGTTCTCTTCTTATTTGGAGGGTATCTTGTCTCCTAGTCCAGAAATTTTTTTTTTGCTGAGAAGGTTGTCCAAACAGAAGGGAAAGAGATTTTAGGGACAGGCCCAAAAGAAATTAAGGGTTAGTGTTTGTAGGTTTGTGATGGATCGTCTGCCTATATTTCATCTCCTCACACTATGCTTTAGCTGTTTACTAGGGGATTAATTTTGTCATCTTTTGTCACCTGTTTGAAGTTTTGACTGTATGTTACTGAGCTTTGGGGTTTAGGAAGGCATAAGAGACAAAATTTGAAAGGTTCGGGCCCCACATTCCTTGGGCCGGCCCAGCTGAAACAAGGTACTTTTGCGATATACCCTTCAATAATTGGGAATGTAGAATTGGTCATTGGTTAAGCGATAATCCTAATTCGGAGAAAGATCTGTGGAAGGGGAAAGAAGATGAAAAGGACTAGAGGGAAAGAGACTTGCAGAAATAGGTAATGACAAAGAGGAAACAAGACTCTCATTAGACTTTTGAGCTAAATTGGTTTAAAATTTGGGTAGCTAGAGGCTTAAGGAACGTACAAAAAAGATATTAGCTAGAGCCGTGCTATAATAAACCAACCATAGTTTAGTGACAAGATAGGGTGATTAGCGGATGACCTGTGAACTCAAAACTCTTATGGAACACGCATTCATATACTTATTGGTGTAAAAAATATCTTATGTTATTCTAGATATGCATGTGTTAACTTGTTTATAATCTACACTTTTATTCTCCGATCATTTTCTGTTTTTATTTTTAGCTCACCTCAGCTTAAAATAACAAAGAAAAATAAATTAATTCTCATTTCTAGTTTTTCCAATGGATCAATATTTGCTTCATTGTTACTGAAGAAAGAAATTTGATGATGGGAGTCAAATTAGGAGAAGTGGTGGGCAAAATGTGATAATAGAACAAGACAAAGGTAGGATGAGTGTTTGAGTAAAGGTAAATAAGGAGAAGTGGCAGGACGTGTGTATGTGAGACGGTGGAGCGAAGAAAGAAGCCAAGAATGGGACATAGGCAGAATCGTCGGTTATGGCGTCGGTGGCGCCGCCTGAGCTTTGGATTTGCCAAAGGAACGAAGCGCTTGTCCACAACTTCCCCATCTCTAGCTCTTAGGCGGCATCTGATCTCTTTCTAGCTCTTTCTATCCATCCTTCTTAATCAATCAATCAATTAATTAATCATAATAACAACACCACACGTACCTTGCATGTCCTTTCTCGCATCTACTCAATCCTGCAGTCTTGCTCAATGAGCACAAGTCAGCAGCATCTTTTCCAAATCGAGCTAGCTAGGAAAGCTTAGCATTTACGTTTATATATACATGCTGCTTCATTAGTTCGTGACAGAACTTGATCAGCGCCATCATCAATCCTCCCTCGTCTCAATCTCCTAAAGCTAACGTATAGAAAGGTTATGGATCTTGACATTCGATCTTAGATTTTAATGAGATTTGAACTATATAAATCGATTACAAAATGATGCGTCTAAACCTAAACAACTAATTAGCTATATATCTTGATTACTTGATACTAATGCTATTCTGATTATTTTGCACTAAAATTATCAATGTTTTGCACCTAGAGTTTCTGCAATTTGCAGTTTGATTCAAAAGTAGGTATCTATAATCTATGTATATGCATGGAAGTATATGTCAATGTTTTTACTAAAATTTAATCAATATCTGTAACTTTTAATTTCATATATATTACCTACAAGAACTTTCAATATTTCGCAGCTAAGGAAGCTAACAAATAATGCTTTGGAGTAATTCGATCTCATTACTTGCCGGATGCAGGTGGATCTGGTTTGCGTTGTATGCAACTGTATATGAACTAACAAATACAGATGATGGATCATGAACTGTAGTATGGACTACTCGTTTGGCCTGTATTCTGATCAAACATATGGTCAGGTCAAACTTCAAAGCACTGCCTTGTAGATCCTTATTGATCAATAAAAATATAATTGTCAACTCTGTTTTTCAATCTCCAGCTAAATATCCTTGACATATATGCTAGTGTTAGTCAAAAATAAGATAAGAACTTGAGAAGTATTGAGAGAATGAATTGTTTGAAATTTTATTCATCTCATAAATGGAGGTATATATGTTAGAATAAGAGAACGATATGAAACAGAGAAGGATTATTGGAACTGAATTGCATTATCATTGATTGAAAGAGGCTCTGTATAAATAGAGCGTACAAAACAAAGTAACAAACTAAGCAAAAAATCTGGAACAACTACCCATGACTAACAACTCCTAAGTTCATGGGATTTCCCTAAAGACTTGGTAAACAAAACAAACTCCTAGTAGACTAGGACTTTTACTTATTCAAAGCTAATTCAAAACAGAAAACACCTAAAGTCATCAAGACATCAGTTTAACTAAGAAACTCCAGCAAGTCAATCCACGTGCATCAGTAATATCACCAGCAACTTCTTTCAAAGAACACATACCAAGTAGTCCTTGCAGCCTCATAAATGTAGCAACCTTGAGAGGCTTTGTTAGGATATCAGCAATCTGATCTTCACTTTTACAATGAACCAACTCAATGATGCCATCCTTTGTCAAATCACGAAGGAAATGATACCTTATATCAATGTGTTTGCTCCTGCCATGTTACACCGGATTCTTTGACAACTTGATGGTAGAACTATTGTCACAATAAATTGCAGTAGCTTCCACTTGAGGAAAATTTAATTCTCCAAGCATTCTCCTTAACCATACTGCTTGACAAGCACATGATGCTCCGGCAATGAACTCGGCTTCAGTTGTTGACAAAGAGACAACTTGCTGCTTCTTTGATGACCAAGAAACAGCCCCACTACCCATCATAAACACATAACCGGAAGTACTCCTCCTATCATTTACATCCCCAGCATAATCACTATCAGTAAACCCAACAAGTTCTGACATTTCTCCCTTCTTATAAAAGATACCAAAATCAATTGTACCTTTCAAGTAGCGTAACACCTTTTTTGCAACAACGATGTGTTGCTCAGTTGGATGCTTCATAAACCTGCTAATAAGGCTTACTACAAACATTATATCAGCCCTTGTGGCTGTGAGGTACATCAGACTACCAACAATTTGTTTGAAGAACGTGCTGTCAACCTTCTTGCTTTTAGGATCGTTAGCTAACTTCAATCCCAGTTCAGGATTTTTAACCAACTTCAATCCTGGTTCTGCTGGGATTGCAACAGAATTGTAGTTCTTCATCTCAAACTTCTCCAACACCTCCAGTGCGTACTTGTTTTGTGTAATGAAGATTCTAGCTGCTGATTGTACTACCTCGATGCCAAGGAAGTAATGCAACAATCCCAGGTCCGTCATATCAAACTCCCCCATCATAGACTTCTTAAAATCATGAAACATCAGTTCATCATTTCCGGTGTAGATTAGATCATCTACATACAAGAAAACAATCAAGTACTTCCATGTAGCTCCACATTTGATGTACAAAGTATGCTCATAAGGACACTTTTTGAACCCAGCTCCAGCAAAGTAGGCATCTATACGGCTATACCAAGCTCTAGCTTATTGTTTAAGCCCGTAAAGAGCCTTTTTCAGCTTGTAGATTTTCTTCTCACTACCTTTTTGCACATAACCAGTGGGCTGATCAACATACATCTGCTCTTGCAACTCTCCATGCAAAAACGCATATTTAACATCCAACTGATAGATAGGCCATGCATTTTGTGCTGCAGCTGATATCACTAACCTGATTGTGTCAAGCCTCACAACTGGAGCAAAAACTTCCCTATAATCAACACCATACTGTTGCTTGTATCCCTTTGCTACCAACTGAGCTTTGTGCTTCTCCACTTCTTCTTTTTCATTCAACTTGGTCTTGAAGACCCATTTCACTCCTACAGTCTTCTACCCCTTTGGAAGATCAGTAAGCTCCCAAGTGTCATTTTTCTCTATTGCTCTTATCTCTGCATCCATAGCATTCTGCCATTTCTTTTCTTTGACCGCATCCTAAAAAGTTAAAGGATCACAGTCTGAAAATAAAATCAAATGAGCAAGTTGATCATCATCAGAAAATTCATCTCCACTTACATAGTCAATCATCCATGCAGGTCTCTTCCTGTTTGTTCTTTGGGATTATGAGCTTGGAGCTGCTGCTTGAGCTTCATGTATTGGCTGCTCATTTGTCATGTCTTCGATAGGAGAGATTTGTAGCTACACTCCTACTGTAGGAGGGATTTGTTGCTGCACTCCTAATTGTTCTGCATCAAAGCTCACAGGTATTTGCTTCTGTTGGGTGCTCTTGTCTGCCCAATTCCATGTGCTCTCCTCATCAAAAACAACATCTCGGCTGATCACAATCTTCTTCGTGATGGAATTATACAATTTGTAGGCTTTGGATTGCTCACTCACTCCAATAAAGTACTTCTTTTTACCATTAGATTCCGGAGAGATGGGTCCACATGAGTCAGAATGAACTAGCACAAGGGGTGCACGAGATCTCCAGGCTTTTCCTTTTGGGAATGACTTACGATGCTGCTTGCCAACACAACAATCTTCACATACTTTGTTGGAAGGAGGACAAATTTGAGGAAGACCAGTAACCATCTTCTTCTGATATAGTGTCTGCAATCCATTAAAATTCAAATGACCATAGCGAAAATGCCATAGCCATGTTGAATCTTTTATCTCGGTCAAATGGCATGAATGAGCACTCTTGATTCGCAGCGGAAACAATCTGTTTGGCGTCATCTTTACATGAGCAATTAGACCTCTTTGAGGATCATAAACTTCACAAGCACCTTCCCTGATTGTAGACACATACCCCTTCTCTTGAAGCTGACCAATACTCAACAGGCTACTCTTCAAATCAGGAACATAGAACACATTGGAGATTGTTTCAATATGATCAGCTTTAGTTCTAATTCGAATATCACCCTTGCCCATAACATTTACATTAGAATTATCACCAAACCTTACAATAGTGTGAAATGTTTCATCCAAAACAGAGAAGGATGACTTACTACCTCACATGTGATTGCTACACCTGGAGTCTAAGTACCATGTGTTTGCTTTAGGCTTCTCCTTTACATGCAATGCCATCAGAAGTGTCTCTTTTTCCTCTTCCTTTTTCTCTACAAAATTGGACTGCTCCCCATTCTTTGCTTGTCTTTGTGAAGCTTCGCATAACACTCTGAACGAAAGTGACCAAGCCCATGACATCTGAAGCATTTAATCTTGGACTTATCAAAATGCCCCCTACCTCTACCTTGGGAATTTGAGGACTGATGATCGTAGGAGTGAAGATCATGTTTGGTCCTATCGTAGGATTGAAGATCATGTCGGGTCCTACTTCCACTGCCATCTCAAAAGCCTCTGCCTCTACCTCTCCAAGTCCCACGACCTCTTCCTCTTATTGGAAAACTACCATTTGTTGCTACTTTCAAGGCTGCTTGCTCCTCTCCATTATTTCGATTGAGTTTTTGCTCATGTACGAGCAACGAACTCTGCAGCTGATCCACTGATAACTGATCAATGTCTTTGGATTTTTCAATGGAGCAGACTATGTAGTTGAACTTGTAAGTCAAGGAGCGAAGAATCTTCTCCACCACAGTAACATCTTGCATTTGTTCGCATCCTATTTTCCACTGACATAACTCTTGAGAAATAATCTGAAACAGACTCACCAACGTTCATCTCAAGGGTCTCAAACTCTCGACGTAGTGCTTGGAGCTGAGAGCATTTCACTCTTGCATTGCCTTCATACTTTTTTTCAGTTAGTCCCATATTTTCTTCGTTGTGTCCTTTTGAAGAATGGTCTCCAAAATTGCGCGGTCAATTGCCTAAAAGAGGTAATTCTTTACCTTGAGATCTTTCAGCTTCAACTCATCCAATGTCTTTCTCTGTGCAGCCGTCATCCCCTTTCCAGAGGCAAGCTCAGTAAAGCTTGTCTCAATGAGGCTCCAATACTCCTTCGACCTCGGGAAGTTCTCCATTAGCATGCTCCAATGGTCATAGTGACCATCAAAGTGTGGTATTGAAGGCTGTATGTAGTTATTCTCTGTTGACATAACCCTTGCTACTGCACGACACACAAAGCTGCTGCTTTTCACCTCAGGCCCAGTGGGGGCTCTAATACCAGATTGTTAGAATAAGAGAACGATATGAAATAGAGAAGGATTATTGGAACTTAATTGCATTATCATTGATTGAAAGAGGCTCTGTATAAATAGAGCGTACAAAACAAACTAAGCAAAAAATCTGGAACAACTACCCATGACTAACAACTCCTAAGTTCATGGGATTTCCCTAAAGACTTGGTAAATAAAACAAACTCCTAGTAGACTAGGACTTTTATTTATTCAGAGCTGATTCAAAACAGAAAACACCTAACAATATAAGGGTGATTACAGGTATACAATCGACTTACGTCTCTACCCTCTACCACACAAAGAATAGGAATGTACTAACTACAAAATAATTACAATATATTCTATCCCTAATACTATGCTATGAGTACTCACGCTAATACTCCCCCTTAAGTTGGCACATACACATCAACCATGCCCAACTTGCTTAGTGAGTCATAAAAAACCTTCCTGGAAACTTCTTTGGTAAGTATATCTGCAAGTTGCTTTTCAATTGGGACGAAAGGAAAACTAATAATTTTAGCATCTATCTTCTCCTTAATAAAGTGACGATCCACCTCTACATGCTTAGTAAGATCATGCTGTACTGGATTCTGTGATATGTCAATGGCTGCCTTGTTGTCACAATACAACTGCATATCATGTAACAGATTTCTCAGCCACAACAATTCACACACTCCGTGAGCCATACCTCTATACTCATCCTAGCACTAGATCGTGCCACAACTTTCTGTTTCTTGCTCTTCCATGTAACCAAATTACCTCCCACAAAGGTAAAGTAACCTGATGTTGACCTCTTGTCTGTAATATTTCCAGCCCAATCTGCATCTGTGAAGCCACAAACCTCAAGAATGTTGTTGTGTTTAGAAAACAGTACTCCCCTTCCTGGAGCTGACTTCAAGTACTTTAAAATTTGTTACATGATATCATCCATGTGACTCTCACTTAGGTTATGCATGAACTGACTCACCACACTTACTGCATATGCACATCTGGTCTAGTATAAGTCAAATAAATCAAGCGCCCAACCAACCTCTGATAGCGGGCTCGATCAGTAGGTACCACATATTGCTCAACATTAGTGTCACATCCATTTTTTTTTAGATGCGACTCATACTCCAATCATGGAAATGAATTTCCAAAATCGAAATATGAATAATTTAAAAAAAAAATCGATACTAAACATGTTTTCGAAATTGAAACACAACCTTTATTACAAGAGCGGTTTACACCAACATTTACAACAAAAGTCAACTATATTCCAAGTTCTTGTCTAGGACCCAAGCATGATTAACAATAACACACATGTATATTACATTATATAAAAAAAAACACCCTTGCAGTAAAATAACTTCAAACTTATTTATTTGTCACCTGCAAAATGATAAAAAGGGGTGAGCAAACATTGCCCAGTAGGAGAAATAATCCTCTTTGAAAATTATAGTTAGAATAGCAATAATGAATGGATGCAACTACTATCTATTCCCGATAATCCACATTGTAAAATAAACTGAACCTACATGTCCCATACCATGTATTTTACCACGAAGGTGACTCAGAGTATTCAACAATGTGAACTAACCCCCACCCAAAATCAATCCCCCTAACCCTCTTTTGCTAGTCATCTTGTCTATTCCCCTTTCGCCAGTCCCGAATTACCCTTTCAATATCCTATACTAAGTGCACATTAACAAGTGGGCATACCTGGGATCTGGTACCTGCTGAGGTTATAGACTCAACTACGCAAAAGATAAACCAACATACTCATTCCAATAGCATATTCACATTACCATCACCACCCTTATACTTCATGTCTTATTGATGCACAAATACTTTGAATATGTAAGTTTTACTATTCAGCCATACCAAACAAACAGTAACAGAGGACATGAATGCATATAATCATGTACACAACCATCCAATACAATCATGTAAACAACCATCCAATACAAACATAGAGGCTCCCCAAGTTTTTCCCCTACCTCGATTGATTTTCACGTTAAGTATCCGGACGAAAACAAGTTCCTATTGCAAGAATAGAATTTATTAGTTCCACACATAAAGAATTAAAGAAAACTCAGCTAACATACTAAGAAAATCTTAGCAGTGAGTTATTTTGACCAAAACAGGCTTTTACTTGACAAACTGAAATACTGCAGTTTTCTGACCCAGTCACCTTAATGTTAAAAACTGTACAAATCTGTTTAAAATATGCTTTCAAGGTCTTCTAACGATTTGTAGCTGATATTCTAAAGAAACTTTCGGAATTTGAATCACCTGAAAAAAAATTTCCTAGAATTAGTTATGAATTTTTAAAGTTCAGCTACAGTCCCACGTTTTTCTGCAGAAACTACTACTGTGTGCTAACCTCTTCAGTTTTAATGTACTTTCTACAACTCCAATTTGTGTAAAACTTTCAATACTGAAAATAGACTTTCTAAAGTGTTAAAGAAAAGAAACCACACTTATAACAAGGCTTTAAAAGATGAGTGAAGGTTTTCTAAATTCAACTTTAAAACTGCATATGTTTCCTACTTGGTTCTTGACTCTTCTCAAGTCAGATTTTATTAATCTATGTCTTCCAAAAATTCTAATGACTAAAGGAAACAACAAACTAGATACAAAGTGATTTCAAATTCTAATTTGGATCAATTCAAAGACAAAAGATATAAACTATTTTCCAGAAAACTAGTGAAATCAAATAGAAGATGAGAAAATAATTAGTTCTAGTTGTTCCAGTAACAACAACTCTATTCCTAACTGAACTTCATCTCTATTGTAACTTCCTCTATCATCAAGAATCCCCAGGTCTTATAATAACCTATGAACATAACCCAATTTCCAATTTGCATTAACCATCAGAACTACAAAGAACTCATCAAATCAAAAACTAAAAGAATCACACCTGACTTTTTACTTCTCCACTTCTAAGATACCGAAACTCCCTTTCTTTCTCTCTCTCCCTTGTTTTTCTATGTATCTAGCAACTCAAGAAACTGTATGGAAATCATAGATGGTTTAGCCTATTTATAGTGTCTGGAAGGGAGGGGTAACGTAGAAAGCAAGATTGGTCTAACAGAAAGAAAATTGGATAATCAAATTGAAATCTTACCCATATAGATACTAGACTTGCCACCTCCCAATTTCTAGAGTTCCAGCTCTTGATTCTAGGGTTCCAGCTCTAGCTTGATAGCTTTGGGGAATCATCAATCTGAAACTTGATTTCCAAGGTTGTTGACACCTCCTACTTACCCAAGGCGGCGGCTATGTCCTTTGTCTTTCCTAAGGCGGTGGCTTGGTGTATCAGATGGAGGAGAATATGGGCGTGAGGAAGACGATGAAGAGACGGGACAATGCTTTGAGTTTAGGCGTTGTTTGATTTGGTTTTGTCGTGGAGTTTATTCTATCAGCTGTTAAAATACTTGGGTTTGAGTTTTGGGCCAAATCTTTTGGGCTAAAACTCTATTTACTTAAACACAAATAAGTAAAATTCAACTCTATACTATATATAGATATATATATATATATATATATAAACAATATTTAAACAAATAGTTTAGCACAAAAAATAAATAAACTTATTATTATTATTTTTTTTTTTTAGAAAATGTTAAAAATTTTAGGTCCTCACAATTAGACTCACTACTACTAGTACCAGAGGGTGGATATACCTCAAATGAATGATCTTCAGTACCAGGAAGTCGTGGGTTAGGGGTAGAAGTGATGGTAGGAAGGGCAGTTGTGTCTTCAACTTCATTTTCAGTGATTGAGACTGGGGCCTGGATGTCTGAACCTTCTGCTTCTAGAGGTGATGAGTTGCTAATGGTCTCAACTGGATTGGTCAAAATACCTCCTACCTGCTGGATTTCTTCCTCTCTTTCTAATTCCTCCCCCTCTCCATGATATAGTTTTTCAAAATATAAATTCTCCCCCTGAAGAATTGTATTTGAAGAGGAAAAATAGCTCATGTCCTCAAAGAAGGTAACATCCATAATCACATAGTACTTTCTGGTAGGTGGATGATAACACTTGTACCCTTTCTGATAGCCTCCGTAGCCAACAAAAACACACTTAAGTGCCTGAGCATCCAACTTAGACCTCTGGTTTTTGGGAACATGAACAAAAGAAACACAACCAAAGACACGAGCTGGGAGATTATGAAATGAAGGTAAGGAGACATGAGTGGCAAGAACCTCAAATGGAATTTTTCCCTGGAGGACACTAGATGGAAGACGATTGATAAGATGGGAGGAAGCATGCACAACATCGCCCCAAAGATACTTAGGCATATGAGCACTAAAGAGAAGGGCACGAGCCATATCAAGTAATTGACGATTTTTTCTTTCAGACACTCCATTTTGTTCTGGTGTTTGTGGACATGTAGTTTGGTGAACAATCTCATGGGTTTTGAAAAACTCTTGGAAAACATGATTAACATATTCGCCCCCATTGTCAGAATGAAGGACTTTAATGGTGCTATGGTACCGTGTTTGAACAAGAGTGCGAAAGGTTTGAAAAGCTGGAAATATTTCATCTTTGGTTTTAAGAAGAGCAACCCATGACAATCTCATACAATCATCAATAAACAACACGAAGTATCTCATACCAGATACAGTGGGCTCCCTAGAAGGTCCCTAAACATCAGAGTGAATCAACTCAAAAGGAAGAACACTTTTATTAGAAAGACTAGGAGAATAAGTAGCACGGTGACTCTTGGCCAAAACACATGTTTCACAATGTAAAATGGATTCATCCACACCAATAAACAAAGTAAGCATGATTTTTCTCATAAGACTAAAAGAGGGATGCCCTAAACGGCGATGCCACAACCAAATTTCACTTAGCTTATCAGAACTCGAAGTCAAAGCGGCGCGGGACTGTGCTCTTGATTTCTCCCCTGCGTATGTTTGATCCAGATGGAACAACCTGCCCCTCAGATACCCCCGACCGATGACCTCCCTGGTGAGAAGATCCTGAAACATCACATACATAGGATAAAAAGTTACAGAGCATTTAGACTCAGTATTCAACTAGGGAACATATATCAGATGGTGAGACAAGTCAAGCACATATAACACATTATGAAGTTCTAAGGTAGGAGTAATACGAACTGTCCCTGACCCTAACACAGGAAAGGCCTCACCATTGGCATTGGTTACATAGGACACTAGAGAGGAAGACAATTCAGTAAAAAATGATTTATCATAAGTCATATGATCAAAGGCACCAAAATCAATAATCCATGTATCAGAACCAACAAAGTTAGAAACTTTTAAAGCCATACCAATCGTACCACGACCAGCTATAGAGACTGTATGAGTAGCTCCACCTGCCGTATGATGATCCTGTCAAACCATTCCATAGAAATATGGTTCTTGGACTAAGTGAACAGCAGCGGCTTTCACCTTAGGACGATAACCTTGCTTCTTAGGTTTAAGGTGCGGATTCAGTTTTCAACAAGTCTCTCGAACATGCCCAACATCATTGTTATAAGAACATTGAGGACGAGAGCGATTAGCAAAAACTGGTAGAGGTCCTTGTTGATGAAGTGGAACTGAACTCTGCTTCTGGTGGAACGATGCTGGTGCTTGAATGTCTAGGCTAGATACTTCAACTTGTGTCTGTTTGAGACTGTCCTGCTGAGACTCATCCTTACGAATGTATGTGAAAGTTATTGTCAAGCTAGGAGGGTATGGCATCCTGAGAAACTCTCCTTTGGCACTATTATGTTTTGCATCAAGTCCTCTCAAGAATGCATCAACCCGCTCAAGTTCCTTCTCTTTTTTGTACCAAGCAATATCCTCTTGATTCTTGATCTTGCCAGGATGCTTCTAGTTAATTTCAGCCCATACATTCTTCAGCTTGGTAAAAAACACTGACACCGGTTTCCTATTCTGTTGCATTCCTGCAGCTTTGCACATCAATTCATGAACCTGTATAAAATCAGATTTATTTGTATAGAGATCACCCAACGCCTTCCATATCACCTCAGCAGTTTCACATTCCTCCACCATCTGTAGCACATCATCAGTCATGGCTCTAAATAAAATTGACATTACAAACCCATCATCATCTTCCCACTGAGCATAGGCCTCCACGTCATCTTCACTAGGAACCTTGATTGTTCCTGTCACATGCCATCTTGTGTATCCCACGAAGATAAACGAACATAATCTTCTTCCATGTTCGGAAATTGGTACCAGTGAGTTTGGCCTTAGAACCCTGACCTTCACTTTTATCACCACCCATCACAACAATACAGTAGCAAAAATCACAGAGTATGCAACGGAAAAAATATAGGAAATTCCAACAATTGCAGCGATTTTTTTTTTTAGAGAGAACCTGTTGTATAGGTTGACCGAGGGAGGTTGATCGAGATTGAGTTTAGGTCGAGTTGACTCGGTGAAACAGTGAACGAAAGGGACGATCTGACCGGAGAAGATGGCCTGAGGTGAGCGACCAGTCTGAATAGAGTAGCAAGGTGACGCCGGAAACTGGCAGCGACAGAGGATGAGCTATCTAAAGGATCGATCGGGAATCATGGACCAATCACGATCTGGAGAAAGGCAGCGAACCTGATCTGGAAATCAAGGGATGACGCCGGCAACTAGGTCCGAAAGGCGGAAGGAATCCGGTCTGAAATGGAGATGAAGCCAGTCTGAACAGAAGAAGTCGGCGGTCTGTGTGACGAAGACCAGTCTGGAGGTCTGAGCACCGGCGTGGCTCGGTTGGCGCAGTGGACCCGGTTTGGATTGATAGGGAAGCGACGCAAGGTCTGTCTCTAAGGAGACGAAGACCATTTTTGATAAATAACAGAGGACGACAAAAAACAAACCCAAACAAAGGGGTTTTGGTTCTGTACCAATTCCTCAGATTGAGAAAAGAAAGATAACTAAAGAGACAAAGTCCTTCCGGATCTTTGCTCTGATACCAAGTCAAAAATAAGATAAGAACTTGGGAAGTATTGAAAGAATGAATTGTTTGATAATCTTATTCATCTCACAAATAGAGACAAAGTGCTCCGGATCTTTGCTCTGATACCAAGTCAAAAATAAGATAAGAACTTGGGAAGTATTGAAAGAATGAATTGTTTGATAATCTTATTCATCTCACAAAGAGAGGTATATAAGGGTGATTATAGGTATACAATCTACCCTCTACCACACAAAGAATAGGAATGTACTAACTACAAAATAATTACAATATATTCTATCCCTAATACTATGCTATGACTCACGCTAACAGTGTTTATGTATGCTTCCAGCTTCGATTCCTTCTTGTTTTGATTTCATGCTACCAGTTTCTAGTGGAGCCGATCAGACACTATTCTAGTGCTGCTCTTTTGTTTATTTCCTAGTTTTCTTTACTTCTCTTCAAATGGGCCATAAGCGTAGGGCCAGGACCATACAATCAAGATTCATGTGGTTGTTTGGAAACTTGGGAGCTGGGACTGTTTCATGAGACATGAGCTGAGGAATTTGTTAAACAACGACAAGCGTGGCCCGTGACCCACTATTGTACCGATACTGTCCAACTTAACCACCTGTTAGGTGTTGGGTTTTAATCACAAAAAGTCTCGGTACAATTGGGTGAGATCCACCCACTTATAAGTTATATTTTATTTGTCACTTTTTCAATGTGGGATCTTTTCTCTCCAACAGAACTTTACATTAAGCCCATATAAGCACAAGGATCTGTCCTGACATTGCCTAAAGCCCTTTTAGGTTGTGAAAATAATTTTAAGGGGTTCACAGTTCTCCAAGACACAAACCTTGATGGATTGCTAGCTGGAAAAAGTTGAAGCCAAGTCACAGAACGGAATGCCAACAAATGTACAGAGATTTATATTAGTTTCTCTAAGTTAGAGCCTTCTCTTTTCTATAAGATGAGCTTCTGCTATTGGCTCTTTTCAAATTTAGACCTTCAAATCAATCAAGCTAGTGAGCAACTCTCCCCTAAATCTGATCCTTTTTTCTTTTTTTTGGTCTGACCTCTACCAAAATCTCACGTTTAAGCAGCTGCACCTTTTTTTACTGTTATAGAATCTGTACTTTTCTCACTCTTTCTCTCTCTTTCCTACACATCAATTCCATATGTAGCCAAATAACATTCACATGTCTATGTTTCTAGTGAAAGGGATAAAATTTCCCCAACTTTTTGCATACAGTTGTATCTCCATCATCTCTATTTCCCTCATTATCCACACAAAAAGAAAGACTACTCATCTTCAACAATGTGATAATGCTCTCAGAGCTGAAATCCATACCAGAAGCCTAGCTAGGCAGTTCATCTCCATTAATTTTGCCATGAATCCAGTAATTCTCTTTCTTATTTCCTCTATGTTTTTTCAGTCAGCTATTCTGGGAGGTGAATCAGCAAGGGCAGTAAAAGGTAACTCCCAGATTATTGTAATGGGCCTTGTTTACTGTGACATCTGCTCCAACAACACCTTCTCCCCTCACAGCTACTTCATTCCAGGTATTTAACATAGATTATTATTATTATCTATGTTAGTTGTATTTACTAATTAAGCATGTAATAATTTATGTTTACTTGTTACCAGGTGCTGAGGTTAAAATAGATTGCGTATTCAAAGCAGTGTCACCAAGAATTGCAGAACACATATCATTCTCAGCGAATAGAACTACAAACAGGTATGGGGTGTACAAGTTGGAAATCCCATCAGTTGAGGGAATCAAATGTGCAGAAGATTCTGCGATAGTTTCTTCCTGCCAGGCAAGCTTAATGCGGAGTGGATCTCCAGCTTGTAATGTTCCTGGTTTCAAATCCACAGCAGATGAAATAGCAGTCAAATCAAAGGAAGCTAATCTCTGCATCTACAGCCTCAATGCTTTGAATTTCAGACCATCAAGGAGAGACATTGCCTTATGTGGCAAGAAAAAAATTAATTAGACCTCATTTTCTCCAAGGAAACCAGTGACCTTGGATTTCTTTTCTCCTTGATTTTTAGGCCACCAATGTGGAAGATAATATATATTTATCTTCTCCTCTCGGCATTACTTAATTGTATGGTTGTTTGTGCTATGCTGCCATAAACACTCATGCAGGGAGGCTGATTGGTTACTTATAATGTATTGTTTCCAGTTCCAAGTCACAATGTTATGGAAATGTATATACAGTGTGTTAGTTGTTTTATAAATTTATACTTTTATATGATAAACAAATGGAGTAAGTACTGCCCAACCAAAAAACCCAGGCTGGTAGCTTGTTTAGAATTAGATAATAACCAAGGGGAGCAGAGTGCAGAGTGAAGGAAAAAAAAAAAGAGTAACACTAGCTATTTTCTCTGTTCTGTATCACAAGTCACTGTCAAAAGAATCACATGAAAGTTTTTTGTTTGAATGGAGAATCACATGAAAGTTTGAGCAAGCAATGATAGCTATGAGGTCAGTATCGTACTATACATGATTAACAAGCAAGATTATCTTCGCATAATTGAGTGCAAATAATCTGTAATATATATAATAGTTGATTTTTCATTCCTCAGTTTTATATTGGGGGAACGTGGTCCTGTTCCTGCTATATTTTTCACTATAAAGACATATAAAGCAGAACACGAACCCATCTCATTGCATATCTCAACTCTAATGGAAATTAGCAGCTTATAAACTCCATAAGCGATTGCTTTCGATCATCTTTGGTACTTTTTGTTAGTTAGGTATCGAAAACACATAGAATTTTTGGCATGAATATCCTTGTCAATTGGAATGGATGTTAAAATGAAAAAGAAGGCAGAAATCAATTGAATCAAACTTGAAACCAGAAAGGGGTCAATTATATATAACTAGGATTTGAGCCTGTAAATGACTAAGAGGATTACACAGTAACACATGCAAAATGAATTTCATGAATTAATTGGATCATTACTAAGTGGAGCATGTTTCACAGATTAAATTGAAGCAAGAATAAACAAAAGTAGATGAACGAATTTTTAAAAGCTGAACCAACCAATGAAATGAGTGCTACGGGCGCCCTAGCTATCCTCAATTCACCTGATGATATCTGATTAGCAAATGATCTTTACACATGAATCGCTACACCTCGCTAGCTAGCTCCTCCTTCTTCCTTCAATTTCAGCCTTGAGTTTCCTTGAATAATCCACCCTGAGCCTTGAAATGAACTGACAGTAGTGTTATATATTGGCTTTCAAGGTTTTTTCCTAAATATGGAGGTACTGGGGTTGCCATCAAATAGCTCATCAATGTACGTCTCTATATCTTCCGGCTGAAACTTAATGTACTTCTCTGTTTGCCTTCCCGGGTCCAACGTCTGCGAGAATCTCCCCAAGAACGACCGGTACGCCGGAATGACCACCGCCGATATGGAAACCCTAAGCTCCGACTGAAGCTGCTCGTCACTGACCACCCACGTGCTCTGCGTCTTATGAATCTCATCAAACATAGCGTTGAAGCTCTTGAACCTCTCTTTCAGCACAGGCTTGCTCACTTTGCCGTGGTTGCTCAGCCCCTCGTGGCTCAAAAAACTCAACAGCCGGCTCCACGTCTCTCTCTGGTAGTTCTTGTGGTACTGCCTCAGCTCCGTCGACCTCTTCCGGCACCACTTGTCGCCCATGCAGGCGTTGATCTCCGGAGAGCCCTTGATCTTCTGCAAGATGTAGCGCCCGTTGTTCATCATGAAAATCGAGCTCAACGCCACGTCCTTGTACAGCTTCGCCTTCCCCTCCAGGTTCGAGTCCAACAAGTCCATCACCCGCGCCAGTTGCACCGCGAACGGCGACTCGTCGTCGGGTATCTCGAACGACGTGTCGCTCGCGTCGTAATCGTCGCGACCGTCAGGCCTGCTCGTCGAGTCGGACCGCTCGATCTTGGTGTGCTCCTTGAACACCAGCTCCAGCGTCTCCTTGTACTCGCACGCGTATCTCAGGTAGTTCATCGTGTACCGGGTCAACGGGTGGACCGCCCCGCCCGGAACCGGGTTCCGACCCGTTTCGGCCTTGATGGAATTCTCCAGATCACAGAAGATTAATATCGCCGCCTCGCCCAGCCGGTTCAGCACCGTCGTGGTCTCCGTCTTCAGCTCCCTGGCGCACTCCCCCGGAAAAAGCTCGTCTATCTTGGGGAGCATCTCCTTTACCGCCTCGTACATGTCGAGCGTCTTGAACAGTTTCTCCGCCGCTCTTTTCGACATGGCGATTCCTTCGGCGAAATTCAGGAGCTGTATCATCACTCCTCTGCTCAGATTGCTGAACAGACACGACCATATCGGCGTCTGCTCGGAAAGCACCGGCTCCGGAAACACCGACTCTGCCAGCTGGCGCTCACCGGAAAAGTAGAATTGCGAGCATTGCTTGAATGCCTTGACCCACAACATGATCTCTCTCTCCAACGCTTCCCAGTGCATCTTCTGCACGTCGTCGATGCTGTGCTTCTCTAGGCCGAGCTTGTGGAGATTTTCATCGAATGCATGCCTCCTGGAGATGATGTAGACCTCGCAACACTCGGATTCGTAGCCGGCGGAGATCATCTTGGTGGCTATTTTATTCAGGTTGGACACGACCTCCTCAGGGAACCCGGGAAATTCAACAACCCCTTCTTTATTTGATTCTGACTCGGATTCCGGTTGTGATTCTTGATCGTTCTTTCCTTTGTTACCACTGCTGCTGTCTTTGTTACTGTTATGGTTATGGTTATGGTTATGGTTGTGATCAGCTGCTGTAGAGTGATGATGATCAGACTCGGTTTTGGATTCTTCTAGAAGGATTCTGAATTCTTCTTCCAGATAGGCCATGGCTCGGTGCTGAATGCTACTTAGGCGGTTGATCAAACCACCGTGCCTTTCTTGGAATTTCAATCCCATAGAACAGACCGACAAGAGAGACTCCCTCATCTTGGCCATCAGATCCACAGCCTCCAAGAACACCTCGTCGTCTTGAGGCACCGTTCCCCACCTGCATCTGCCTTCGCAACAGATATCATCTACCCAAGTCAAGAACTTGTCAATAAGCTTAAGGAGCTCGTCTGGAACGAGATCCTTTTCTTTTTCGACGACTTTTTCAGCCTCTTTCTCATCCTTTGCATCTTTGTCACCTAATTCTTTCTCATCCTGATCTGCAGCCTTTTCATCATCCTTATTCTCATCTTTCACATCCTTTTCTTCCTTGTCATTCTTTTCACCCTCCTTTGCATCTTTCTCACCCTTCTCTTCTTCCTTTTCACCCTTCTCATCTTTTACATCCTCTTCTTCCTTGTCATCTTTTGTATCCTTCCCATCATTCTCATCACCTTTTGTATCTTTTGCCTCATCATTTGCATTTTCCTTCTCTTCTTGTTGGTTTTCATCTTTCTCGTTAGGTGTAGGCAATGAAGAGATGCATCGCTCAATGTCATCAGAAAGCTTTTCGAGGGTGGGATGGGGATCTTCCGGTATCTCAACAGGCTCAAGGGGACCGCTGTGTTCGCCACCGGTACTGTCCTTCTCTTCCTCCTTCTGATCAGCATTCTCTTGTCCCTGCTTTTTGTTCTCCTCGGAATCTTCCTTTTGATTTTCGAATGGATCCGTCACATTGCCCTTGGGGGTCCCTAAAGCCTTAGGAGTCTTTAATGCCTTAGGGGTGTTGGTAGCCTCATCCATTGTTTTGTGCCTGAAGAATAATATTGTTTTAGGAATTGAATAAGAATTTCAAAATGGCCGGGGAAGAAGAAGAAGGGTTTGAGAAAGATGGATGCGATGAGAACGGATAACTATCCGTTTCTTCTTCGTTTTTTTTTTTCTCTTCCAACAAAATCTTTATTTGCTCTTCTCTTTCTCCATCTCTAAGCAAATTTTCTTTTTTCCAATTTTCGTTTTTGTTTGGTAAAGGGAATTGAAATGGTCGTTGTAAAGAGCGCGGGTGAGGGAATGTACGGACGTAATATATTCTGCATCTACCATTGCTTGGTCTGCAATCGTTGGAATGATTTGACCGTTGACTAACTTTTGTGGTCGCCACGTCTTTTTGTTTTTTTGTTTTTCTTTCCAATTTTCCTTTTACAAATAGTAATGGGCCGCTCGCCAACAATGAGAATTAGCAGAATTGGGCTTGAGTTAGTTGAGTGAACTCCCATCTAAGTTTGAGCCCTAAAATTTACGTCTCTTTTAATAGGTAATTGGGTTCACAACCAACCTAAGGGTGGGAGAATAAGAGAGGTTCAGAGCACCAACGTGCATTTATATTAACATAAATGGATGGTTAAATAATATTAAATATATTTTTTAGTTATTAAAAAAAATATTAACTGTAAATATCAACGACTGAAATAATTTAATAAGTGGTGGATCACTTGCTAGGTATACAGTAGTGTGGGCTTCGGACGGATGTTTGCTGATCCTGCCACTTACTAGGTATACAGTAGTGTGGGCTTCGGGACTCTGCGGAGTCATTCCAGTTGGACCGATCATTTTGGGTCTTTATGGGGAGCCAAACAGAGACTGGGCTTGGGGGCTGCCTCTCCCCAGCTTTTCAGACGAAAAGAGAAAAATAGTAGTGGGCCGCTCACGGGTTAGAGAATTAAGAGGCTCAAGGTGGGCCCAATCCAAATCCATATCCCACTGTTAAACAGTTGTCTGTTTCAGACTTGGAGTGACTAGTGAGTGAGTGAGCTTCTTCTTCAGCTTGGGAGTCACTTTCAGATCCCTGTGTTCCATTAGGCGGTGGGCAATCCTAAACCCTAAAGATGATGAGGAGGCATGGCGTATGGAGAAGGAGACGAGTTTCTGTAGGGTCAATTCTGATATTCGGTGCAATTTTTGCCGGAATCGGATTGCTGATTCTCAACTTAAGACCTGTCCATGATGATTCTCCAACGACAACGAGCCGCGATTTCCCTGTTGAAATTCACGACTCGGTTTCGATTTCGGAGTCGGAGTCGGACTCTGAGAGCGGTGCTGGTGCTGATGCTGGAGTTGGGGTTGAGTCGGAGACTCGGAGCAGCGAGAGCGAGAGTAAGAGTAAGAGAAAATCGAGCTCGTGTGCTTCGGTGCAAGAGATGGGAAAGGAGTTTGAAGGAGGGTTTTGGGATGAAAGTTTCAGAGTGAGGAAACTTATTCAAAATCACTTTGAATTGAATGGTATGCTACAAATTTTTGTGCTGATTGTTAAAGTTTAGCTCCGGCCTCTAGGAGTAGTCTTACAAAATAATTATAAGCATTTCCATGTTCTTCTCAAATAGAACTGGTAGAGGACATATCTTTTGATTTGTTCATCTAAAATAGCAATTTTGCCAAACTTCGTGGCATCATAGTTTTGATTGCGCTGCGGTTGAATAGAAAACTTTTGAGAGGTGGAAGCTCACATGGCCAATCCAATTTCAGGTGCTTCGAGGGTGCGGAATCTTCCTCCACAACAGTTTTGCCAGCATGGTTTTGTGCTTGGCAAATCAGCAGAGGCAGGCTTCGGGAATGAAATGTACAAGATCTTAAGTGGTGCAGCACTGAGTGTGATGTTAAACCGGTCCCTGATTATTGGGCAAACCAGGCATATTATTGGTTCTTTCTCAAGCCTTTCTTTTTTGTATTTAATATTTTATCTCCAAGTCAGCTGAGTTGTTTGAAGAAGCCGTTACCGCTGAAGCATATTAACATACTCTATGGCTTAGTTTGAATGTTTATAGCATGCCCCAGAAGTGGTGCAGCTATGCCAACATAAAATCATCATTAACTTCTGATATTTTAATCATGTTTATGGAACATTCACACAATAACTAAAAAACAAACGCACATCCTCTTCATGCATTTTGTTGTTTTTGTTTATTAAACTGTTTCAAGGGTTCACCTCAACAGAACTACATGTTGGGGCTCAAGATACAATTGCAGTCAGAATAATTAAGTTGCCACAATATATGTCTTTTCTTGTGCTCACATTGGTGTCCTTCATTTCAGGGGAAAATTCCCTTTTGGGGATTACATTTCTTATTCCAACCTTTCTTTTACAATGAAAGAAATCAAGCATCTGTGGAGACTTAATAAATGTGTAAAGAAGTATGGAAGGCAACTGATTATGAGGACTGATGACTTTGAGAAACCAATGAAGACAAATGTCCTGTGTAGCAACTGGAGGAGATGGAAGCAACCTATTATATGGTAAGATGACAAAAGTTTAGATATTTAGCCCATAACTCGTCTTCAGGTATCATCACATGCTCATAACCTTAGTATTGCAGGTTCCAAGGTACAAATGACGCTGTGGCAGCCCAGTTTTTCTTGAAGAATATACATCCAGAGATGAGGAAGGCTGCTTCTAATTTATTTGGAAAGCCAGAGGCTCTCCATTCTCGGCCTAATGTATTTGGAGAGCTGATGAGAGTGCTTATATCTCCTTCTGAAGATGTTGAGCAAGCAATCAATTGGGTTATCGGTGGAGTGGATCCTGATATTTCTCTGCACATGCGAATGCTCATGAATAGGTTAAGTTGCAACTAACGATTGACCTTATTCCCTGATTGGGTTAAGTTTTACATTCCGAAAATTAAGGCTGTTTCTGCTTGCCCTGTTTCAGGTCGGTGAGAGCTGCACAGGCAGCACTAAACTGCATCAGAAAAGCTGTGCGCAATCTTGGTAAAGCCTCAAGGCCCAGGGTGGTCTTAGTGTCAGATACCCCCTCTCTTATAAAAAGTATTACACCGAATATAAGCAAGTTTGCTGAGGTACTTTACTTGATGTGCGGAGAATGGCCAAATCATAGTGCATCATCAGCATGCTAACTCTCTATGCAACTCGATTCTCTTTTAAATTTGTAGTCATGAATGCAACGTAAACGAGTTAAAAGAGTTTGAAGATCTCTTTTCCTACACATTTTTCAGCAGTAGTTTGCTTCTTTTGATTCTACTACAATTTTGGTTTTCGTAGGTAATTCATTTTGATTACGAACTTTTCAAAGGAAATATATCTGACGGCGGTAAAAGATTGCGAAGTTTAGAATTTAGAGCAAAAGATTGGGGCCCAGCACCCAGATGGGTCGCCTTTGTGGACTTCTTTCTTGCATCACGGGCAAAACATGCTGTTGTGTCTGGTGCTCACAGGCGTGTTGGGACTACATATGCTCAGTTAATTGCAGCACTGGCTGCAGCAAACAATCTAGGTACATGCATCCTTACAGCATTTGAATTACTTGCTTATAACAAATGTTGCCAGAATTGTTCTGATGTATAGTCTACACTTTTTCAGGGGACAGTCCAACTGGTTCGAATTTTTCGTTCTTAAGCAGCTTTCAAAGTGATTTGTTGAGAGAAGGTTTAAGATTTCAGATTGGTTGGGGACATGTGTGGAACCGATTTGCAGGTCCCCTTAGTTGTCACAACCAGCATAACCAATGTGCTTTCACACCACTTCTCCCTCCTGCATGGTGGGATGGTCTTTGGCAATCTCCACTAACAAGGGATATTAATAGGTTGGCAGACTACGGCATCCAGTTAACTGGTTTTGGCACCATTGATGAAACACATCTTCAGTCTTTTTGTAGCTCAAAGAAAGTTGCTGTGAAAACTATTCCGTACATATTGTAATACACCGTGTACTGAGGTTCCATTGATTCATGCACACTGCAGATTGCACATTGCACACTGTATTAGTCTTCCACTTTCTATACAATCATTCTAGAACGCTCGTGCAGTTGTTTAAGTTGAGATATTTTCTGTTCAATTTCTTTTGAGAAACAAGAACTTGTATATTGTGCTGATAGAATGAGATGAGTAGGAGTTATTTTTCTTGGCAGAGTTTGTGGTTTGATTACAGAAGAGTCGAGCTTGAAACCCTTCATTTACCATCCAAATTTTGAGTGCCACTTTGATTTTATGGTGGTGCTCAAAGTGTCATAAATTTGGACAAGAGTGCTTTAGTTTATGCTTTATAGACCAGATGCACAGCGAATTTATCCATCACCAAAGGAGAAATGATCTTGGATGATTGTAAACAGTGCCGCGTTTGATTTTATCTACATTCGACGTATTTATTGTGAATCAACGACATTAGCAGTTTGATACATGAATACATGAATGCTATGATACATGAATGCTAAGATGAAATGAAAATGAGAAAATGAATGGCGTTATGATACATGAATGCTAAGATGAAATGAAAATCAGAAAATGAATGGCGTGTTTGTTTGTTATTATCCAGAGTTTTAAATGTTCATTACAAGCTGTCACGTTTTATAGGTGCAACTCCATTATCCCACCGTAAATGTCAAATCGACCCCTTGATTGCTGGGAAGTGTGAACTTGTGAAGTCCAGAGCAGACTTACCCCCAAACTCCTCCCTTTGGATTGAATAAGATACGAGCACATTAATCCACCGAAATCGGGGTTGGTGGCACATACATGGTATTATATCACTAATTTGATTTTGTGATTAAATGAGAAAATAAATGGGTTAAATGGAAAAAGATTTAGAACGTGACGTGTTGTATTGTGCTGTGTCAGTGTGACCTCATCAGCACCAATCATATGCCGAAGGAAAAGAAGGAATAATTAAGAGAGAGAGACAAAACAAAGATTGATCGTAGCACTCGTCCTACGTTGTTGTTGTTATTGTGTTTGTTTGTATGTTGGAAAAGGGAAGCGCGTGATTGGGAGTTGCGAGTCGTCAACGTCATCATCGCACTCGTCGTCATCTTCTTTCTTCTGGTCTTGCATTTCGTTTCTCTCAAAGGGTTAATTATCTGTGTGCGTGTTTTCCAAAGACTAATAAGATGAACAAAAGTCTGGAGACGTTGTTGATCTGAAAAAGAAAAGAAAAAACGACATTATATTTCGTATCTGTTCCATTGCTGCTGCTGCAATGGGCTATTGCCCCTGTTTCGGTTTGAGGAAGGGCAAGAAGCTCAAGCGCGGCAAAGACGACGACGTTCACAAAACCACAATCAACGACAACAAAAACCCTTCTTCCGATAATGCCACGCCTCAATTGTCTTCTGGTCAGTTCTTTCTTCTCCTCCTCCTTTTTCCTTACCTTTGATCATGTTTCGTTTTTGGAGGGTTTTGTCATTAATTTTTTGCTTGTTCAGATAATGTTCCAGTTTCCTGTCATGAACATCTTTAAATTCGTGTCTTCTGACTTCAGCTCTCGAATGTTAGTGATTCCGTTTTGTTGTTATTGATCTATTTGGGCCAAGTTTGGATCTTGTTCTTAGAGAGTCTCTTTG
Organism: Rosa chinensis; assembly: GCF_002994745.2. Taxonomy (NCBI): domain Eukaryota; kingdom Viridiplantae; phylum Streptophyta; class Magnoliopsida; order Rosales; family Rosaceae; genus Rosa; species Rosa chinensis. The sequence continues at coordinate 88,045,322 of NC_037089.1, forward strand.
TGTGTCCTGTTTTTTGTTTCTTACTTTCTCAGTTTGGGATCTTGGTCTGTTTTTTCCAATTTGCCACCTTTGAGTATAATGTGATTGTAATGAAATCCTTTTTTCAAGTACAATATTCCACCACAGTTTATTATGCTGTGATTAGTAATCAACCTTAAAACTGAAACACAAGGTAACTATAAATAATTGACAAGTAATAGATTTTTGCTACTTTCTAACTGCAATGGGATCATGAATTCATGATCATGAGACTACAGCAGTAATTAAGTACAATTCATACCACAACTCTGAATATCCGAAACCTAAAATGTAGTTCTTGGAGAATTCCAGGTTAGTGAATTTGAATTTAAAATGTTATGGACTGTGCACCTAGAATGAAGTTGACATTATATGGTTCCCATTTCCACCCTATACTTTTTGTAGATAGTTTTGCCTCTTGCATGTAATTCATAGATGTTAATGAAATCTTGTCCGATAATCAGCTCAAGAAGATGGAACTAATGATCCTACTAAGGCACAGACATTCACCTTTCGTGAACTTGCAACTGCAACCAAAAATTTTAGGGCGGAATGCTTTATTGGGGAAGGTGGATTTGGGCCTGTATACAAAGGGAAATTGAGTTCTGGTCGAGTAAGTGGTTCAAGGGATGACTAACTTCTTTTGTACTACTTATCATACAAGATCCGCATTATCTGATTTTCAAGATTTGATTTATTGTATTTTTATACGAGGAGATAATATTTCAAGCAGGTTGTAGCTGTAAAGAAACTAGATCAGACAGGTCTTCAAGGAGACAAGGAGTTTCTGGTGGAGGTTCTAATGCTTTCTCTTCTGCGTCACCCAAACCTTGTAAGTTTAATTGGTTACTGTGCTGAAGGGGAGCAGCGCCTGCTTGTCTATGAATACATGCCCTTAGGGTCCTTGGCAGACCATCTCCATGGTACTTGTTTTGATGTCATTCTATTTTTTAATTAACGACACCATATGAGCTTCTCCTCATGCTTACATTCCAATTCTTAGCTCACCTTAGATTCATTTCAAATGTTTTGGAAACACAAAGATAGGCACTTGTAGGACCTTTTTAAGCTATGCAAAAAGGAGAAAGTAGTTTCTGATAAGTCTACTCCATTGCTCAACCAAAGACATTAAACTTTATTTCCATCAGTAGCTGCTGAGGGGAAGATCGGACTTGCAAGAGTGTAATTGATCCCCTTCCTATCCTAAAAAGTGGATTGTAAAAGTTCAGCTCGCCAGACTAAGCTATGAGTGTCACTACCTCACTTATGCTTGATATGAATTCTCATTAGTGTAAAGCTTGTGTCTTGGTTCTAGTGACTGAAGAATTCTGCTCCATTCTGAGTGCTGGGCATTCTAAGTTGTATTTCAACAGCCTTGCTTTATTTGTTTGTCTCATACTGTAAGGAAATCAGAAAACATAGTCATGTTATATGCTTTTAATCATCATTATTACTAAAACATTTACATGTCCTGTTACAACTAATCATTTTGTATGCATAACATGGACAAATCATTTTATACCATGTTATCATTTATAAAATTTTGAAGGTGATGACCAACCCCACCTGTAATTGTTCTCAGATCTTAGACCTGATAAAGAACCACTTGATTGGAACACAAGGATGATGATAGCTGCTGGTGCAGCCAAAGGGTTGGAATATCTTCACCATGATGCTGAACCACCTGTCATATACAGGGATGTAAAATCAGCCAACATTTTGTTGGGGGAGGATTTTTTCCCGAAACTTTCTGATTTTGGGCTTGCAAAGTTTGGTCCTACTGGAGATAGATCGCATGTCTCCACCAGGGTCATGGGAACTCATGGTTACTGTGCTCCTGAGTATGCTAAAAGTGGAAAGTTGACAGCAAAGTCGGATATCTACAGTTTTGGGATAGTCTTGCTGGAGTTGCTTACAGGACATAAGGCCGTTGATAGTACTCTTGGTCGTGAAAAACAGCTTGTTGAATGGGTAATTCTTTATGTTTGATACTGTGTAGTTAGCTAAAACATGTTCAATAGCTTTTGATCTTAGCTGAGGGATAGTTTATCCTACTAATTTTCATGTGTGTCTTTTTGTAGGCACGTCCTTTTATGAAAGATCCCAAGAAGCTTACCATGCAATTTGCAGATCCATATCTTAGAGGGCAGTTTCCGGTACATATCTTGAGAAACGCATTAGAAGTAGCTTCCATGTGTCTAAGAGAGGATGCTTCTGCCCGACCGACCATGAGGGATGTGGTACTTGCCTTGAATTACTTGACAACCCATCCATATAATGAACCAAAGGTGTTGAGCATCAGCACTGAGCGGGTTGAAGGAATAAAGAGTTCGAATGCTTCAGGGAATAACTCTCCTAATGAAACGACATGTATGTTAAACAAGAACTTGGACAGAGAAAAAGCTGTTGCAGAGGCCAAGATGTGGGGAGAGACTTGGAGAGACAAACGTGGTGCACAAAATAGTCGTCATGATGCCTTTAGTCTTTAGATTACCCCTCTATTGTGCTTCCGATCCAATGCCTGGTCTTTCCCCCACCATGTGGTATCTATCAAAGTACAGATTTTTCTTTCCTTGCAGAAAGAACCTGGAATGTTAGCTTCGGTTGGAAAGAAACTTTTTTATTTCATCTTTGTAAATGTTTTCCTTGAGTAGCTGGTGAACTCAGCACAGACAATAGATCTAAAATAATCCTAGTTAGAGTTGCAAAGTTTGATGGGAAGATGGTATAGTGGAGGATCAGCATAAATCCATCTTTTGTTGCTATTACATCTCTGTTATCATGTTAACTGTGTAGCAATCTTAACAGTGAGCTGATTGTGCTTGTTTGCTAAGAAAGTAGGAAAAAATAAGCCACTGACCATGAGAAAAACAGAGAAATATTGGCCGGGAAGAAAATATGAAGGCTGATGGAGGACACTGATATCCATTATGAACTCGAGACTGAAAAATGGAGATGATTAATTCATGACTGCCTTACGTTTAAAACTGTGTTTGGTCTCATGACTCTCAATTTGAGAGCTTTACTTGCAATGATCAGTACAATATTTGTAGTTGCTGCTAAAGATTTTCAGATATATGGGGTGCATGTATAAACTAGTTGCTGCTTGGGCTAGCCAGCTTCATACTCTGGTTAGCGTCAAAGGTAAGCTGGAAAATCTTGACATTAATTGATAATTTAGCGGATTGCATCACTGTGTCCAGAATCTCATGAGCGTCTTTTGTTTCGAGTGCTTTAGGGCTGTTCAATGGGAAGGTATGCGTACACTGGTGCTGCAGCTGCACTACTTGTGTTCTCTAGTTAATTAATTCCAGGTACGTACAACTGATACGTAACTGGAAGCCTCCCACGGTTGTCCAGTTTGCTCCATCATCAATGCGATGCGATGAGACGCATCCATCCAACAAGAAAAGAAATATGCTTTGTATCCTATCATTCCTATGGACAGTTGGTTCTGCAGCTGAGGTTAAACAAGGCTTTGAGTTGTGTTTATCTAGACCTTGTATTGGACAGGACACTTTCTTTCTGATTAATTTCTAGTTAAAACTTAAAAGTAGCCAAAAACGAAAACAAAGAAAGAAATTGCACAACTAGCTTGCTAGCCTTGAGCATATCAAAGTTACCATCCCAATTGCACTTTATTTGTTCGAGTTTACCCAGATTATGTAGATGTAGTACTCCAAGGCAATTTTGTGTGATCCAGAGGCATAAAACATAATGAAGGAGATCAAAAAAATAAAAAACAAAGGTCCTACCGGGAGTCGAACCCAGGTCGCTGGATTCAAAGTCCAGAGTGCTAACCACTACACCATAGAACCCCGTTGTGCACTTTGTAAGAAGAAGCGGTAACTTATAAAAGTTATATCGAAGAAGTCACTAATTTCAAAGCTAGTGCATTATCATTTTACTTATTCTACTGGACGGATTACCTAAATTGGACTCAAAGTTCTCTCAGAATATAAAAAAAGGAGGACTTAAAATGCAAGTGTTCTCAGACCAAAATAAAAATAAAAATGCTAGTGTTCCCTTGAAATGCAAGTTCCCAACACGTGATGATCATCACTTCTGGGAAACCAAAGATATACCTGACTCCTTTTAGTTTAATTAAGGTCTTAAGTTGCCATGGCCAGGTTACTAGATTATGCTGTGTCTTCTGTTTTACGGAGTCTATAATAATTATTTAATGAGGGATGTGCGTGCAGGCCCAGCTTCTATCTATTTGATTCGGCATAAGTTGCATCAAATTTATATACATATACAGTTGAAAAAGCCAGACACAGATACACATGGGGTTGTCCAAATTCCAATGTTCAAAGTGCGTCAAATTTGCTGGGTGAAACCTGCAACAACCGTCATTTTAATCATCGCGGTGACTCTGTGAATACATACACGTACTACTCGATCGGTAGTTCGGTACTCACTCACTGTAATAATGTAAGCTCGTTTGGTTCCCACTTATTTACCACGTACATTAACTATTTGCTATTTACCGAAACCAAATTGGACTTGCTTGTCATCATTCTTGTTCTGCACGTTCTGCAACTTTACAGCACAAAGTCCATGAAGCAAGCATACTCCAAAAACAGAAAGACTTGTGACGGCAGGTTTTGTGTTTACTCTTGTTTTCAACTTTTCACCGACTTAACTTCTCAGTTAAACCGGGGTTCGCTAATATTAACAGTTACGACGAAAACGATTACGGATGTGGACTAGTTTCTGTGCTTTCTAAATTAATTTTTACTGATGTGAAACGAGATTATTCAATGTATTTTGTAATCAAGGGCAAGAGTTAATTTAGATTAGTTTATGCGTATGCATTTGCAATGATTCTTGTTTGTGTATTGCATTGCATATGAAGTATATATGGTTGTCATTATCTTTACATTAAGGACGACGATAATAGTACTCTATAAAACTCCGCCAACAGCTATCAAAATAAAAAAAATACAAGTCCGCCTAACATGCATGGTAAAAGTAAATTAAAATAAGATAAACAGAGGTATATATAAGCACTCCTTCTCTTGGTTAATGATTCTTGTAACTAAATTGATCTGATTGGATATATACCAAAACCAGCCGCAATTCAATCTATCAATTAGGCTAAACCAAGTCAAGCATTTTATTGCATTTCAAACGACACCGTCATTTATGGAATCAGAACCATCGTTTAGGGAGAGCAAAAAATGGTGAAGAAGAGCAGGGAAAATAAATGACTTAGAGTTGTGTGTTTGTCTTAATAGGTTTAAGAGATAATCTCGTTCAATTTTGTAATAATTATTGTATATTCACCTTTTAACTTAATGAGTTATTAGCGTATTATATTATATATTCACACAAAACAAACTTAACACGATTCATTAGTCAAATACAACACCTATAAAATTTTGCGAAATCCAGTTTATGTTCACTAATGGTCTATTATTTTCCTTTCTTTGGTTTTTTTTTTTTTTAAGGGTTTGGAACCCAGCCAAACTTGGACTCTCATCCCCATACTTGACTTATTGCATTAATTATTTGATTTAATTTTAAACCAAATGAAATGAACACTAATTAAAATGAGAAAATATTTATTTATGAGTTATAGATACCTAGAGTAAAAACTAAGTAATTTCCGAATTTAACAAAAAAAAAGTCAAAAGTTAAACGTAGAAACGCAATTAAACCCTATTGAATTGATTGAGGCTAAAATCTGCGTAACAAAATTACAGACGGAGGAAGAGTAGCAGCTCGTTCATTTCATTCTGTGTTGGGGAAACATAAAAAGGGCAAACTGTAACGAGTTCACCCACCACAGCAGCCGGTCCATCCCAAAGCCCCCTTTCTCCAATCAAACCCCGCCACGTCAGCCGATCCTCACTGTAAAGCACAGACACAAACAGCAGCGATAGAGTCTCAGACCCTCCCTTCTCTCTCTCTCTCTCTCTGCGCTGCCTAACCATGAAGAAACCCTTGCCTTTTTCCCTCGTCGCCCAACCATAACCGTCCGCTCAGCCGGACCTATCATCAATTATCGTTCTTTCTCTGTGGTTTCGATATAAATTTCGTGTCTTTGTTTCGATCTTATTGAGCTGAAAGAGTGGTTGGTGAGGGAGAGATGTACGTGGTGCCTCCGCCTCAGCGATCGGATCCGGCTCCCGGATCCGGCTTCACTGATTCCCGGGTCTACCAAATTTGGAAAGGCAGCAATGTAAGTTTTCTGTTCTGATTTTCCAAATTTTTCGTCTTGGGCAAGGAAGAGATTTTTTGTTTTTGTTTTTGTTTTTGAGCTTGGTATGATTTCAGCGGCTAGGCTATATATAGAACATGGTGGATATGATTACAGCGGTTATTTACTATTTTTATGTTTCGCTGATTGTGATATTGTTGGGTTGGTGAAACTATTGTTGATATGATATGTTTATCTCATTTATGTTTGGGGAGATGTTGCAGTCAAAATATAAAACTTCTTCCTTTGCCCCTGTCAAACTTTACAAGTGATACCAAAACGTTTAGCAAAATTTGAGACATTACCTATAATTGAAAAGAATGGAAAACAAGAAGAGCAAGGAATTGGAGTATCAGTTATAAACATAAAGCTTATGCTTTACTTGATTTTGAAGATCAAGCATTTGTTTGCCTTTAGTATTCGGATGGTGTTTATGCGACTGTACCTTACATTTATCTTATTTTTGCTTTGTTTTGCAGATATTTTTTCTCCAGGGGAGATTTATCTTTGGACCAGATGTAAGATCCTTGGGCCTCACCATACTTCTAATTCTTGCTCCTATCACTATTTTCTGCGTCTTTGTTGCCAGAAGGTTGATGGATCATTATTCCTATCACTTGGGAATATTGATTATGGCTGTCGCTGTTGTATTCACAGTCTATGTGAGTTCTCTCTCTCTCTCTCTCTAGTTCACTCATTGTATTATATGTATTCACAGTGGACCATGACTGTGGAATATATTGTTATAGGACTGTTCTTGCTCTTATAACGTTCTTAGGGGTAATAGGTTGTAGAACTTGTTTTCTTGTTAAGTCACATAACAATTGCTATCTCTAGTAGGGAGATTAGAGAGGAGGACGATAAGTTATGGAGGACTGCAATTGTAATGAGATATTGCTCAGCATTGGTTAAACATTTTGTTGTAGGTTCTACTAAGCATGTCAACAATTGACTCAAGTTATTGAATCTATTAGGGTAAATGATAATTAGTGAGGCCTGTTGAGTCATCATCTATATTCTTCAGTGATTACATCGCTAGTACCTGGAGGGAAAACAAATTACATTTCTTTAAACAAATAACTATAGAAGAGTTTATGTATTTGTAAAAGTGCTTGAAATGATGACACTGTGTTCTATTTTCAGGATTTAGTTCTCCTCCTGCTAACCTCTGGAAGAGATCCTGGTATAATCCCCCGTAACACACACCCGCCTGAGCCAGAAGGCCTTGATGGGAGTACAGAAAGTGGGGCAGGACAAACTCCACAGTTGCGCTTGCCTCGCATCAAAGAAGTAGAGGTGAATGGTATCTCTGTTAAGATCAAATACTGTGATACTTGTATGCTTTATAGACCCCCTCGCTGCTCCCACTGTTCAATATGCAACAACTGTGTGGAACGATTCGACCACCACTGTCCCTGGGTTGGACAGTGTATTGGGCTGGTAAGTAATCTTCCCTTAATTTAGAATCGCAGTCTTTCTGCAGTCTAGAATCAGGTATTCTGATTGCTCTGACGTATAATACAGACATACTGACTTATGTGTGCATATTGTCATACTAAAGTAAATAAACACACTAATGAATTCATGTATCAAACAATTTATGCATGTGTAAAATGGTGATTATAATCCACCTGGACGTTACAAAGAGACTGGATTTTAAACAGTTTAGTCACTGGCATACCAAGGTAACTTGAACGATGTGCCTGAGCCTGTGGTGAAAAAGATATAGTATGATTAAAATAGAGATTATGTTTCTTGATAATTTTCTGTCATTGCATAGTCTGGTTGATATGATGGTTTTTGAGTTGCCTTCTTCCATGATGTTTCTGTAGTCATGAGTTAATTTGGCTGTATGAAACTTTGATAAATGGAAAAAGTATCTGAACACTCTGTAATCTGCTTGCAGAGAAATTATCGATTCTTCTTCATGTTTGTCTTCTCCACAACCCTTCTTTGTATATACGTGTTTGCATTCTGCTGGGTGTATGTTAGGAGGATCATGGGAAGCGATGACACAACAATTTGGAAAGCAATGATGAAAACTCCAGCCTCTATTGTTCTAATAGTTTACACTTTTATATCGATGTGGTTTGTTGGCGGCCTTACTGCCTTCCATTTATATCTCATCAGTACAAATCAGGTGAGAAATCCCCATCTTTAGCATGCTGCAACCCTTCAGTACATAATTTTTCATTCTGATTCATCTGTTGGTGTGAAAGCAAGCTTACATCTATGTGCATTGTTTGACAGACTACATATGAGAATTTTCGATATCGATATGATAGGCGAGCCAATCCATATAACAAAGGAGTTGTTAACAATTTCAAGGAGATATTTTGCACCAGCATTCCTGAGTCTAAGAATGACTTCAGGGAAAAGGTGCCAAGGGAACCTGTGTTACCTCCTCGACCAGGCGGTGGCGGTTTTATGAGCCCAAATATGGGAAAAGCCGTGGACGACATAGAAATGGGAAGAAAAACTGTGTGGGGAGACATGGGTGCCGGGGGTGATCATTTTGAAGGGCAACTTAACAGCAATGATCGCCAGAATGTAAAGGATGGGGAACTAGGTGAAGTTTCCCCAGACATGAGGACTACAGTAGACGAGACTGTGGATCGTGCTGGAATACATCCCAGGCGATCCAGTTGGGGAAGGAAAAGTGGAAGTTGGGAAATGTCGCCCGAAGTTCTTGCTTTGGCAGCTAGAGTTGGGGAACCAAACCACATGGGTGGGAGTAGCAGCAGTGGCTTGACAAATGAAAACCGACAGACATAATACTAGGCCTTTCAAAATGTGACAAACCAGTAGCAGACTTGTGAAATGGAGGATTTGATTTTGCTGCAGCATAGCATAGCGTTGGTTTGAGGTTGGTGCGCGGTCATTTGATTCCCACATTAATATTATGTGCAATATGGGGGAGCAGGGTCTTTGTAAGGGAGTGTTGGCTTGGGCATAGTGTTCTGAGGAAGGAATTGTGTGTTGTATGAGTGAGCTTTCTTGTTTTTGAATTGCATTTGTGGGATTAGTTAGTTCCTAATTGTATTGCAATTATGGAGTTGCTGTTACTTTTTTCGATTGCTATAGTTCAATTTGAATTCAGCGGTCATTTAGGTTCACCTTCTATGTAGTGTATTAAAACCGGTGGACAGGTTGCCGGATTAGGCAGTTTGAACCAGTCATGCACAAACCCTATAGCTATATAACTAAACTGATGGCAAACGTTAGGAACATGACTGATTCAAAAGGTGATGAAAGGATCACCAGCAAGGGCAAATTCTTGATAGTCTCTTGTTAGTGCTTACGAGAAGGCCAGCTGTAAGATTACAAGCATAACTATTTTATATTTGACTGATTGGAACCTTGGACTGCACTCTTTCTTTATATTGAAGATTGTACATATATGTATAGGCGTGCTTGATGCTTATATTTCTTTATTGAGGCTTGATCATGCTTACCCATTGCATCTGTACTCCGCACTCATCACCAGCACCAGTAGAGAACCAGGAAGTATAGCTTAATATAAAAATGTCAAAACTGGGCAGAAACACTACGGACTAATTGAGGGAGGGAGGTCACTGTAAGTGTCTAGCGGGTCAACCCTACCCAGCAGGGAGGCCCGAAGAGAAGAGAGGCAAGGTGTCAGCATTCCTATTTCCTGGACTTGCAGGTCCCTTTGCTCTGCAGGGACTGTTGTGTAATTTGACCAAATCTACATGGAGTGTCAGTGCCACAACTCACAAACAAAGCCCTACCCACCCTTCTCTTCTCCTATGAGTATGACCAAGACTCCATCAGTCCATCACATGTATTCCCTGGTTTATTTCGGTTCTTGCTTCCCAAAAAAAAAAAACAAAAAAACAAAAAAAATAAAGCTGGTCTTGGGCTCAGTCTGCTCAGACCTTTCAAAGCTGTAATTGGAAAGATTTGATTCGGTTAAAAACAGTACACAATCCTCTTTCCGAACTTGGTTAAAATCATTTAAACAGAGAGTAAGAAACCAAGCGGAACTATTAATAAAATAGACAAATGAGAGGAGATATCCAACAAGAGTAATTAAAGCTTTCATCTTGAGTCTTGGCATTGAGCTAGTTAGTTAGTTGGGTTGGCTAGTTATTTCCTTTCTCTGTTCTTCTCCAACTCCACACAGACACAAGTATTAACTCACTCATTATTACTATTAGATGCTTTTGCTTTCTTCCAGAGAGACAAGTCTCCCTCCCAAGAATCTATTCTAAGTTTCTTGGCCAATGTAAATTGCTAGCAGTTAGAAATCTGGTGATACTAATTAAGGTGAGTTTCCTTGGTAAATTCTTCTTTATGTTTCTTGGTTTTGAGTAGTTGAGAGAGAGCGAGAGAGTTCGCCATTTCAAAAGTTGAATGATGTGTTTTCATTTTCTTTTAGTAATGATGGACATGAATGGATTCCTTTCTTGCTGATCATGTAGATATTTGATGATATAATTGGGTGCTGCGATTGTATTTGAAAACCGATATGTATAAGAACCAGCTGCAGGAACTTGCACAGAGAAGCTGTTTCAACCTGCCTTCATATTCTTGCATCAGAGAAGGACCAAATCATGCACCAAGATTCAAAGCTTCTGTTAACTTCAACGGTGAGATCTTCGACAGCCCAAACTACTGCACCACACTGAGACAAGCAGAGCATTCTGCTGCTGAAGTAGCCCTCAATGTTCTTTCCACTAGAGGCCCTTCAAGGTCTTTAACTGCAAGAGTTCTTGTAAGTATCACATACCTGTATGTCTCTCTAGCTACCATTCTGGTTTTGATTTTGTTAGTTGAGGACTGAATTTGAATTATGTGTATATTATATATGATGAAGGATGAAACTGGAATATACAAAAACCTGCTTCAAGAAACTGCTCGCAGAGCTGGGCTGAAGCTGCCTGTATACACTATTGTGAGATCAGGGCCAGGGCATGTACCAACTTTCACTTGTAGTGTAGAGCTTGCTGGCATGAATTTTAATGGGGAGGCAGCAAAGACCAAGAAGCAAGCTGAAAAGAATGCAGCAATTGCTGCCTGGTCTGCCTTGAAAAGAAGTATGTATATAATAGATTGATATATTCTCTTATTATTTCTCATATACACTCTTAGAAACCTATCTAGAAACTTAAAATATTATTGGCTGCAAATTTGGGGTCAGTCTCACTGGTGGCAGACAAAGAAGGAGAGAGTAGTGGTGATCAAGAACAGCAGGAGCAAGCAGTTGTGACAAGGCTGCTCTCAAACAAAGAAGACCATAGCAGACAGTTGAGGAGGAGACCAGATCCTCAAACTCAAGCAAGGAGAAGAACTGTGAGGGGTGCTCATAATCATAGTCATAGTTATAGGTACAACAATGCCTCCACCTCCACCTCCACCTCCACCTCCACCTCCACAAACTCTCTAGTACAGAACCTACAGCATTGGAGGCTCATAGATGATCTGTTAACGGATTTGGTTCCTCGAGTTTCAAGTAATTCACAGAAACAAAGCAGCTTTGCGTCTCTTCTCCCTCCACCGCCACCGCGAAAGGAGTCCAAGATTTTTCCACCAACAGCTACACTCAACAAATCAAACAATTCCTCCTACTACAATTCCAGTTATAATAGGCCTGTTCCTGTCCAAATGAGGGGCGGTGGTAGATCACAGGTTGTTCCACCTCCATTGGAAGACCACCAAAAGGATGAGGAAGAATGGCGTGGTACAAAGTCAGATAGCTTGATCGGTAAGATGCCCAATACTGAAAAGGAAGGTCATAGTCCTAGCCCTAGTAATTATTTTTCAAATCCAAGCAGTCCTGTATTTGGTTCCAGTGTTGCACACATCAGGCAATTTCCTATGTCCCCAAATCCAGTTAAGGCACCAACTACTAGTGCAAGTGCAAGTTCAAGTTCCCTCCTGGGCAGAAGAAGCATGTACACTCAAGGGTTCAATCCTTACGGTCATAGGGTTGCCCCAGCAGTTCATATCAGATCGGTGATTCCTGTTTGTGCAGCACCATCTGTAGCAGTGAGGCCCTTAGTAGTAACTCCATCATACCCACCACCATTGCCAATATTACCAAGAATGAAAGAAACTTGTAGCACCAGTTCCGGTCCTGGTACTAGTGCTAGTACTAGTTCACAACCAGCAGCAGTAGCAGTCCTGAAAGAGAGTGATTCTACATGAACCTCGAATCCTCGATCGACGCAACCACCATCATTTCCAGCAGCTCAAAGTTTTCACTTGCCTATTAAGTAATCAGTACGTACGTAGCAAACTCAAGTGAGTGCAACTGATCGAGCTGGCGGAGTTGTGATGAGCGAGTTGAACAATTAGTAGAATTAAGATGATAATTTACAGTTTGTCTTTGTTGTCATGCATCTCCAATCGATGATATCATGGTGAAGTTTTGTAAAAGCTCTTGTATGATGTATAATTATCACCTAAGTAAGCTGCTTCTCTTACTCTGGTACTGAATTAATTACTGTGAAGACGGAGATCGAGAGGAGGGAATCTGAGAGTCAGAGAGAGAGAGAGAGAGAGAGAGAGAGAGAGGGGCATTAATGAGATGTGGAAGAGAGTAGGTTGCAGAAGATAAGAGATAAAAGAGAGTGAGTCAGAGGGCAGATGGAAGTAATGAATGAATGAATTGAAGGCAGTCTGAATTCTGAAAGAGGAAGAAGAGAAAGAGCCATCAGACAATTGTAGCGATTAACGCAAGCAATTAATTTACCTTCAGAAAACCATTTAATACTTCTGTCTTCCCCATTAATGCTCCCCCACAGTCCCTACTCCCCAGTACTAGTACTACCGTTCTAGTCCCACTCTCCTCCTTTCGAATCTTGCCTACTCTATTCATGCCCTTTTGCTTCTTCTTCTTCTTCTTCTTCAATTCATCCCATGCATTCCTTTTAAGAACAATACTCATCAGTCCATCACACACCCACTCTCTGTCTTATTCACTTGGTATGAATTATGAAATGTTGGTTGGTCTATTGTATAGATACACTAATTAGACTAGTTTGATACAGAGATAAACTAGCTCATAGGGAAGTAGGCTATTATGCATGGAGTAAGTCTAACTTTATATTAAATCTAGTCTACTTAATGTATTGATATATTAATGTACTGTATAATTTTTCTTGAAATGTTCTGTGGCCAAATTCTCTTATGTGAGCCTCTAGGAAAATAATTTGGTGTAGGACCCAAATATTAACTTTGGGCTTAATTATTTCGTTGATCCACCAACTACTCCTTTTGGAAGAAATGTTGCCGTCCAAGAATAGGCCTAAAGATTCTAAAGAATGTGGAGCTGCAATGAAGAAGCCTCAAAAACCTAGATCCTAGAAACTATTGCCAAGTGAAGTGACAATGGTAATATTGGGGCCCTGAAAATTGACGGCACCCAAACCCTAGCTGATGCAACAAGAGTTGCAAGTGTACCCAATAGATAGATGTTGGACTGTGGGTTGGTTTCCTGTGCGTCAAGGGTATTTCCTTAAAAAGCAAAAATAAGCAGCAAGTTTGATGAATTTATATACGGCCTTTAGAGTTGGGCCCGAAGCCTGAAGAGAACTTGGTCTATAACTCCCGATCAATCTCAAAGTTTTTAGGGAAAATATCACAAATAGTACCTCAATTTAAAGTCATTCTATACTTTAGTATCTCATCTTTTAGATATATTACTTTGATATCTCAACTTATTGCTCATGCATAACATTCATACACGCCGTTAATAACACCGTTAACTCAAGTGTCATGTAGCTTTCTGTCATTGATATTTTCATCCATTTATGTTTTCTCATTGAAAATTTCATGGTATTTGCTACTTAACAAAAACTCACTCTGCTAATTCATATTTACTTTTTATTATAAAATAAAAAATAAAAATATAACATTAAAAACACTTGCTGCATCCTTGTTCATTGCTGAAGAAACCAAACAACCATGGATCTATATTAAAAGAGTAAACAACTAACTACAACAACCATATACCCTAAAAGTTTCTAGCAACTTCTACAACTCTACTAGACAATCTGCTATGATTGGTATTGAAATTGATTAGGCATAATGAATTGAACAACCATTTTTTCTTTTTTGTATGAAAAGTTCTTCAATTAAAAGGGGAAAGGCTCAAAGCCCAAAACTTGAAAGAAAACTATTATCTACCCAACAAATTACACTTGTTACACTTGAAGAGCTAAAATAAGATGATGTAGAATCAACAATTAATTACTAAGCCACTCATAGAAATAATGGACACTTTTGCCAACAAAAATTCATTAAAGGTACATGGCTGTGCTAACAAAGTATTTTTGGGTAAAAGCCTTCCATAAAAAAAAATATATAATATAAACGGACTCGTCGATATTTCATGAGAAAATATTTCAAACAGTATCCGAACTTAAGCCGACTCCTAACTTCAGTACCCGACTATGCAAAACTATCACTTTGGTATTCCAAGTTTGAAGCCCGACCCAAGAACGGTACATGTAGTCCATAACAGTGTTAAGAGCCCAGCCACGTGGCAATACCTAAAGGGTAATTGGGTCATTTCAATCCAAATTCACTCTCACTCTCTTAGTCAAACAGAAATTCAAGAATTCCACCCAAATCAAAGCACCGGTACCAACTCCTCCACTTCCTCCGCCTCCTCCACCACCTACTAACTCAAACCATAACCCAAGAAATCCCAACATCCATGGAATCGCAGTTCACAAACATAATACACAACCAAATCCTTCATGGCTTTATCAATTTCTCTGTGAAATTCGTAAACCCTGTTGCACAGAGAGAGAGAGAGTCATTTTTTATTCTGGTAAAGCTTCGTATCACACAAACACACATCAGTGACCAAATGACTGCCTCTTTAGCAGATCCCTTCTTCTTCTCCTCGTCTCCTTCATCTGGGTTTTGTCAGCTTGTGATTGGAAGTTCATGATGGACTGGTATTCAAGCCTCAATGACCACAACCCAGAAATCTTCGGAGTTTAATTCCCACACAGGGTCAGGCCTCGTCCAGAGTAGCAGTCGAACCATAAACTAAGCATGAATGAGTCGAGAACAGTCGGAAATGTCGCAGTGTCCAAGAACACGGCTGCCCGAGACCAAACCCAGAAACCAAGTCATTAAAACCGATCAAATTCAAAAAATAATTGCACAGGCTTGTTGGGCATGATGAGGAGATGAGATTTCATACTACATGTAGCCAAAATGGTGGTCAGAATCGCCGGAAATTGCAGAGCTTGCAGGAGAAGCCTCGGAGCTTCCAGTCGTCGTTGCTCCTTCTCCATTTAATGCATGAGTGATCCAAAGGCACAGGGACCTAGGAAACACAGAGACGAAGGGAATGGTGGTTGTGCGCTATAGTGGGGTGGCCGAACATCGTCCCGCCAGTCGAATTTCTTTCTCTGGTCGCGGCTGGTGTTTGAGCCCAAAAGTAATTTTGGAAAGATCCTTTAGTGGATTTAGCATAGCAGGCCGATACCGGCGGCCCAAAAATAAATCTACTTGGAATTGGGTTACAGCTTCTCCTATTCCAAAACCCATAAGGAAAACGAGCCCTTATTGGAGTCAGGTAGCGGAGATTGAATAGGAAACTTCAATCAATAATCCTTCTTTAGCAAGGAACAGTCGAAACCCTAGGTATAAATACCAGGTTTCAAGGACAAACAAAGGACAACTCTAAAATCAATCAATCCCTCGGATTATCAAGCCTCCCCGGAGCAAACCTTCAACCTCGTTGAAACCCGGCGACCGTACTTCCAGTCCTAGTCTCTCCAAGAGCCGACTGTTAGTACTACTACCACCGATACTACCAGCGAAGCAAGGGTAACGCCCTTGCAACCCCCGCGAAGCTAAAGTCACGCTTTAGCAAAACCCGTGTTTTCTCCAAACTTCTCAGTGATTGCTCTGCTCAACCTACAACGTTGAGTATCGATTCGGTGACGCGAAGAAATCACAACTAAAGCTCTTATCCATAAGGCAAGAAGTCATTTTCCGGAAGGTAGAGAAAAGAACCTTGTGACAAGGTTGGTGCTCTCCTCATCCACATCGTTTGAAAAGAAGTCAGGTCAAGGGACGCCCCGATGACTGCACCCCACGGTGCTGGCACGCTCGCGCATTCAAAAGAGACAGTTTGTACCGCACTGATTTCCGCGTCAAACATTTTGGCACGCCCAGTGGGACATTTAGATTTTCGCGAACGAAACCATTGGGAAGTCAAGCGAAAACCCTTAACAAAAGGTTTACGCTAACTGCTCCAAGCATAAGACCTCCAGTTACAGACCGCACCGTCGCGCGGACTGTCGTGGTCTTTTTGAAGAACAAGTGACTCAAAGGTTTTCTCGTTATCCTTAATCAACCAATATGTCAGCTGGATAGGGAGAGAATCACTCGACCACTACCGAGGGTCAAAGTGTCACTACTAACCAGGCAAGTGAGCCTGTCAATACTACCATGGTTTCTAATGCCGCGGAAAGTGTAGAAAGAGAGGCTTTCATTCCGAAGTCTATTCCAGAGGAAGAGACCTTTGAGGAAAGACTCGCGATCATTATGGAGAATATTGAGAACCATCGTGTGAAGGCAGCTGCTAACTTTGACAGGGAAACCGCTAAAACAGATCAGCTTATACCCTAACTAGACCAGCGCATTGCCCAACGTGCTAAAGATACTAAGCAACAAATCGCACGATCGGAGAATGCAGTAAGGGCCCATGCCAGAGGTATCGCTGATGAGAAGAGTCAACATCAAAAAGAAATTATAAAAGCCATCACGAGCCAAACCAAGCAAACTGCTTCAGATTTGGCAGGTCTTTGCAAGGATAGTTCTAATTTTGCAACAAAGGTCGCCATGCAGAGAGTCGAATTAAATCAGGCTAAAGAAGTATTGAACAAAGCTCTGGTCGATCCTAACGCCATCCTCAGCTCACTTGGCCAGCCCTCTGGTTCTTGTAAGTATATACCACTAAACGCTCAAGAGAAGGCCAGCAGCAGTACGGTCACACCTCCTGCGACGGCCACTGCCGCATCAGCCAAAAACAAGGAAAGAGCTTTGGTGATTGGTGAGAACAAGGCTGCCTCATCAGCCTCACCAAAGGATAAGATCCAGAAGACCGGTGATGGTACTCCAGCTGATCCTGCAATGTTTACTCAGTACGATAGCGACGAGGAGGAGAATGTATTCCATGAACTCCCAGACAATTACTACGGCATTGACCAGGCAGGCAACCCAGTCAAGATAACAGCGTTGGTCAAAGATGCGCCCGTACCAGCGGTAACTCTTCAGCAGTCTGCTAATCCCCATACTATTCGCCTAAGGGAAATAACAGCGATTGTTAGCCAAACTGTACCCTGGCCGTTTGCTCGCCAGACTGTGGCGAATCCTCCTCCTCCTGGTCCAGAGTATCTGAAATGTGAAGAAGTAGAGGAGATGATCACGCTGGCTAACCCTAGGGCCCAAATGGACAAGGTTTATGAGAGACCTTTCCTGCCACATATAATGCTCGCGCCCTTTCCAAGAGGTTATAAGAATATCATATTTTCTACTTTTTCAGGGGAGGACGCTAAGAATGCTGCAACTTATTTAGCTAGGTTCAGGGTGCAATGCGGTCAATACCAGAATGATGACATCCTTAAGTGCAGGATCATTAGCACTTCTCTTTCTGGAGCCGCCTTTAGATGGTTTTCCAAACTCTGACCAGGAACAGTGGCAGATTGGCCCGCAATGGAAAGGCTTTTCAGGGAAACTTTTGGAGCCATTGAGCCCGAGGTCGATTTGGCCTCTCTTACTCAGATGTCGCAACAACCCACTGAGTCTGTCATTGCCTATCTTCAACGCTTTCAGATCCAGAAAGCCAAACTGAGTGTGATCCTTCCTGAAAAAGAATTGGTCAAGCTAGCGATCAAGGGTTTGGAGCCGCGCCAACGAAAGAAGCAACATGGCAGCATGATCCAGTCAATGGGAGAACTGATCACAGAGGTGGGTAGCTTTGAGCATCTCCTCAGAGAGATTGATGCCAGGAAAAATGAGTCCAAAGGAACATATGTGCCAGGGAAACACCACATCGTGGCAGCACTTGGATACCTACAGCCCACGTATGATCCTTACTATCACCATCAAGGGGAAGAGGAAGCAGAAGAAGAGGAGAACGACGTCTCCGCGCTAGAGTTGACAGGTAGGAAGAACTCAACCCTCAAGCAGTTAAAGATATCTAAAGAGCCTGTCAAGCTCAAGTCTGTGGCCTTCACCAAACCTGAGTTCACGACCTATACATATGATGCCAATAAGGCACATGAGATTCTGGATGAGATGATTGCCGCAAAGATCGTGAAAACAGAATTTGGCCCTTTCCCTTGACCGGATCAGCTGAAAGGGAAAAAGTAGTGCAAATTCCACAATTTGTGGAACCATAACACAGCTGATTGCGTGAAGCTAAAGGACCAAATTCAGGTATGGCTCAATAACGGCAGTTTGCAAGTAGAAGCTTCGGCGGCCGCGGCAGCACTAGTAGACTTGAACCCTTTTCCAGATACCAGAGTCGGTATGGTTGATGTGAACTGGCCCAAGAAGAACCAGAGGAAACCAACCCTGGATTTGACTACAAAGGGGAAAGAAGATAGGGATGAAGGGGAGGAAACCCCTGTAAAGAAGAAAGTTAAGCCCATCAACGAAGCCTCACCAGTAGTCTTTTGCTCGCAATGCAAAGAATAATGCAGCATTCAAGTGTCGCACACAGAAGTCGAGCAGACATTTTATTTTGGTTCCCTCCCGCCAATCACATGGGCTTCCCCATCACGAAACTACCAACCTTCTAGCCCAAAGGTGAAAGATGAGGTAAAGTCACCACCATCCCCAAAGGATTCCAACTTGTTCAAGAAATTGAAAGCGGACGCGGTCCATCAGAAACAAGAAGGAAGGGCTTGGAATGAGCACGAGGAAGCCGTGACCAAACCTTATATTCCTCCTGCTTCAACGTCCACCATCAAGGAAGGAAAATGGTATACCAGAGATAAGGGGAAGGCAGTGGAGATCAGCCCTTCCAAGAAAAGGAAATTGTAGCGAAGGTTCGGAGAAGCCAAACGCGCCTTAGAAGCTCTGGATCAGGGTCTGATCAAGCCATCGCAGTTGGTTAAATCTCTTGAGAAATATCAGAGGGAGATAGAGGCATTAGCTGCTAAGCCATTAGTGGCTCCTCGCAGTTTCAAAAAACAGGCCCGCTCATAAGCAGGAACCTCTAAGCTTAGTGTTTTCTGCAGGATCACAACAGAAAGGACACCTCCGATAGCTAGGAAGGACAACTCGCCAACCAGGCGGCCACATGTTAGGCGCAGGTTGTTTCGAGAGGAACCAGAAGCCAAACCCTCGGTTTTTGAAAGATTGGAGAGCAAGGGCAGCACTGGAGAAGCTTTACAGTGGAGACCCAAAAAAGTCCAAAGTTTGGTGGTCGCGCCCCCAAAAGAGATACTTGTAGGGAAACAAAGGTCAAACTCGCCACTGTTGATGGCCGAGTTGCAGGAACAAGAACAGTATAAGGTAAAGGGTCTTACAAAAGAGTCATTGGTAGATCGGCTGGCGAAACAGTTCAACACTGACATCCCGTTTGGGGAGCCGAAGCTCAACCTAGAGGACGACATAGACGAAACTGAGGCGGTTGATACTTCCTGCAATATGGTCTACATACTTCCTGCGAGATATGCTTTGCCAATTGCCGCGCAGGAGTGTGTGGAGAGTGAAGCAGGTACTGCAAATTATCACCTATCTTCGCTCCACCTACGAACACTAGAGGGGCAACACTCTATGCATAAAGGCCTTTATAGTGGCCAATATTTTTGCACTTTTGCACAATATTTTTGCAGTAATTCTTCTGGCAAATTTTTTGTACATTTTCGTTCAATATCCTTGACAATATGTGTTAGGAATGTATGTAAGGGCCTATACCAGAGGCCTTATTGTATTTTAGCAAATAAGAAAATTTGAATTTTGCATTCATGAAGTGGCTTTGCGGCCAAAAGCAAGACAATTTGTTCAAAGAAAAATTACATTAACGACATACAAAGCCAGATAGTGACCGAACAACTAATAAAGACTCATGTCTTCTATGGGCTTCCGGATCTTGCGGCAAGAAGGGTTGATGAGATATTTACTCTTCCTCTACCTCTATTAAACCTCTTCCGATCTGAGTCGCATCTGCTATCATTTGTACTGGAAAGAGAGGGAAAGAAATAATCCATCGCAACCTTTCCAGTTGGTTATCCTTTGGGATGGAGACGGGTGCGACCCAGTTGCCTCACCTACCTCCAAAGGAAAACAGAAGTCGGCTCATCAGACCCCAGAGGTAGGCCGCGGAAAAAGAACAGTCAGCCTCAGAGTGGCCTTCCGCCCTTCTTCGTTTTGCTCCGCACAGAGAAATATGAAGAGAGGGACTCCCCAGATTGTGGTGCCCCGCGTTAGGAGCTCATCGTGTTCTTCAACCTACCCAAAACCTGGTATGTTCCATCCAGGATTTCATAGACCAAAGACACGAGGTTGCCTGAGATTAGGCCATAAAGCCTACACAGGCAGTGAGATGAAGCCATAAAGCCTAAGATCTAAAGGCTAAAGGCGAGACCGTATGTAGAAGATTTGAGAAATAGAAGGAAGAGGAGAAAGGCTTGCAAGGTCATTTTTGGGTAAGCCGTGTTTGCATAAGTATTCATCTTTCCAAAGTATTGATATTTATAGAGGCCTGCCTCAGTGCCCTCAACCCTTGGATATGGGCAGTTGAAAATGATTCAACGCCTTCAATGGGAACATCAATGGGAATTCAATGTTGAGATCTCGGAAAGAAACTGAATTGAATATGCGTGGACGAGAGAGCGGTCTCCAAGGAGGAAACTGCTCATTTCTGAGATTATCTTTTTGAAACTGTTTTTGTGCAGTTAAATTTGAACAGAGCTATTGTTCACGAGATAAAATAAATTTGGGCCAACAAAGTAGGCTAGATAATTTATTGCTAGTAATATTGTTCATACAAATTAATGGGCCTAATATCAGAGGCCTAAAAGTCTCCGGCCTGCACGAGTTAAGCGGAGGAAAAGTTCATCCAGGCGAAAGCTAGCATCAGCGGCGGCTTGCGCAGCCTGTTAGGCTGCTACACGAGCTTGGGCCAGGTCATGGGTAAGTGTCTCGAAAGCAGCAAGGGGCTGCTCCAATTGAGGTTCAGCTTGGGCAAGCCTAGCCGTCACATCAGTTAATCGGGCCTGAAGATCCTGGATTTGGGTCCGCAGGTGGTTCCTCTCGAGAGTCAAATCCCTGATGAGATTAGCCCGGTCACCCAAGAAATCACGCGCAGCGTTCGTTTGTTGAGCAAGAGTCTGGCAATGTGTTTCGGTCTGCCTGGCTTACGCGGTCGCGACCGCCCTCTCATTGAGCCCTTGGGGAAGATTTTGCAGCAGCTCGTCAACCTCTTGATATTGGTCTTCAGTGATAACCCTCTCAAGAAGAAGTACCCTCAGATACTCCAAAACTCTCGCGGGTGCGCCAGGAATTAGAATATCAGGGCCCAGGAGGCGATGAAGGCCTTCTCGGGCATCATATACGACCCCATGAGGAACCACTTCGAGCACGCGAGCTAGCCGTTCTAGGGTAGACGGAGGCATTTGCTCAACGACAGGAGGGGCCTCGAAAGGTTCCGCAACAGGTACCTCCTCTGGCATTAGCTCAGGGTTTTCCCCTATTTCCCCGATTTCAATGGCTTGGGGGGCATGTGGGGCAGGCTCCTGATTAACCACATCGAGGACAGGGTCAGCAGGATCCTCGGCTACTATCTCTCCGGCTATGACAGTCGCTTCCTCGTTTGGGATGGCATTTGAGTCCTAGAAAGAGGCATAGTCAGAATAACCAAGCTAGAGGTTAATAATAAAGCATTTGGTTAAGAAAGGTACCTATTCAACATGTGGCTCGTGAAGAGTCGCTGTTGGCACAGGTTCCTGGGTAATCTCACCGGACGCTGGAACTGAATCAGGCGCTACCTGTTCGAGGAGAAGGATTGTAGTTGTTTGCTAGTGGGAAGTGTCCAGAAGCAACATTCTTTCTTCAGCCTCAGGCAAGCTGTTATCTATAACCTGTATTGGGACAGGAACCAACTGCATATTGTTTACTGCGTCAGTTGGTGAAGGAGGGTTTGGCTCTTGGACTTGTGGACCAGATACACCTTCGCCAGCAGCAAAAGATCCTTCCCCAACTTGCCTTGATGTTCTACGATGAACCTGCAGAGGAGGAACGTTATTGAGTCATACATAACAAAACAAAAAGTCATGGCTCATTTAGATGAGTATTACCAGTCGGTCAGCAATTGGTTCATCTTCTGCCCATGGATCAGTCTGAGGATCAGCGCGACTGCTTTTGCGGGCTAAAGCGGCAGCAATCTGTCAGGATTAAAGTGGCTTCAAAATAAGCTTCGAATGAGATATCGAAACTATGAGATTTTAAGATAATAGCCTTACTGTTTGTGGGTCATCATCGTCAGAAGAAGAGTTTTCGACTTCAGGCTCCGTCACTATCACTTTCTTCTTCACGGCCTGACCAGTGGCCGGAGAAGCATCAACTGCACGACCACCAGAGGGTGGCGCATTTCCCTGATGCAACAAAATGTGAGTCAGAAGGGGAAAAGCAGACAAGAAACAAGAAGTAAAAAAGGGAAAAAAAATATATGTGTATATATAAAAAAATTACCTCTTGGGGAGGCTCACGAATGACAATCTCTTCCTGGACCAGGCGCGGGGCTCGCCCGGGTCGCTGAGCAGGTTTAGGTAGCGAGGGTCGCGCCTCATCTTCAAGAAAGCGAGCAAGTAACTCGGTATCAGCATCATATGGATATCTCAGCTCTTCAAAAATGGTCACGAAGAGTTCGTCATCCCTTTGTCCCCAGCAGTTGACAGAGACTTCTGATCACCATTGATCGTAGTCTTCAACAGTCCCATCCACGGGGTCGATGTTATTAGCCAGTTAGGGAGATTAACCAGTACAAGCATGCTTTGTGCTGACGGAGGCCCAGTAGTAGGGCCAATTCTGCGCTAAGAAGTGTTGTAGTTCCAAGCATCATAGAGAGGGAATGGCACTAGTTGGATAAGGCCAAACTGGAGAGCGAAGTGGTTGGGAGCGTAAAGCTCATAACTGAGTTCATCTACAACAAGCCTAATGTCTGAACAAGAGATAGCACGGCCAAACGCCAAGCGTGCACGATCATTATAATTAGGAGCTCCAGGAAGGAACCCATTTTCAAGAGGAGTGGGGAATCTCCTATTGAGTACTAAGTCGCAGTAGGGCATTTCGTGCAGGAGGTATAAATATGAGAAACACTCAGAATAGGGTGGGGATGTGTACTGTACATACATGTACATTTGCAAGCATAATTAGCTATAATGGGCCATGCTCATTGTACCGCCAAAGGTACTAATTCCAACCAAAGGAATGACATGCAGACACACCGCCAGACGGGCTACAACCTCAGCGTCGGACCACCTCCAGATCGCTGCCGACGCGCCGCCACGCTCCACGCCAAGATGGCATCAGAAGCTTCTGAAACTGGGAACTGAAGCATGTCAGTCCCACATCGAAAACTAGGAGAAGATCAACCTCTTCCTCACCTATAAAAGGTTCTCTCCTCTCTCCTCATTAATTACGCATTCAATATTTACCTACTGTCACTTTGTCAACATAAATACATTGACTAACTTAGGCATCGGAGAGTTGAAGACCGCCAGGCGCGGTCTCCCTCTGACGCCCATTATATTTTACTTGACAGGTAGCGGGGGCTTCGAGAACAACACAAACACCGATCCGCCCACCGGATCAGCGTTAACTAAGGTCCAGCTACCGCCGGACTTTTAGACATTAACATGTACCTCTCCTCGCGACAAAACCACTGACTAAGAAAAGCGTCAACCGGTGGTAGCAATGAAATATCGTCGCGGCGGAAGAATGGAAAGTAGGTTTGAATCCAGAAATCAAGGATCCAAAAAGGGCTAGAGATGCTAGTCTCGAAAGGGTGCATGGTGGCCTAGTATAGAGTACGGTAGAGGGCACCCAACACTGGTTGTCCTAACCCCACGCGGCGGCCTTATAGAGGGCTGTGGCCAGGAAAGTCCAAGGACCAGTGGGCTTATTGGCGGAGATACAGAAGATGAACTTGCAAAGCCAATACTCCAGAAAAGCAATGCTACCAGTCGTATTGTGTTCTTTGTGATAATAAGCAAGCCACCGTGGATAGGAGCTGCTGTGAACACCGCGACCAGTTTGGGCCATGGTGGATGAGAAGTTGTCAGAATCAAATTCGCCATGCAGATAGGGTTCACCGTCGATGGGCAGTCCAGTAATGGTAAGAATATCGAGTAAAGTAATGCTCATTTGATCAAAACGGAAATCAAAGGTATTGGTGGCAGTATTCCAAAAGCAAAGGAAGGCAGCGAGTGGCGAGCGATTACCACCGCGAGGGAAGGGAAAGCATAAATTGATAGTTTGGGTAATACCTGCTGCGTTCCAGCGAGCCAGATCTCGCACTCACGCTTCGCGATACTAAGAAAGCTCCTCCGCGCTGATCGAGGATGGCCAGTACCCTATTTTCGCTCGATGTTTTTGCGCACCCCAACTGCTGAAGTCTCCAGGGGTCCTTCGGAAGATCGGAATGGGTCGACGGATGGGTAGGCCGTAGAGGGCCATAGCGTCGTCCAACATGTTGATTTGGGAGCCTGAGAAGCAGTGGTCTCTGGATATTGGTGTGGAGATGACAGCGGGCACCGATTACGGTTCCCCAAGTGCAAGCAGTTTTTTCGTTGAGCTCTTCCTCCTGATCGATAACTATTTTCTTTGGCGGAGCCATTCTGGGTTTCTGTAAGGAGAATTGTGGGTTTAGGACAGAGAGTTTCTGATGTGACAGGTTTGAAGTGGCTGCGGGTGTTGAGTCTAAAAATTTCACAAACCCAAAATGAGAAAATTGGTTCGACGCAAAAGTGAGAGAGTCCAGTAACTTTCAAATTGGTTTAGCTTAATTATCTCTGAAGCATGATCACGTGGACTGATACTCAAGGCATCAAAATTCAAATTCAGAACTTTGGATAATCTTCCTATCTTGCAAATTCAAGACCAAGTCAAAATGGGTGAGATTTCAAATTATCTATCCAGCATGGACAACAAAAGCTACGATCATTTGAACTTGTGGACTTCTCTTTCAAGTAGCAATCAGATAGCTCATTTTGTATCAAGCTTTCAAATTCAAATTCCATACTGGAAGTTGTGGATAGTTCCCACGGTTACAAGTTTGAATATGGGAATGGTTATCATCATCTAAAGATCATTTCAAATTCAAAAAAAAAGAGTTACGGTTAACCCGCATGATCTTTATTCTTCTACGTTGCCTATATAAAGGCTCTTTACAACAAGTGAAGAGGGGCAGCAGAGAGGCAACGGAGGGAGGAGCAAAAAAGAGAGAAAGGAGAGGAAAAATAAAAGGTAGAGGGGGGAAGACAGGGAGATAGAGAAAAGAGTGAGTCAAGTTCGTGCATCAAAGGAAGGCAGTGTTTAAGAGGAAGAAAGAGTAAAGAGTTCCAGTTACCTGGAGACGACAACCCGACGACAGGAGAGCTTCATATTCAGGTATCCTGCTGGTCGTTCCTTCATGATCTTCCTTGCTACTATTCCTTCATCGTTGCTAATATCTCCATGAGTGCAGAAAGACTTGCCTCTGCCCATTTCCATGTGGGCTCCATAACCGTTCTTGAACAGCTCCGAAAACAAATCCCTCCATACTAAAGGCCTCAAAATTCCCCGAGACCAAATATACCAACAAAACCATCACAACTCACACCAGCCTCAAATCCCGTACTATTGCCCACCCAAATCAGAAAACAAAAACACCTCCATTTGCCTTTGTGTTAACAAACAGTGCAGGTTTAAAGAGACCAAGAAAAAAGCACATTCACAGAAATGGAGGAAAAGAGATTTCGGTAAGGGAAGAGGCTCACCCGTGTATTCTCGACCTTCATTCGATGCCTATACTGCGGTGCGTCCTGTGTGTAGGTGGCGGAAGCAAGGTCCAACTCAAGGGGGTTTCACTGCACTTGTTTTGATGCCTGTATCGCGGTGCGTCCTGCATATGGGTGGCAAAGATGAGTGTCAAGTGAAACCTGGGGCTGCCGGTTCACGCCAAGTACAAATTAATCATGCTTCGACTCACAAAGCAAAGAAACTGCTCCGAAGGGATCTTTGTGCAGCGCCAGATGTAAGAAGTTACTTCACCTGTAGCGAAGTCGTCATCAGAATGGTGCCCCTGAAAGTAAAGTGGACGTCTCTTCACAGAAGGGTGCCTACCTCTAGCCACAAGACTGTAGAGTGTTCAGTTTAGCTCACCTTCAATCACAAGTCAGCAGCATGTTCACATGAGATCGCTAAACTGCAGAAACACAAAGTGGAGGAGTTATGCAAACTATCTGATGCTTACGGTAAGCACATAATTGCAGGAGCATCACAAATGCAAAGTTGTTCGATCAAGTTCAAGTGGTGAAAACGGTCATGGATAGCATTGCAAATTCATTGTGCTACCTTCTTGTGGGTTACCCCAGCATGCATCGAGGATTTTTCTCGTACAATCAATCTTGAGACCACCTGAAAGCTACGTGGTGGACAAGAGCAAAGCAGGTCAAAGTCTTTTAAAGAACGGTTCCTGCATACAATTGACAGAAGATCTTGAAACCAATTAAAGAGAACTTCCTTTTTTGAAGCGGTGGCCTGATAAAAAAAGAGACAAAATATGACAAGCTTTACAATTGATGCGGTGGTGCATCTAAACTTGAACTTGCTGTAGATGGCAAGTTTTAATTCAAGATCTTTTGAGGCGGTGATAAAGAAGCATATATATGTCAAAGTCACCATCCTAAGTCTACTCAGCCACAGCCTTCACAAACGCATGGCAATGATCATAAAGAAGCCTTGACTGGCAACGTGATACACCTTCACATGCATGACCAGTTCTACTTGTATTGATTGCAAAGGAAATTTAATATGTGGCTAATTAAAGCTTGATTAAACATGTGGTTCACACAGTGGAACCAACGAAATGGGTAGCATGTTGCTCATATTTATGTTTCAGGTCTCTTCCAAAGGATAAAAGTCAAAGAAACAAAAAAAACAAGACACTGGATAATTGGCTTCAAAAAACAATTGAGTTGGTCCTCTCCTGAAAATTGGTGCGGCAAGAAAATTAAACAAGTGTTGATTAATTGACAGATCTCAGCCGGGCCTCCTACAAAAAAAATTGGGAAGCAAGCCCATTTCAAAGCTAGTCAAGATGGGTGTCCAAATCACTCGAAGCAAATCACTCACTTGAAGTAGATCACTATGGTTCCGTAATATCATTCGCCGATAAGTGAAGAAGGTGACACAAATCCCATTCCAAATCACAAGGCTCACTGCAAATCTCAGTACATCGGGTCTGGGTCAAATCAACAGACACTCTACCAAATTGGGTGTCCCAAAGAAATACATTCGACGAGTTCAAAATTCACACTCGTTGAATAAAAATTGGTACAAAACCAAAAATCCCAAGTGATGAACTACAGTGGTTTGATCCCTTCACAGGGTATGTAGGCAGTCTAGCGACCCACTAGATGCAACCGCAACTCCAAACAGAATCCCTGACTCCACCAGTCAAATTCAGCCACTCCCAAATGAATCACTGACTCCAGTCAAATTCTCCCAGCACCAGAAAATCAAATCATTCCCAAATCACACAAAATTCAAAGGCTCTAAACCTTTCAAATCTCTCAAACACAAATCCAAAATAAATGGGTCATCTACTCATTTAAATCTCAAATGTCGGAACTACATATGGTTTGATCCCGCAAAGGGTATGTAGGCAATCTAGAACCAAATTCATCTAGATGCAACCGCGTCCTAAACACAAAATCGAATCCCTGGTTCACTTACACCAAATTCATCCCAAACACTACTCTCATTCCAAAATCAAAAGCCTCCAATGAGTCATTCACCCATTGGAACTCTTGAACTACGAGTGGCTTGATCCCTCTCCAAGGGTACGTAGGCAACCCATTCAAATATCCGGGTGCAGCCGCAAAAACAAACAAACACACATCCCATCAATTGGTTTCTTCATAAATGGAATCAAAGGGTGTTTCCCTATAACAAGGGATTGTAATTAAGAGACACATTCTGTCTTGAATGGGTCGAACCCAAAATAATAAAAACTCTGTTCACTAAATGAATACGAGTGAAATTATGTTGGGTGACATTTACGCTCACTGTGTGCAGATTTTCTCTCGACAGCGGGATTTAAATAAAAGATTTTGTGAGGGTAACAATGCGACGAAAAGACGTTTTGCCAAGCGAATAGACGCAACCCTCATTAATGGTAAGGTTTCAGTCACCAGACGCGTCGTTTTAGGCCCCTTCAATCAATTACATTCTCGTGGGCCCGATTTCGGGGCCTGGGGGGCAATGTTTGAGCCCAAAAGTAATTTTGGCAATATCCTTTAGTGGATTTAGCATAGCATGCTGATACCTGCGGCCCAAAAATAAGTCTACTTGGAATTGGGTTACAGCTTCACCCATTCCGAAACCCATAAGGAAAACGAGCCCTTATTGGAGTCAGGTAGCGGAGATTGAATAGGAAACTTCAATCAATAATCTTTCTATGACAAGGAACAGTCGAAACCCTAGGTATAAATACAAGGTTTCAAGGACAAACAAAAGATAACTCTAAAATCAATCAATCCCTCGAATTATCAAGCCTCCCCGGAGCAAACCTTCAACCTCGTTGAAACCCGGCGACCGTACTTTCAGTCCTAGTCTCTCCAAGAGCCGACTGTTAGTGCTACTGCCACCGATACTACCAGCGAAGCAAGGGTAATGCCCTCGCAACCCCCGTGAAGCTAAAGTCACGCTTTAGCAAAACCCGTGCTTTCTCCAAACTTCCCAATGATTGCTCTGCTCAACCTACAACGTTGAGTATCGATTCGGTGACGCCAAGAGGTCACAACTAAAGCCCTTATCCGTAAGGTAAGAAGTCCTTTTCCGGAAGGCAGAGAAAAGAACCTTGTGACCAGGTTGGTGCTCTCCTCGTCCACATCGTTTGAAAAGAAGTCAGGTCAAGGGACGCCCCGACGACTGCACCCCACCATGCTGGCACTCTTGCGCATTCAAAAGAGACAGTTTGTACCGCACTGATTTCCACGTCAAACAGCTGGTGTCCGGGTCAGAGAGCAACTAGCTCTCTCTTTCTCTTTTTGTTTTTGGTCTCCCGATCTCCTTGTTGGAAAGGCCTTGGAGGTCGGCGGTGATGGCTTCTTCGCTCTTGGTCATCTTGGCCAGAGCTCGCGTTGGGACAAGTGTTATTGGTGAGACCAAAAAATTGGTCTCAAAATTTTTTTTAATTAAATTTTAAAAAAAAAAGTTGGACCGAATTATCTCTCAAAATATGCCACGTGGTTAGCTAGTTAACGCCGTCATGGACGACGTGTACCATTATTGGGTCGGGCTTCAAACTTGGGGTACCAAAGTGATAGTTTTGCATAGTCGGATACTGAAATTTGGAGTCGGCCTAAGTTCGGATTCAAACAATATTTTCTCATATTTCATTGTCATCAAGTTGTGCCTCGTAGAAAACATATACAAATGAACACACCTTTACAAACGAAATCTTTGTCGGCAAAAACCTCTCACAATAATAAAAATAGCAAATGATGGATTCTTGTCATCCAAGATGCAGCAGTCTCAAATCTAGCCGGTCCTGGTGGGCCCAGTATTCAAGTGAATGTAGAGCTTTGTCCCCAACCCACTAGTCTAATGGAATAGATTCTCCTTAAAATTGGTCTCTAATGATCAATGGCCCAACCCAATAGAAGCTAGCTAGCAAGGATACCCAAAGGACAAGCAAAAGGAACAGAATATCGAGTAAGGAAGCGCGGTGGGCGATCCCATTTTGCCTACCAAAGTATCAAGAACATGGAAGAAGCTTCTGTGGCCAATCAACCTTATCTCAACTGTGATCGTCGAACATGATCCATTGAGGAATTCTTTTTCAGCAAAATTAGAATGAAACCATAGGATATCCTACTTAAGTGGTATTAGATTTTGACATATGAATATGACAGATCGAATCTTATAAAGACAAGTTAATCAAATCGAAATTAGTGGAGATCGAGCTGGTTCATGCATGATGATGTATAGTCCTCTACGTACAGGTTTTATAACAGTATAGTACTGCTGCTTCATGCAAGACATCGGTCTTATTTGTCCATCTAATTAATTCCACAAATGCATAATCGATCGTCAATTGGTTAATTAGTTTTTTTAGTGACGAGCCACTTTTGTATACTTGCAAGTTGCAACTAGCTTAATGTGAATGCACGTCACCATCCATCCACTGCTACACTAATGCAAATGCGATTCGGCTGGTTCCCTCAAAGCCGCCGTAGAGCTTACGTACAGTCGGATCTTTCTTTCAATTCTTTGTTGCGCGCGTCATTTCACGGTAGTTCTGGAAAGGATTAGAATTCATTTCTAGTCGACTCGACTATGTTTTTACTTAACTTGGAATCCGATATATACCACGTATCGTCAACACCGATATAATACGACATTGTAAATTTTTTTAATTTGAGCTACACAGGACGCAAGGTAGTCCAGCTAGCAGAGATAGCTAAGGTCCCTTTCAGAGTTTCAAACCAGATCTGACTAATACCATGCATCAGTTGTTGGATCCCATTGTAGTTGTCGCCACTTGGTGCACAGAAATATTATCCGTGAACAAATCATTGAACCAGATAGCCCCGGTGAAGTGTCCTTAACGATAACATCAACCAAATTAAAACAATTGGGGAAAAAAAAAAAAAAAGAGAGTTGTAGATCGAAGATGGATTGAGGGGATTTATGGCACCAACAATCTGTTGCAGGCCGGACCAAAAATTATAGAAACAGACAATACGCGGTGGATTATTAATTTAGGAAAATGATTTGTGGCCTCAATTGTAGGTGTCATACTATGTCACCTACACACATCACCTATTTGTTAAATCATGTCATGTAATTTTTGAGTAAAAAAATTATCTTATCCTTCCAAAATCTAATGGCTCTAAATTATTTTGGTTTTCATCTAAAATAAAATATATTATTTTCGTTTTTTTTTTCTTTTTTCATTATATATATATATATATATATGTTTGTGTGTATAAATATATATATATATATATATATATATTCACAAACATAACTATACTATTATTAAGAGAATAGGGTTTGTCAGCTAAAATTGAAATTTTTGACAGAATTAACCTTATATTATTATAAAATGTTGAATAACACTTAATTTGTTGGGGTATAAATGTAAAACACAAATAGAAGAAAAAATAGAAAACTAAAATAAAATAAAATAAAAAACCACTCAAAGAACTCTTGCCTCCAACACCACCACGTCCAAGCAATTTCACCCACCTTCGGTAACCGATCGGGAACCGCTGGGGTACTAGCACCATCCCATTTTCTAGATATTTTAATTCATTGTTGATTTTATTGAAACTAAGAAGGCTTTTTAATGTGCAATAGGTTCTACAGGAGAGGGTGTTCGCATTTGCAAAGCTTGCTTCCCAGGTTTCTGTGCAATGTGTTTTCCCTCTATCCATACTATTGTCTGAAACTTGAATCAATGACACTAGCTATTACTGACTTCTCTTCTTTACTTTTTTTTTTCCTTATGATGTCATTGTTTGCAACTAAGGGCTAACCATGAAACAATAGGACACTACTGTCCTATCAAAGATCCAGAAGTCTCTCTTTGCACTAAAGAGTTCTCAACTTCTCATAGTTCTCAAAGCTGAAAATACATTCTCTGTATTTCATGTTGGGACTTGACTTTTATTAATTTTCTTTATTTTTGGCAATGTATATATGGACTCGGTCAATTTCTTCTACCAGGATGTGTACCATCCATTTGAAACACCAATTAATTTGATTGTTTTTTTTTCCCTTCCAATCTGAAACAGTATTAATATTGTTATCATATTAGTAATTGGTTTTTATCATATTATATTCCTGAGAAGAATTATTATTTCCACAACCGACTAAAGATCGCATATGTGTTTTACACGCATCGCGTGTGTGAATTGCTAGTATGTATATATATATAATTATATTGTATATGTATATATTGTTATAAAGTAGAGGGGAGATGAAGAGAGAATAGTTGGGAGGAAGTCGAAAATCTCTTTCAGTCTCATTTGCCTCCTTTAAATAGAGGTAGAGTTTACATCAAAGTACACAACTAATGAGTATTTACGTGGACAGCCATATAGATAATAATACTTACAACACTCCCCCTTGGATGTCCACTAATGAATGATGGTATTGGACGCGCTTATTGTTGCCTTGTTAAAAACCTTGCCAGGTAACAAAAACCCAGTGGGACAAAAATAACCCTGGTCGAAGGACAAAAATAGCACAACGCGCATATGTCCTAGGTAGCATACTTTTGGATGCTACCCCTGATGAAAATCTCCCCCTGATTGTTGCAAGACTCAATTACGTATGCGATAAGCTACATGAACCATGTATAGTAGTTTGATATGTCTATCACTGAAGTGAGACCATGTGTGCTTTTCATATAGGGGTCATCATAAATTTTCATACCTGCAAAGTTAAAGCAATACTAACAAAGCTAGACAATATAAAGAAATTGATACATTTATCTTTGTATAGTTTAAAACATTGAAAAATCATCATGTCATACCTAGCCATACACATCAATATCTTTGTGTATTGATATGTCTCATAAGCTCTTCAAGAGCTCTAAATAATTCATAACTTTGCGAAAGTTAGAATATGTTGCAACATTATAATCATAATTCGAATTCGATAGTAGTCTCGTCATAGTACTCATTAAGGCAATTTAGATCTTGTTGACTAGAACGAAATGAGTACATATGAGCTAGCTTTAGACTCTTTGATTCCATGAGTGAGCTTCAGGCTCTTTCAACCTTTCATGGACTCGCATTTGAATCATTCATGTATTTGAATCCCTTGAGTATTTGATAAGAAATACACTTATTATGACACTTTGCTTTTGAGATTTTGTTTTTAGCAATGTGTCTTCATAATATACGATGCCAAAGTGCCATAAATCTCTTGTTAATATAACAGCTGTATGTAATATTGTACTTATAGAAAATTGTCATTCATATAAGGGAAGATATTCATAATCTCAAGTCTCTATAAATAGACATTGTGTCATAGTGATTTATCTTCACTTTTGATAAATACATTTTTGTACCATGTAGGGTTAAAGGTCCAAGTATTTCATCACGTTTCAAATATTCAATTTCATTGGAATTGCCTCTTTCCAATTTGGCCAATAATATACTTTGTCGACAGTCATGGTGAAACGTGGTATAGCATTCATACAGCCCTTAAAGATTTTTGGTAGCCACCAAATGTAAATTATCATCGATGATTAACAATCATAGATCCCACACATTCTTATATGCATGCATTAGCTATAATAAGCTTATTGATATTGGGTACCCATGCCACTTCTGGGGCATACATTGTCGCTTCTAGGACAATCATCTCTCATAGATGAATTATGTAGCGAATATGGATCTTTTTACTTATAATCTCATATAGAGCATTATAGGGCTTGTATAATCTTCCATGTTTTGGGAGTTTAAAACTTTAGACCTGGTGGATACAATCCACACAAATTCACGCATTTATTCAAATAACAGTAGTCTTTCCTCCCCCTAACGGCGGGAATACTGTCTTATTATGACCATGCTCAAAAGATGCATTCAAAAATCTATCACTTTCTTTGGAGTGAAGGTGTTCATTGGCTGGTGGCGTACCCAAACCAAGTTTTAGGTCAAAAAACGTTTTGTCCATTAGCATCAACCATATTGATTTATTATTGCATTACTAAGACATCATTTCATAATGGCGTACTTACACCCTTTATATGTGTAGCCATATTAGGAGTTGGGATATTGTTTAATGACATTCTCTTCAGGAGAACCATGTCAATTGGATACACTTGCATCCTACAAATCAAATGGAGTCTACATTGTTTGTATTAATACGGTCTCAAGGACTTTAACCCAAGCAGATGTCTTTGCATTTAGCATATAATTTTGTCACTTTCTTTTATCAATTCACTAGTTTTGATATTTCTCAAAGTCAAAATGAGACGGTGGATAAATATCTCACACCAATTCATATCGTTCTTCAGAAACAATATTTCTCCCCCTCATTGCAGGAGGATTGTCTCATTAAAGTGACAACTCGCAAATATGTAAATAAACAATTTGCTTGTGAGTAAGATTAGCAATCATCAAACTTGTAAGTGATTCCATGCAACATGGTAGACAAAAGATGACGTAACCGGTCATGCCAAAATAGTGTATTTGGTTAAAGGAACTTTAGGTTCATGATATCATATGCCTTAATTTACTGCAGAAAATTCGATACAGTATATATCCGATAGCATAAAGTCTTCTCCAACCATATAGTAAGCAATTAATGCAAC
This sequence comes from Rosa chinensis, assembly GCF_002994745.2. NCBI lineage: Eukaryota > Viridiplantae > Streptophyta > Magnoliopsida > Rosales > Rosaceae > Rosa > Rosa chinensis. Next base: position 88,080,091 of record NC_037089.1, read on the forward strand.
AATATTTCAAATTCGGTAACATGATAGTAGCTCATTTGGAGCCATAGATCAAGATCTACAACTCTTGATATGGTTGTTACCTTAGCTTCAGTAAACATTAATTGTGAAATACTGATAATTGGAATGGACCAACTTCATTTTAAACTACTGGCCAAAATGATATACTCGAAAATTTCGAGTTAAAGACTACAATCCATAAGAACAAGTAACTTTATCATGTGGAGAACCTCAAGTTCTGTGTCACATATAAATGTGTAGTCATAAAGAGGAGGGACTTCAGGCCCTCATATAATTGGAGATCCAAAAAACTTGAGGTTTCAATTTTTTTCAATTTATAATAACCTCTTAAGGAACATCAGGTTCCTAGATAATCGGATTAAGAAACATTTATAGTTTCAATGGGAACTCAAAAGGATACAATAAATCTATGGAGTAGCACAATAGTGCTTTCAAGTTGCTTATTGTAAGCAAAAGAGATGTGTGATGATCTCAATGTTCTTACTAGTCAATGCAATTTAATTTGACCAGTGCCCTTTCAAAAATGGCTTGATAATCATCCACCATATAGTGTACCATAGGCGACACACACCCAATTTACAATTTCCGCACATATGTGGATGTTAGGACAGTATTTTCATTGACTTCTGATTTTTTTCTTGCCATGATCCACTTCTGGTGGCATTTCATGGTATAGCCATGTCAATCGGCTTTCTTACTATACAATGAGATCTATGAGACGGGGAGATTATACATCTCTAATAATATTGGAGGCACAGAATGCAAAGGGACAATAATGTGTGTTCTTCTGGAACCATCAATCAGATATGTAAGATCTGAGATGATTGTTATATTAGCCTCATAAGCATAAGCTTTAATAATATTTTCTGGACACCATGCATAAAATTGCATTGCCTGAAAATCACTCAAAACATAAGTTTGAAGATGACACAAATCAAATTTGTAAGAATTGAGTAGATCTCATACGATATACACGAAGTTTCTGGTCCATGTTATACAATTAAAACATGACGTTCAATTATTGTATTGTTGTCTGATGTAGATTAACATCAAATGTTGTCTGATGTAGATTAACATCAAATGCATTTTGAACTTCTGGCCAAAATAATATACTCGAAATATCGAGTTTAAACTTTATGACCATAACTTATGAGTGAAGGACTTTAGATGGTCATTTAGTTAGTTTGATCATTGAGGAACTTCAAGTCCTCATGTAATTAAGGATCAAGGAACTACAGGTTCTGATCTCTTTTAATTACAAAATCCACGATCACAAATTTGGGGTATACTCATACTCATTTGTCATAGACCAACGGTTAAATATCTGCTTACTTTTAAATTGGTGTCAAAATAATCCCCTCAAAGCTTCAGGTTTGAGGTTGACCCAGATTAAAAAATTTCGATAAATTGTCCATATATCCACTCGAAACTTAAGGCTCGAGTCTGCACAATTAGAACTTCAGGTTCTAAGGTGGAATGCTTTAAGCATACATAAAGAAAAATGTATCAATCGACATATGAAAATAACTCGAAACTTCTAGTTCGAGTTGACATAAAGTCAAATAAACTATGAATGAATTATATGTGTAATCGAAGCTTCAAGTTCGAATATTTTTTCAATGAACTGCAAGTTCTAAGATTTCGTAATTTGAACTTCGGGTTCAAATAAATTTGGTGCTCGAAACTTCAGGTTCGAGGTAACTAAAGTGAATCTTCAAGTTCACTTTTAACTAATTTATAGTTTATACTCAAAGCTTCGGGTTTAAGTTTTACTGTTAGAACTTCAAGTTCTGCTATGAAATTTTGAACTTCTGGTTCAAAAATATTACATTCGAAATTCATATGTTCGAGGTATAGGACTGCTGGTCCGTATGAGTAACAAAAAAAAAATTAAAAGATAAGTACTGTAACGAAAGTACATAACAAAATAGGAAAATTGCAGGGAAGAAAAATAAATAGATAAACCATGCAATAAAATTAACTATGGAAACTTCTGGTTCCATTAATGAAGAAAATACACAGAACTTCTAGTCTGCTTAACTTCACAAAATGATCATCTTTTTTCTCTCCTCTAATCACACAAGTACATAATTTTATCTTGTGGAGAACGTACGTAGCTTCTAGCTTTAACCAAGTGTTCAAAATTGAACTTCAAATTCACATTGTCGTACGGAGGAGGGAACCCCAATACTAAAATAATTTGAGGAACTTCCGGCCCTCTTATAATTATTAGGGATTAAAAATATGTGAGTTCATATACCCAATTATATAACTCTAAGGATTTTCTGGCCCTCGTAATTGTATAAATTTATGAGACTTCATATTGCAATTTTTCCACTACACAATCTTTGAGGAACTTCAGGCCCTCGTGTAATCATATAAAGAAAATATTTTGAATCATATCATACGTCCTTACCTTTTGAGCATACTTATGCACATAATCGTAAGATTGTATAACCTGGATATCAAAAAAATATTGATCCGCCTTTGGGAGTTACTGATCCTGCCATAAATTGAATCAACATAGATAGTGGTCATCACTCTCATCACGTCAAGATTGCTTCTCATATTAATCAATTCATAAATACATGTGTAGATGACAACATAAGCCATATACTAATACTTGTAATCATGAAATATATGACGAATTAGGATTGATGCCTAACGACAATTGAGGGAAACACACAAAAAAATCTTATGAGTGTATACTGACAAAAAAAAAAACCCAAAAAAAATGCTATTAAATAGACAAGTAAAAACTAATGCCTCTATTGCACCTTATGGGATAATACATTGGGTTTTGGTTGCAAAACCAAAAATAAAGGAGAGAGGCATGATTATTGACAAAAAAAATTGAGATTGTCAGAAAGGAAAACAGGTATGATTCTATTTGCATGATCAACCAAAATTTTCAGCAATTATACTCATATATGAGAAAAAGAACATATGTATATCAGTATATAAAGCAGGAATGGATGGCACTGTAATGTTTATATATAAGATTAAAGCATAGATCATAGATCATGAAATAAACTCATGAAATAAAGCAGGAATCGATGGCACCTTAAGAAATAAACTGATATGCATAAATGACATAGATCATGAATAAACTCATAGATCATAAGTTATAGTTAATAGCAACAACGTTGCACCATAAACTCGTAGATCATCATAGAGTTTTCAAAAAATAATAGCAGAGCGTGCTGATAACGTGTTATAAAGTAGAGGGAAAATGAAGAGAGAATAGTTGGGAGGAAGTCGAAAATCTCATTCAGTCTCATTAGCCTCCTTTAAATAGAGGTAGAGTTTACATCAAAGTACACAACTAATGAGTATTTACGTGGACAGCCATATAGATAATAATATTTACAACATATATATAATTATATTATATATGTATATATATAATTCGTACAGAAATTTATAAATGTATATTCGATGTAGAATTAATATGGTATAAATATATATATTAATGTCATAATTCTAACCCACAAAATTTTTAAAAAAAATTGATTAAAAAAAGTCAAATTTAAAATTGATTCCACAAAAATGGAAAGAAAATATATTAATATCTTAATTATAACCCATCAAATTTGGTAAATTGAAGTAATATTCAACTCTTTTAATAAATGAATTTAATAAAATTAATGGAAGATTAGTTTACCTTAACTAACAAGTTTATTAGAAAAGTAAAAAATTAAATTGGATCCACAAAAATGGAAAGAAAATGTATTGAATTCGTAATTAAAACCTATGAAATCTGGTAATTGAAGAGGTAAGAAAATATCATTAATAAATTGAATTGATAAAATTCTGGATTCCATCATTTCAAAATTTCTCGATAATTTAATATTGTCGCATCCAAACACAACATTAGGAAGTGTTCCTTAAAGGTCAAGTGAGAGTGTGAGACTTCATTAATACAACTGTTCGTTTATTTTTACATGAAAAAAACAATCATAATGTTATTAATACTATGTAGAAATTCAATGAACAATAGGTGTTTAACATAGCAATAAAAAAAGAAAAAGTGCAATTAAGGAAGGTGTAAAATAGAAGTCATCGTCCACATTAACATTAAAGTCAGCTAACATGTCTTACACGAACAAATAAGTAATAAGTAGCTAATAATGAGCCAGTAAAGTTTACTGGGGACTTTTCCCTAATGTCATATTTACACTGAAATAGAAATCATCATCCACACTGAAATTTAAAGTCAACTAACATGTCTTACAGTAACAAATAAGTACTAAGTAGCCAATGATGAACTAGTATAGTTCACTAGAGACCTTTACCTAATGGCATATTCACACTTATATAGAAGCCATCATCTACTGAAACTGAAAGAGCTAACATGTTTTGCACGAACAAGTAAGTGTTAAGTAGCCAATGATGAGCTGGTCAAGTTTACTGAGGATCTTTTTCTAATGGCATAATTAGCTAGCATGTCTTATACGAACAATAAGTACTAAGTAGCTAATAATGAGCCAGTAAAGTTTACTGGAGACCTTTCTCGAATGGTATATTCACACTAAAACAGAAGTCATCATCCATTGAAACTTAAAATAAGCTAGTGTGTCTTGCACGAACAAGTAAGTACAAAGTAGCCAATAGTAAAGTTCAACGAGGAATCTTTCCCTAATAACATATTCACACTAAAATTGAAGCCATATATCATTCACGTTGAAATTGAAAGTCAGCTAAGTATTAACATGTCTTATACGAACAAAAAAGTACTAAGTAGCTAATAATGAACAAGTATAGTTCACTGGGAACTTTTTTCTAATGACATATTTACACTAAAATAGAAGCTATCATTCACATTTAAAAATCATTATTGTCTATTGAAAAATTTGGGATTAACAAAACAAGTATACTTTCAAAAATTAATTTCCTCATGTGCAATATATTGTATTCCATATTAAGCAATATATCAACTTCCCAATCAATTTAGATATCTAGGTTTTCAATCACCAGATTTTATGAGTTAAAATTACGATTTAAATACATTTTCTTTCCATTTTTGTGAATCCAAATTAATTTTTGACTTTTCAAGTTAACTTGTTAATGTAAGGTAACTAATCTTCCATTAATTTTATTAAATTTATTTATTAAAAGATTTAAATATTACTTCAATTTACCAGATTTTATGGATTATAATTACAATATTAATATATATATATATATATATATACACACCACATTAATTCTCCATCGAAAATATATAAATTTTTTGGACGAATTATATATATATATATATATATACCCATACTTTTTTTTGAATATGTATAATGAAAAAAAATCCAAAATAATGAAAAAGAAAGAAAGGAAAAAAAACCAAACAATATTTTTTTTAGAAGAAAGTCAAAATATTTTAGAGCCGTTATATATTCAACAACATATATATATTGATTAATTATAGATAAGTATATATATATATATATATATATTTCACAAAAATATATAAATATAAATTTTTTTAGACGAATTATATATATATATAATAAAAAAAATGTATCTTTTCTATAAGAAAAATAAAATAATTTAGAGGCATTAGATTTTGAAAGGATAAGATAATATTTTTATTCAAGAATGACATGACATGATTTGACAAATTAGTGAGATGTATAAGTGACATGACTTGACACCTAGAATTGAGTCCACAAATCTTGCCTCATTGAGACCCTATATCATTGCCGATTAATTTATTATTGATATAGAGACAGATAGGCCTGCCGTGGCTACACATCACTTTCACCATTATCCTCGTTTATATTATTTCCTCTCTAGCTTAGCTATTACAAAATTTGAATTTTAAATGTTAGTGGCTGATCTGCATACCGCACTCCATCTATGCACGTACTCAACATTATGTACCAAAGCCAGCTAATATAGCGTACAGCAATTATGATTCCAGGACCAATTTGCCTCCTTCAGTTTTGGTCCTTTCTCTTTCACGGTTTTCTGTTTTGGATTGGTCCCCAATCTCCCATTACTATTTTGTTGATCAAGTTAATCCATGTCCGACAGGACCCTTAATACAACAAGATCGTCGTCTGAATTCCATTGAACCACGATAACAGAGAGCCAAAAAACGGAAACTAATGTAAGAGGTAATGACCGGAATATTCCAATGCCATTGACCGAGAAAAACCATAGTGTGCCAATTAAGAATGACACCGTCAGGGATCCGACGGCCGAAACCCGACACTTTCGCAACAAGCCACGTGGCCTTATCCGGTCATACCTGGCGCTGACACGAATTCTAATATTTAAATCCCTTTTTGTTATTATTCAACGAAAGAAAAGAGAAAAAAAAGAGCTGTTTTTCTTGAAACCTAATATTCCGCTGGATATTGGATATTCCATTCATCTTCAACTTCCAGAAAGTGATGGAAGAAAAAGAAGAAACCAAACCTTCCCCGAACGCGCGTGCCAGATGCTTCGCGGATAATGATATTATTATTAACACTGTTTTCCGTTCCCGAACACGTGGAAATTAATGTTATGATCGTGCCAGAAAATTACAATAGTTGACCCAAATAAAACACCGAAAGAAAGGAAGAAAATTTAGAAACGTTGAGTTTAGTTTAATTTCAAGGTGATGCCAAGGTAAAAATTTAACGTGTACGTTGAGGAATAATGGAATATTCAGAGCATAATGGAGTAGGCATAGCGAATATACTGAGGACAGATCCCGTTCCGTTTGGCGGGACTCGCGCATGTCCTTGAGAAATATAAATAGCCCTCCTCAACACTCTTGGATTTCAACAAAAACAACAACACCAAGGTCCCCTCGTTTGTGTTCCCCTCGTCCTTTTTATTTTCCCGTCTTCAAAAAAAAAAAAAAAAAAAAGGATACTATGGCTCTTAAGGCTGTCCATGTCTCCGACGTCCCTAACCTCGATCAGGTCCCGGAAAATGCCTCTCTTCAGCTGTACTCCACCCGCTTCTCCAAAGGTACGTGTCTTAGCAGTAAGGCTAAAATCTTTACACCGTACTATCAAAATTTACTGTTCAATTCTTGATTTTTATTTTGGTTTGGTTTGATATGTACGTAGGTGTGGAATTTGGTCGGGTGGCATCGAGAATACCTAAGTTTCTAGTGATCGGACACAGAGGGAATGGAATGAACGCTTTACAGTCGTCTGATCGGAGAATGAGAGCCATTAAGGAAAACTCCATCATGTCGTTCAACACTGCTGCCAAATACCCTCTTGATTTTGTGGAATTTGACGTTCAGGTGAGCTTGCTTTTTGAATTTTCATTATCTTTAGCGGTGGGCTTTTTGGGTATCTTTGCTGCTTCTGTATTACATAAAACTGGTCGAAACACCGTCCGTCTGCCGCGTACGGCTTTTTATTTTGTCGGCATGCCCGGTTTGAATTTTGATGTGGTCAGCGTTGAATCTGGGCATATATATCAGTTTTTAGGGTATTTCAGTAAATTGAGCTGCTCTTTCTATTTTGGGTGTGTGATTTGATTTTAGTCTTCTGAGCTGGGTTTAAGAACTTAAGGTTATCCAAGTCCTCTGTTTCATTGATTCTGTTTTGAGTTCGAATGGCTACTGATTATCTCTCCTTTTCTTTGATTTTGATTGGGGGTCTTTGGTAAAGTTTTGAAATTTGGGTTAAAAATTTGGAAGTATGGAGGTGAATGAGAATGAAGCCAAAAAGAAAAAAAATGAAACAGGAAAGTGAATATGGTGGCTTTTTGTAGGTAACCAAAGATGGCTGCCCCGTCATTTTCCACGACGACTTCATCCTCACCGAAGATCAGGTAAGCTGAATAACTCTTTATCAACTCTGGTATTGTAATTGACCTTTCTTTTTTCGTATATGGAAAGAATTTGGAACTGAAAATTTAAATATTTTGGTTGGATTTCAGGGTACTGTGTTTGAGAAGAGAATACCTGAACTGTGTTTGACGGAGTTCCTAAATTATGGTCCACAAAGAGAGGCAGCAAAGGATGGAAAGCCTTTGTTAAGGAAAAACAAAGACGGTCAAATTGTAAGATGGGAGGTTGAAAAAGATGATTCCCTCTGTACCCTCCAAGAAGTTTTTGAGAAGGTCGAACCTTCAGTTGGCTTCAACATTGAGATCAAATTCGACGACTACATTGTTTACCAGGAGGACTATCTCGTCCGTGTCCTTCAATCCATCTTGAAAGTAGGTTTACAATTTTGGAGCCTTTAATTATAATTCGAACTGAACCCCTTTAATTTGAGACTTTGAGTACTAATTGAATCCAATATTTGTGGGATATATAGGTTGTGTTTGAGTACGCCAAAGATAGGCCTATTGTATTCTCGTCATTCCAACCAGATGCAGCGGTCCTTGTTAAGAAGTTGCAGAACACCTACCCTGTAAGCACTCCAACAAGTGCTTTTAAATTAAGCTACAAGCAATTCTTAGTCCGTCTTACTTAGGCTAATGAATTGATGATGATGATGATGATGGCAGGTCTTTTTCTTGACAAATGGTGGGAATGAGATTTACTGTGATGTGAGAAGGAATTCTTTGGATGAAGCAATAAAGGTGTGCTTAGAGGGTGGTTTGGAAGGCATTGTATCGGAGGTGAAAGGTGTTTTCCGAAATCCTGGGGCGGTAACCAAGATTAAGGAGTCCAAGCTTTCACTTCTAACCTATGGCAAACTAAAGTGAGACCCTTGTGAATATGTTATGTCTTTGTTGTTTGCATTGCCTGCATGGTCTTGAGTTAGAATGATTGATGCTAATGTTGTATATTTCAATTGCAGTAATGTTGCCGAAGCGGTGTACATGCAACACCTAATGGGAATTGAGGGAGTGATTGTGGATTTTGTGCAAGAGATCACAGAAGCAGTGTGTGATATGATAAAGCCATCGGCGGCCACGGAAGAAGACGGGGATGATTTGTTGGAAGGGGACGGGAAGATGCAATTGAAATCAAAGCCGGAGTTCTCGCAGAGGGAGCTTTCCTTTCTGTTGAAGCTCATTCCAGAATTGATACAACTCTGAAAGTCCATGCCACTTTCGTTTGAGATTTTTCTACACTTTCAGTGGGCATCAATCAAGACGTGCAGCCAGCTTAATTGCGGCAGCATCGTATATGCATTGTTGTACTTGTACATAGAAATTGGTGATTGAGGAAAGAGTTTACCCGCTAGCTTGTCAAAAAATTATGATAGTTCAGAGGAGTTATATATGCTTGTTCTGTTTTCAGTCTGTTGTTCTTGTTTAGTTGATCGGGATGTGAGTTTACTTGCCACCTCTCCTAGATAAGGACTACTGGAGGTCTATTAATTAATTGTTAACATCATGCACCACAGCGTTTACATTCAGAAATCAGAACAACGTTTTTACAAAATTTTGAATCTCCTCCTTGAGAAAATAGAAATGTCTCCTAACCAAACGAGCGGTGGAGCCTCACTCAAAAATCGATGAGCCTTTTTCTCAACATTGTGTAAATAGGTTTTGCTAATACAGAACACTGGCTGGAAGAAATATGAAACAGGACTTGGTCTTTCGGGGGTTGCGTGGGTTATTAATTTGGGCATCATTTTGTGGAAGAATAATTGTTTGCCCATTCTTGATGAGCAAGAAATTTATTTAGCTTGAATAGTTGAATTAGTATCTGATTCGTAGCTGGAAGGTAGAAGTGGTTCATTGTGTGATCACGGGTTTGCCCAGGCAGTCTTCCATGACTTTCTCCTGATTCGCCTGCTCCTCTTTTTTCGTTTCAATGTCCTATTGTTCTTCTAACCACGTTTTTGTTCACGCACTTGCCACTGGCCTAGTGGTGGTTTTTTCTTTCTTTTTTGGTGGTGGAATGGTGGTTACAATCTAAAAGAAAGAATACTAACACTATGCGAGTGGAGTGATCTTTTATGGTACATTTAGTCAAATATAACGAAAAATAAGAGATAATTTTAGCTGAATAACTTAGATATCTCATTCACATTACAAGAATGAATTATATACAAATTCTGATAAGACAAGTACTACTCCTAAGGTAAGTAGTAAACCTAATAATACTACAGATATTACATAATATTACATATCACGGACTATTACAGAATATCTACATAAATAAGGTAAGTATGACTCACGCCAACACTCCCCCTCAAGTTGGCGCATACAGATCACGAATGCCCAACTTGTCAAGTGAGTCATGAAATGCCTTACTCGATACTGCTTTTGTGAGAACATCAGCTAACTGTTCTTCTGAGTGGACAAAAGGAAAAGAGATAAGCTTAGCATCGAGTTTCTCTTTAATGAAATGTCTGTCAACCTCAACATGCTTAGTTCTGTCATGTTGAACTGGGTTGTGAGCAATATCCATCGCTGCCTTGTTATCACAATACAAATTCATGGCTCGTTTGGGTTTAAATCCCAAATCACGAAGTAAATTTCTCAACCAAAGTAATTCACAAACTCCATGAGCCATACCTCTATACTCTGCTTCAGCACTTGACCTGGCCACAACCTTTTATTTCTTACTTCTCCAAGTAACAAGATTACCACCTACAAAAGTGAAGTAACCAGAAGTGGATTTTCTATCCGTAACACAACCTGCCTAGTCTGCATCTGTATAACCACTAATATCCAGATGACTATGCTTTGAAAACATCAATCTTTTTCCAGGTGCAGACTTTAAATACCTCAGAATAAGGATCACAGCTTCCATATGAGTTTCACTTGGATTATGCATGAATTGACTCACAACACTAACTGCATATGCAATGTCTGGTCGAGTATGTGAGAGATAGATTAATCTACCAACTAACCTCTGATAGCGAGTCTTCTCTGTAAGAGTTTGATTAGGGTACTCAGCCAGTTTATGATTCTACTCAATAGGAGTATCAGCAGGTCTACACCCTAGCATTCTTGTCTCTGTCAACAAATCAAGCACATATTTTCTCTGGCACAAGAAAATTCCTGAACTCCCCCTGGCGACCTCAATCCCCAAAAAATATTTAAGAAAACCAAGATCTTTCATCTCAAACTCTGATGCAAGCAGATTTTTTAATCTTTCAACATCCTCTGAATTATCACCAGTAATTATCATATCATCAACATAAATAATCAAGGCAATTAATTTACCTTCACAGCGTTTCAGAAACAATGTATGGTCAGAGTTGCTCTGCTTGTACCCAAAACGACGCATAGCTTGAGAGAATCTTCCAAACCAAGCTCGTGGTGATTGTTTGAGTCCATACAAGGACTTATTTAACTTACACACAAATCTACCTCCTGTGCTTGCCTCATATCCTGGTGGTAGATCCATATAGACTTCTTCAGATAGCTCTCCATGTAAAAAGGCATTCTTCACATCAAACTGTTGCAAGGGCCAATCTAGATTAGCTACTAGAGACATCAACACTCGAACAGTATTAATATTTGCTACTGGAGCAAAGGTCTCCTCATAATCCACAACATATGTTTGAGTATATCCCTTTGCAACAAGTCTTGCTTTATACCTGTTCACTGAACCATCTGCATTGTGTTTGATAGTGTACACCCATCTACATCCAACAACTCTCTTTCCTTGTGGAGGTGGCACCAACTCCCAAGTATTATTCTTCTCTAATGCCTCCATCTCTTCATTCATTGCTTGAGACCATTTGGGATCCTTGAGAGTATCCTGCACTTTACTGGGAACACATACAGAGGATATTTGATTCACAAAAGAAGCATGGGATTTGGATAACCGGTGGGTGGATACAAAGTTAGCTATGGCATACTTAGACTTAACATCTGTTTCTGTTGAAGAATACAGTACGGGAACTAAGTGTGGATCATGATGGGGAGAGAGAGAGAGAGAGGGACACAAGCATGTATAGTGGTTCACCTTGCCCTTGAGGCAAGGCTACGTCCACTTAGATATTCTACTATGAGTGAGGTCAAGTGACCTTTGTAGTGATACAAGTATAGGGATCATGGATCTATCCCTTCTAAGAAGGGGAAGACTTCCTCTTATAGCTAAAGGAAGTCCCCATCTAGTTTACATTTCCGATGTGGGACATAATACACATATTTGCTTCCCTTGAAGCCTCTTGGAGAGCATGGGAGGGTGGCCTCCAGACTAGATACCGGCCGACCTCCACCATGGCAATGTAGCTCGGGTGTCGGCCTACCGGATGCATGCCATAGGCGAGGCTAGCCATGTTGTGGGGCCCACCTATGAGGTCAATGATTATGCTTGGCGGTATGTAATATAGGCGGTATGTACAAGTCCCCCAAGTCCCCGAGTAAGAGGCGCTTCTTGGTTGGGGAGTTTAAGTATGATGCCGCCAAGTATAAGTGATGCCCTTGTTGAACACCATACCCATACCAGTCCCCCAACTCCGTAAGTAAGAAGGGACTCTACGGGTATGTCGGTGCCCCGGGGCCCTCATCAAGCTAGTACCTGCAAAGAAGATGAGAGTGCACAAAAGCATATTGATTGCGCTAGGGCAATCGAAGTGACATTTGAGTCATATGCATCACGTGCATACAACATTTACATATCATTATGTCTTACCGTGTTCATCACACATATCATTATGTCTTACCGTGTTCATCACACATCTTTGCATCATGCATCTCATAAACTGTTTCTGTTGAAGAATACAGTACGGGAACTAAGTGTGGATCATGACGGGGAGAGAGAGAGAGAGGGACACAAGCATGTATAGTGGTTCACCTTGCCCTTGAGGCAAGGCTACGTCCACTTAGAGATTCTACTATGAGTGAGGTCAAGTGACCTTTGTAGTGATACAAGTACAGGGATCATGGATCCATCCCTTCTAAGAAGGGGATGACTTCCTCTTATAGCTAAAGGAAGTCCCCATTTAGTTTACATTTCCGATGTGGGACATAATACACATATTTGCTTCCCTTGAAGCCTCTTGGAGAGCATGGGAGGGTGGCCTCCAGACTAGATACCGGCCGACCTCCACCATGGCAATGTAGCTCGGGTGTCGGCCTACCGGATGCATGCCATAGGCGGGGCTAGCCATGTTGTGGGGCCCACCTATGAGGTCGTTGATTTTGCTTGGCGGTATGTAATATAGGCGGTATGTACAACATCTAAACTTGGTTCATATTGACGAGATGGTTTACCACGGGTGGACCTAGGAGGAAAAACATGCACACTATCACCAATATCAAAGTTAGAAGAAACACCACTAACCTCAAGATTGGGACGCTCCTCAGGGATTGGTTGACAAGGGTTATCTGTATCTAAGAGGGGTGGATGAGCTTGGCCTTCTCAGAGGGTAGATGATTCGGCAATTGTTTTTTCTATTTCAGAACTCGCAATGCTCTGTTCGGCAGTTGCATGGCGAAGGGTAGACGATTCAGCAATCGCCGTTTCTGTTTCGGAACTCACAATGCTCTGTTCGGCAGTTGCATGGCAAAGGGTAGACGATTCAACAATTGTCGTTTCTGTTTCGGAACTCGCAATGCTCTGTTCGACAATTGCCTTTTCCGTTTCGACAGGAGTGACGTTGGCTTCAATGGGCTGAATTTCAATCCCACAAGACTTCTCTTCCAAAAAAGTGTGTTTCTCCCCCTGAAGTGAAGGATTGATGGGAGAAAAGTAACATGCATCCTCATAAAAGGTGACATCCATGGTAACAAAAACTTTTTGTGTAGGGGGGTGGAAACACTTGTAGCCCTTCTGATTAACACCATAGCCCACAAAAACACATTTTAATGCCCTGGCATCGAGTTTGGACCTTTGATTCTTAGGAACATGGATGAACACAACACACCCAAAGACACGAGCAAGGAGATTAGAAAACGAAGGGATAGACCCATGATTTGAAAGGGCAGCATAGGGGGTTTGACCATTGAGAACAGAGGAAGGTAGCCTATTAATGAGATGACAAGCAGTGAGAATTGCATCTCCCCAAAGATACTTAGGCATATGAGCACTAAATAGAAGAGACCGGGCTATGTCAAGAACATAACGATTCTTTCTTTCTGATACCCCATTTTGTTCAGGGGTTTGAGGGCAAGTAGTTTGATGAATAATCCCATGAGAATGAAAGAATTGGTGAAACTGAGAATTGACAAACTCCCCCCCCCCCCCCCCCCCATTATCAGAACGAAAGACTCTAATATTGGCTCCAAATTGATTTTGAACAAGAGCAAAAAATTCTTGGAAAGCAGAGAAGACTTCATATTTGTGTTTCAATAAAGCGACCCAAGTAAGACGGGTATAATCATCAATAAAAAAAACAAACCAATGTTTTCCAGACAAGGTTGACTCACGGGAAGGTCCCCAGACATCAGAATGAATAAACTCAAAAGGAAAAGAACTCCTAGTAGTACTCAAAGGATAACTAGTACGATGACTTTTAGCTAAGACATATGACTCACAATGCAACTTAGACTCATCAATGCCCAAAAACAAGGATGGCATAGATTTCTTCATGACACTAAAGGAAGGATGTCCCAATCTCCGATGCCATAGCCATAATTCTTCAACTTGATTAGTAACCCCAGTCGAAATCAAAGCTGCTTGGACTGCCTTCTCCGACTTCATTCCGGCGAACATGCAATCCAGATGAAATAGTCGACCCCTTAGATAACCCCTGCCGATTATTTCCCTATTGATGAGGTCTTGAAAAATCACATACAACAGAAAAAATGTTACAGAACACCGAGATTGAGTATTAAGCTGAGGCACAGATATAAGATGATGAGAGAGATCAGGGACATAAAGAACATCATGTAGTGTCAAAGAAGGGGTGAGACGAACAGACCCTATTCCTGAAACAGGAAAAGAATCACCATTGGCATTGACAACAGAGAAAATAGAGGGTGGATTGAGAAAAAGAAAGAAACTACGATCATAGGTCATATGGTCAGATGCTCCAGAATCAATTATCCAAGTATTGCCACCAGTAAAGCCATAAATTTTTAAAGCAACTCCAATCTTACCATTACCACAGCAACTTACGGATGCGGTATCCTTACCAGCAAAGTTGGTGTGATATGGTTTTGTCACTGCAGCCTTTCCCTTGGGTTTGTTGTCCTGAGGTCGAGGCCTATCAAAGTAGCATGCTGGAAAACCAACCAACATGTAACAATTTTCTTTGATATGGCCTGGATTCTTGCAGTAGTTACAAGTCAGACTTGAGGAGAACACGGGGGAAGAACCTTGAGGAGAGGGACACATAGAAGAATGAGCTTTCACCATGGTGAATATGTAGCGGAAGGAAAAACAACAAAGTACTTGAAAATATAAGAAAGCAACGGTGAAGAAAGGATCAAAGGACAAGGAACAAATCCAAGCACAAAGAACAAGAGTCCAGGATCGGATCTCTGCTCTGATACCAAGTCAAATTTAACGAAAAACAAGAGATAATTTTGGCTGAATAACTTAGATATACATATCACGGAATATTACAGAATATCTACATAAATAAGGTAAGTATGACTCACGCCAACACATTTGTAATTGTATTGCACGTGTTTGATAAAATAGGCGTAAGAAGGGTTATAAAGGGCTGTCAATGGGTCGTGTCAGGTTGGGTTCGTGTCGGGTCAAGGTATTTGTTGTGTCGCAAGATACAAACTCAAACCCAACCAATTTAATAATCGTGTCAAAAATTTAAACTCAAACCCAATCTATTTATTAAATGGGTTACTCGTTTCCAACCCGCTTAACTAAATTAATAAATAGATTGTGTCGCGTTTGACAAAATTACCTATTTAAGGGTTAATAATGCGACCTATTTAACTAAAAAATGCATAAATTGATTAAATTCACTAAAAACTCCACAAGACGAAGAATATAAATAATTATATATAATTCATAAATAATTAAATCTAATAATTATAAAGCAAAATATTTCAAATTGTCTAATTCTATGATCCCGTGGCCAGCAAATTTGAGGGACCGTTTGGGTTCGTGCGTCCGCGATGCAGTGGATTAGTCTGGCTTTGCCTGGCTTTCTCCGCAATATCGGTGCATGTGTCTTGGCGCTGGGATACCACTGCATGGGTGTGTGAGTTACTAACAACTAACCCGATAAAAAAAAAAACGTCTAAAATTTCAGGATGAAGTATAGCATAATCGGGTTATACGGGTTCACTTCGTGTTCGCGGGTTGACCCACAGTTTACCCATTTATTAAATGGGTCATGGCGGGTTGACCCATGGCTAACCCGCTTTTTAATCGTGCAGGTTCAACCCTCTTTATTTCGTGTAGGTTTCGAGTCATGTCGGAATTGACAGCCCTAGGTTATTAATTGACCGAGTTGAGTCACTTCAGTGTTTGGATTTCAGTTTTCGTAGAGTAGCTTGACTTTCCAATTATGGAATGAAAGCGTTGGACAATTGAGATTGTCTCAATTCGATTATGTGATGTACCTTTTTTTTTGGCTGAATAGAGGGATAAGAGAGGCAATGAACCACCTTAACACCTCAAAATTTATTTTAAAAAGTTAAAAGAGATACAAGAAGAGGGGGACTAAGCCAAAATCTCTCCGGTAAAAATATCGAACACACAAGAAACAAACTAGCGAATGCGATACTGTGAAATACCTAAATGGTCAGTATTACATGATGATAGTATATATGAATGGAGGAGTCAAATTCTACCAAACTAAGGTTGTTGAAGTAGTACCATAATTTGCCAACAAGTATGCGACAAAGCAGAAACATATTTTTTGTGAGCCCCTAAAATTTTTTAGCTAATTTCCAAAAGTAACTTCTTGCCAATAAGATTTTCGCAAGGTGATTTAAGTGAAGAAAATGATTTTGGAAATGATTTTGGTATCGAGATCACGATTTGGGCCTTATAATTTAAGTTTGGGCTAGAGTCCTTTGCTTTGGGCCTAGAAGGTTACAGAAGTTTAGTGAGGCGACCGTTTGTTGAAGTTTCAGAGACGATAACTTGAGTTGTGACAAAGTTTTGAATTTTGAATTTTTACGAGATCGAGTTTTGGGCCTAGGACGAAGTCGGAAATTAAATTAGGAAGTTTCCGAAGAAAAACAAATAAAAGAAAAGTTACGAGCCCAAAACCAAAAGCAATTAACAAGATGAGTATGGAAATTTGTCACTAGGGGAAAATGGGTATTTCGCACACGTGAGTATAAATAGAAAGTTAACAATTAGAAAACCCTAAAATCCCATTCTCTTCCTCTCTCCCTCTCGGCTGCATCCTCCCTCTCTCCCTCTCCACGACCTCTCTCTCTCTCGTCCTCCCACTAACAATGCCGGAAAACCCCATCTCCGGCCACCTCCAATCGATCCAGCACCCAAATCTGACCCAAGCCCAGGCCTCACCATCGACATGCACCGCCTCCGGCCTCCTCCTGCGAACACCCAAGGCTGCGACGCTGCTGCCTCTTAACCTCCATCGATTTCCAGCCGCCTTCTCAATCACCGCCTCTTCCAGTGAGCTCAGAGAGCGCCGACCATCAAGCCCCCAACATCCCATCACTGATCGATGCCGCACGAGCATCGTCGGAGCAAGAGGCTCTGCATGCCTTCGTTCTCCAATATCTTGTGTGAATCGAGCTAAACCACCTCCATGGTTGGAATCAGCGTCTCACGTTTTCCAATAGCCCAAACACCCGACCTCCGATTCCTACCAGAGCCGCCACGCGCCCCCCTACTGGCGCGTGAGAAACCTTGACTCCGCCGTGAACTCTGCCGACGTAGTCCTTTTATTCTAGTAAGCCGTTTTCGAAGCCCCCTTTCGTTATTTGGTTGAGTTTCAGTTCCAAAGTAGTGGATTGCTAATGTTCAATTCTTTTGGTTGATGTTCTTGAATTCGGGACTTGGAGGATGAGAATTGAAATGAAAGGGGAGCTTCTGGTCTTGGAATCGATTTCAGTTTTGATTGGATGGTGAAGAATCCAGAAGGACTACAAGAAGCAGTAAGTTATGGAGGTTGTGGTTTCAGCAGAACTGAAAATGGGTAAGGAATGCCGGCCTATGAATTTAAGAGTTTGATTGTTGTTCGGACTTTGAGACTAATTAAATAAGTTGTTGTTCTGTTGTGGAGATGGAGACTCAAGGTTCTTGGATTTCTGCAAATTGGAGTATCTGAGAAGATAAGCTACTGGAGTAGCTTTGGTTGAAATCGAATAAGATAAGGAACTAAGGACCTCAAACTCTATTCTGGATGTCAAATTGGTTGAGTGTTGAATATTGATAGTACTGTTTTTTTGCTAGAGGTCTGAATGGGTTGATAGTGATGGATTGCGACAACTATAAATAGCCTCTGGCTAGGGAAAAGAAGAATAGTAAGGGACTGTGTATTTTGGAATCTGTTTGGCCGTGTACTGTTTGTACTTATCAAAGTTATGGTTTTATTGAGTATGCGTGATATAAATTTAGTTGTGGTACTTGAGTGATTAAAGGATTTTGTGGATTAACAGTTATGTTGGAAACTTGGCATGAATAAGTACGAATCGGCTTATTGAATAGAGGAGAATTGTATTGAGAATTAAAAGGATGAATTTGTTATCGACGTCGAAATGTAAAATAAGAATGGAATCGGTGGTTTGGTTAAATGCATGAGAAAAGTGATAAATAAGAATGGACCGGATTTTGACAAGTGAACTAATATGTGTGATGTTCAATTTAAGGTCCGTGAATAGAAATATTCCAAACCTATCATATCCCGGATTTACCGTAGAATGAAATTATTCAGGAATGGTGGTTGCTATTTAATTGATTAAGGTTTAAAGGCTAAATAAAATGAGGTCAAACCGGTTGACCGAAACTTTAATATGGGAAGAAGTGTGATCACCATATCCCGAATGAGCTTACTACATTCAGTGAATTGTTCGGGAATTGTTACTATTAATTATTGGTTAGAGATAAATTGGTAACTTGCAAAGGAATTGAACAATTTGAAATTGTAAATTAATTACTTATCGGAAATAGTTTTTATTAAAGGACTCGAGCGTGTGCACGTGGATTTGGATGAAGTATCGAACGTCAGAAACAAAGCTAAGTGTGGACGAGCACTCCAAATTCCAGGTAGGGTGAGCTGTCCCTTTCTTGTTAGAGGTTTATCTATATGTTGAATGCTCTAATACAGTAATATGTTGCTTGTAATTACGTTTTTGGTTGTTTATTAATTGACGCCTCGTGATACTTGTGTTTACGTAACTAAAAATTGTTGATTGCGAAAACCGAGGCTAGACTTGTGTGTTGAGATACTATACCCCTTGTATGTTTGTACTTGTGACCTAGAAGTAAATGGGACCTAGACGAGTAGATTCCTAGGGGTCCCACGGTGTCGATAACCGTGAACCTCCGAAGGGGGCTGTGCTCCTATGTTTGTTGAGGAAAGGTGAGTACAGACAATGAACTAGTCATAGGAGACTCAGAGCCAAGAAATGGACACTTTCGCTACTTGTAGTCACAAGGACTACAGAGTAGTTGGCCGGTTCTCGAAAGATGACGAACCGGGACGGTCACTGATTTGTTTTATTTTAGTGGGCAGGTAAGTATCTCGGAGCTCCAAGTTGTGTGAAGCATGCTACATATGTTTTATAAAAGATAACAAATGTTTGTGGTTGTCTTTTTCTTAAAGCATTATTCGATAAACGTGCACATTATTATGTAGTAAATATTTTCAAGTTTATTATTTTTCATACCTAACATGGTTGGGTCGGCCCCTACTGGGCATGCGAGAATGAAAGCTCACCCCTATAATAGTGTGCAGGTTTCGAGCATGTGGTCGGGAAGCGTACATGGGGGAGGCATATAGTCTAGCTTGGCGCATTTCTCTTAAACTTTATCAAAAGAAGTTTTGGTCCTTAATCGGACTTTGAAGTCACTTATTTATTTACTTTTTATTTGTTTCCTATTCATTTATTTACAAAATTTCGAGAGACCCGCAACCCTGGAGCGCGTCTCTCATACTTGTATTTACTTAGTGATTTGTTATTTCCCAAATTGGGCTCCTATTGTAAGCCCAAATCCTTTCTTGGACCAAGTATTCTAGCAATAGGAGCCCACTTTAAATTCTGCCTTTGAAAATATGTTGTTCGGTTGCTAGAATACTTGGTCCAAGAAAGTGTTTTGTAAACCAACAGTCTGAACAAAAAAGGCCTTGCGATTTTGGATTGATGAGTTATCGGGATGTCATTCTTGATATGTTGGTTTCTCATTGGCTCGGAGTCGCGGCGTTGTGGGACCCCTCTCTCGGGTCACCACATTTTTTCTTTAAATATCTGAAAGACTAGAAATTATGTTAATTTAGGGAATAATTGTAATATGTCGCTGTCGTGTTTGGTCAAGAGTAGGAGATGATAGGTACTCTCGGCAGAAAACCAGAAACAATCATGAACCAAAGCTTCACGAATTGCTGAATTTGAGGGAATTAAAGCCGGCCAGTGGCAAGTATGTGAATAATCTTGTATGGATCTTTTATTACTTACATGTTAGCAAGGAAAAGAAGAACAACCATGGGTACGTAAAGAACTTTGGACTAACATATCTCTAGATCAACAAGATTGAGCCGGCCAATGCCAGCAGTTCATTCAGGAAACGTAGGTCGGAATTGAGCTAAACACAATTTAATTAACTAATTACGCAGTTTAAAGATAACAAAGTCAATTATTTCATGTTGGCTGGTTCTAGTTGGATCTCTAAATTTGCTATTTGGACCTCTTATACTTAGTACACCTCTAATTTACTTTTTAGAATACTTGAAAAGCTAAGTAGACCTCCTTATTTTTACCAAAACACCTTTGAATATGAGATACAATCATTTGTTACTCTACTTTTTATCTCTATCTTCAACCATGAGAAGAAGAATGAATCAAAATCACATGATGTCACGCCCCGAATTTCGAATAAAGAAATTCAAATCCGAAACGCGATAACTTAACCAACTTTCCGAAAATGCAAAGAAACTTTTTCCATTTAATCTAATCCAATAACAATAATCCAAAAGCAAAATCTTAATAAAGATTCAAACACTCGAGTCGAACGTTATATTAACAAATGTTTACAAAACCTAGATGAAATGAATTACGAATGTAAACGCTCACTATGAGCATAATACAAACAGCAGTTAATAACAGAAATAGGTTAAGAACCTAAACTGCTGCAACTACTCCTCAAACTCAACCCTAGTGGTCCTAACCTGCAGGAATAACAGTTACACCATGGAATAGTGCACCGGGATTGCAAACAACAAATCCGGTAAGCTTTTGCAAGCTCGTATGAGTAAACTCAATTAAAATAACTCTCGTCACGCATACTTATAATTTCTCAATTTGTGAGATAAATTAAAGCAACAACATTTAACTCTACAAAACACAACCAAACATACAATCACACTAGGTGGAAATTAGTAATCCCTGCATAGAAAATTAGTTCAGGAGATCACCTAAAATCACACAACAGAATTCATAATAATCCAAATCCCACGTATAAATTAAAGAAAGAACACCAGAAACATTCTCCGAAAATTACGTACTCATGATGCAGTAACACAGTTACCACCATATATGACCGCACGAATACAACAGACTACGTACTCATGATGCAGTAACTCAGTTACCACCAGGACCGCACGCATACAACAGACTACGTACTCATGATGCAGTAACCCAGCTATCACCATGACCGCACGAATGCAAACAGACTAGAGCTCCACTGAATAGTAACCTGTCACCTCGGCTGAGGTTCAGCCTTACGATATTTTTGCACCCAGGTTACCACTGTAACCTACAAACTTCATACCCTTCAACCCTCGGAACAAGATATTTAAAGAAACCTCTCACGACTCACAATTGTCACACCATAACTTCAAATCACTCTTTCAACAATATAAATCATCAAATCACTACTAGAATTCTGTTCATTTACATCAGTCCAGAACCGATGTAAAACTAAATTCTGACCGATTTCTTTGTGGCTGATGTAAAAGATCCAGACATCACTTTAAGCACGTCACAGACCGATGTCCCAGATAACGACCAACATCGCTTCTTAAACACAAATCGATGTATAATCGTTACAATCATCATAATTTTGTATGTTAACTATATTTAATTCTTCATATTTTCACATTTTATGCTTAATAAAGTATATCTCGAACAATATCTAAGTGAACATTTAAATCGATTACAATTTCAGAAATGATGTCTGGAACCCTTCTAGACATCGCTTGTTGTTTCTAAAACCGACGTGTTGTTTCATTATATACATCGCTTTTGTTTTATAAAACCAATGTTCTTTGTTTAATGATACATCAGTTTACTTTATGGTAGGTGATTTGTGCGTTGACAATAGATTACGTTTTGGTATTTAGAAATCGATGTGCACTGGTTTTGGGTACATCAGTTCTGTGTACACAATTCGATATATTGATAACATAAGACATCGATTTTCATTTTGGTACTGATTTCTAATCTCTCAACTGACATCGTTTTCCTTGGCATTACTACTTTGTTATGCTTTTATATACTTCACTTCATTTTGACAAGCATAATGTGCAAAGTTTGCATCTAGCTGCTGTTTGCATTTCCATTCCCATCATCCAAAAATTGAGGCTTTCCATTAATTTCTTTTCAAATTCATGATTCAACATAATTCACAAAATAAAACCTCAAAACTTACAAAGGCTAGCCAGAGACATTTGATCCAGCTTTAGAATTCTTATCTGTAGCCACTTTAGTAAATCCTATTGGAAATATTTCAGTGTTTGGAGCAACAACACAATACTCAAGAAGGACCAGTCTCAATAACCTTGAACTCGACACTCCTCATTCCTCCTCTCACAATCAAGAGATCACCCTTCCTCACTTGGGTGTAGGCCTCCAGGAAATAAGCTGCAACATATCAGAAGAGTACGTAAAGTATAATCAATTAGCAACTTCTGGTCTCTGCCTACTGAATGAAGTATAATCATGAAGAAATAAGTGCAAAAAGGAAGCTAAAGTAAACCTGAGCACTGAAAGACTTAAGGGGGTCCTTATCTTCCTTGAATTTTTTCTTGAATCCACAGAGACCAAGGTTGGCAAGCTTTACTCTCTTGCTGGCTTCTTTAGTTGTTGCATTCAACAGAAAATCAGGCACAAGGTAACTCCTTCACAGTGGTTGATAATAAAATCAATATCAATAATTTGAGGTTAAAACATGGTGACATATGCCAAACTAATAGTAATAAATGAACTTCATATATATATATATATATATATATATATATATATATATATCTTCAATAACTATAGAAAAGTCAAACTAACAGAACATATGCCTAAGATTAAAAGTAGACAGGTATCATATGCTTACCTGTCAAAGAAGCAAATCCACTCCCATCGTCAATTTCAACAACCTGTGTCAGTAGACAAAGACATGTAAGTTGACAGGTACAATCAACCTCACATTGAAGACCAATCAAATAGACTGATAATTAATAAGCCAGGTTACAAATGTATTTGTACAAATGTTCTGCAACACTGACTTCATTTATATATTTGTACAGGAGCAAAAACATATATATAACAATCTTTAAAAGAAACTCTAGACAATAGAAGCATGTAGCCGATAGGAAACACAAAGGTCATGCATGTTGATCTAGTCATATATTTGCAGGTACCTAATGATCTGATGTGCGCGCCCTTGATACCTATTAGACTTAATCATATATTCGTACCTAATATTGGAATCCCCTCAAGTCCTCCACTAAGTGGGATTCAGAGTCAATAATGCTCAATCTGCAACCAAAATATTTAATTAACAACAGCAACCTAAGTATATATGTTTTTCATCTTTAAAAGCACTAAATAGTATTTATAAGGACACAAGACATCCAGTGGTAGAATTAATTCCATTACTATTAAGATCCTGGCAAAGAATTAATTCCATTACTATTAAGATCCTGGCAAAGGATAACAACCTGAATCAGAGTGATTGCTGTCAACACTAACCCCTTGGGCTTAAAACCTTCTGCATACAAACTCCAATAACAAAAGCACTTCAAGTTGAGATAACATAGATTGTGTTTTCAGTCTATTTCACTTAACAAAGTGGAAGATTACAGAGCATCTATGACTCTACTTTGCATATCATTAGAAACTTTATACCAAACTGCATTGTAAGAGGGAATTGAGACATTGCAGTACTGTTTTTCTTTAGTATCATAAAATGGCCTAGCACTAATTTGATTATGACAAACCACAAGTAACTGATAATTTAGGAAAAAACCACTGCAATCAGAAGTACTTTATAATACAGCGCATAATTTGATTACGATAAACCATGAATAACTGATAATCCAGAAAGAACCATAGTAATAAATACATAGGTATTTCTAACATCATAACTTACATGACAATAGCAGCATAATATGTATGGGATACATATATATTCCATCCTCATGAACAAGCTAAAGTCTCCATGTAAGGAAAAATAATATCCTCTCTCATTTCCATGCTAACGATGCGGGTTCGTTTCCAGCCTGCTACCCGGTTTTACTTTATCGTTATAATCTTTAATATTCAAAAAATGAAATATTTTTTATATATTAAAATATGAAATAAAAAAATTGAATGAATCGAATTAATGTAATGCATCATTGACTTGAATACTAAATTTGATTACGACAAACCATGAATAACTAATAATCCAGAAACAACCATTATAATAAATAGATAGGTATTTCTAATAGAAAGCATTACTTAGATGGCAATAGCAGCATAATATGTATGGGATACCTATAGATTCCATCCTCACAAACAAGCTAAAGTGTCCAGCAGTCCATGTAAGGAATACATGTAAATTGAAGACCAATCAAATTGACTGATAATTAATAAGCCTTCGCACTCACATTGTGACTTGTTGTCTGAAAGTTAGCCCACAGCGTGAATAAGATCGATGGACATTGTTCCATGGCCCACCATTCCTCCATATAAACTGGAAACCAGCAACAGACCACAGATCAATATAAACCCTTATAAGAAAATATTCAATTTGCTTGGAATAAAGGAGCTAGCTCACATTGGCCAAGGCTTGCAGTTTCTCTGAATTTGGGGAGGTTTCATTTCTTGAATTTGCACTTTACCTATAAAGAAAATAAAACATAAACAATCGAGATAAAATAGAAGTCAGTTACTAACCATTTCTATATCTTTCAGCAGCAGGAAGAGATGTATTGTATGAGCATAACTGAGCCAACGAAAATCCTACCATAACCGATAATGCATGCGTCAATTTCTTTTACACTTAATGACACAGATAATTAAGACTTATACATTGAGATATATTGTTCTCTTCCTCCCTGAATCAAAACCCAATAATTCCTCAATAAGCTCTTGTCAAATCAGAACTCCAGGTACTTTCAACAACAACAATAAAAGAACAAAGTAAGACCATATATTTTCAAATGGCCAAAGACTTTAGCTGAAAGACTAACCAAAAATAAAACTGAAATTAGCAAGCAACTCACCTCAAAGCAGTCCAATCAATTACTGAGATCTCACACTCCAACATAAAGAAAACCCCTAAAAAATCAAAACCCCAAGCAGTTCAAAACCAACTTAAACAGAAAACAAAATCAAAACCAAAACCCATATAAAGGACAAATCGGATGTCGACCAAGACAAACCCAAACTGAATCATCTTTCTCTCTTACTCACTTTCAGTCCAACACTACTCCAACCCGAGCATCAAAGATAAAGAAACAAAAAAGATCAGTAATTCGAACACCAGATTAAAGAAGGAAGAGGAAGTCACCGAAGATTACCTTTTGGGCAGAAGGGAGGAAGAGAGAAACCAAAAGCTCCCTATTCACAAACCAACTACCAGATTTCAATCCTTCATGGGCTCTGGACTGTTTGTGATTCTTTCTTCAACTCAAATCAACCAATAAATACAAGATGAGAGGCTGAAGTCCATCAGTAAATATAGAATTGAACACAATAAATCAAGCCACAAGCAAAGAAAGGCTAGGAGGACAAATCATGAATTAAAAGTGCAAAATGATAGTTTCTCAAAAGAAAAATCCGGATAAAGGCATAAATCCAATGAAAGCTAGATCCTGTTCAGATCAAGATCCAATCATAATATTCAGAATTATGGCCTACATATGTGTAAAGAACCGATACAACCTATAGGGATAAATCCATACACATATGAAACAGATCTACTGATAGAACTTGAAACAAATTAATGAGAGATCTGGAGAAAAATGGACCTGCATATTGCACTTGACGAGGTCAAGATAAGTACAGCCATGAGAGTAAGACACAGCTGTGGATTCCTCCTGCAGTACAAGCAGCATAAAAGACCGGCGAGTACATCTCGATCTTCTTGGACGGCTCGCTCGGAGACGGAATGACCAACCCCTTGGTCTGCGAGATTGCCTCTCCATTCGTGTTGAAGCTGGCGCTAGGGCTGGCGTGAAGCATCTTCTCAAGCCCAAAAGTTTTGGCGGAGGAGAGGAAGATAGCGGGAGAGGAAGGAGGATGGGGCTAGGGCTTCGCGGAAAGAGGAGAGTGTGAAATTGGAAGATAAAGCGAGCGAAGGTAAAAGTGGAAAAACTGACCAAGTATGGGGGGAATGAAAATTTTGTCCCCCGTGTACGAAATTTTTTAACTTAGTCTTTCCGCGTTTTTCAAAATTTTGGAATCAAAATATAGACATCGGTCAACAATAATAACCGATGTTAATTATGTAAATAGAAATCGGTATTTTCATAAAACGATGTTAGATTACTTTTTTACATCGTGGGCAAGTCTGACCGATTTAAAACATGCGATGTAAATGAACAGATTTCTAGTAGTGAATATACCTTCGGCATGAGTAAATGTTCAATTCAATAACATGAATGAAATCACCACAAGTCTACATATCACAATGCCACACCATCCATATATATATATATATATATATATATATATATTTACGTGGATCTAAATCCCAAAAATTTCAAAAATCTCGTTTTCCTCCCCTGAAACTCTCTCTTGATCATCATGTAGGACTTGTACATGTTTTTGGTCTATGGATCTAGTGTCAAAGTAGTGATGAAGGTGAGGGTATCGGATGCCATAACCTTGGTCTATGGTCTACGATTGAGTAAGTGTGTCGGATGCCATAACTCTAGGCGGGTGACGAGAGGAGTGTATCGGATGCCATAACCCTAGGCGGGTGATGGGCTATAATTGAGGCGAGTCGGATGCCATAACCGTAAGTGGTGACGGGCTACGATTGAGGCGAGTGTATCGGATGCCATAACCCTAAGCGGGTGACGGGCTATGATTGAGGCGAGTCATATGCCATAACCATAAGCGGTGACAGGTGATAGGAGCATTTTAATGCGACATTTTAACTGCATTTCCCTACATTTCTTACGTTATTTCCTTATTAAAATCCTGTTTAGGAAAGTTTCCATTCTTTGATTGGGAAAGTTCCTATTTGTAGAAAGTTTATATTTTTGTAGTTTCTATTTATCATTTTTAGTAAGTTGCCATTTTTCATTTTAGGAAAGTTTCTATTTTTCTTATTAGTTTCTATTTTTAGGACCTCCAAGCAAGTGGAAAATCTTGAGGAGGAAAATCAAAGTTGCAACCAAGTGGAAAATCTTGAGGAGGAAAATCAAAGTTGCAACTAAGTGGAAAATCTTGAGGAGGAAAATCAAAGTTGCAACCAAGTGGAAAATCTTGAGGAGGAAAATCAAAGTTGCAAGCAAGTGGAAAATCTTGAGGAGGAAAATCAAAGTTGCAACCAAGTGGAAAATCTTGAGGAGGAAAATCAATTCAAGTTGAACAAGTGGGAAGATATTTTTTACAAATTTGTCTAACATATCTAGCCCTTCATTTATGTTCATCTCCACCCTCCATTCATCATTTTTTGGGCTATAAATACACTTCTCCTCTCACTCTCATAACACCAATTCCTTCATCCATTTCATCTTCTTGTCTCACCATTTCCTCTCCATTTTCCTTAGTCACCAATTCCTTCATCCATCTCATCTTCTTTGTCTCACCATTTCCTCTCCATTTTCCTTAGTCACCATTTCCTATACACAATTCCTTCATCCATCTCATCTTCTTTGTCTCTCCATTTCCTTTCCATTTTCTCTCCATCCTCTAGTGCATTCAACGTTTCAAGCAAGGGAGAAGAAGAAGAAGAAGAAGGAGCCGTGAGCATCATCATCCATCCTCCACCTTGAAGCTTGCTTTCGAGATTCAAGAATCCATAACGTTTCATCCTTCATCCCCATCTCCATCTCACGGTGTAATTCAACCTCTTTCTTTGTAATCTTGCTTAGTTTCGTGAGAATTGTTTTTAGTTAACATTTATGTTTGAACAAGGTTTATATTCTGAAATTTTATGATTGAATAAAGAATTTCGATTCTTATGCTGTGATTCCAAAGTTGCTTATGTGTGATTGTTCGATTGAATTTGCTTGATAGAAAACTTTTATATGTTTATCTTATTTGGGTCGACACTTATAGGATTTGCATGTAATTGGTGCTAGGTTTAAGAACATGAAATCGACTTTTCGTTTTGTGTAAACTTGAATCAAAGTAGTAAAGGTTTTGGACAAAAATCGAATTCAATTGAAGAGGATTGCAATTAGGTGAACTTATTTCATACTAAGTTGTACACTTGAGTTGATAGCCTTTCTTTATGTGTAATGCGTTAAACATGACATGATTGACTAGCTTTCTAGGGTTTGATTGCATGTTTAATAGGATTAATCTAGGTGCTTTCGCTTAGATTAATTAGCATTGAAAAGTAAAATATGGGAAATCGTTTGCTTTCGAATGTTTCACATGATCAACTCCTTTCTCATGACTTGGAAGAACAATTATAGGGTTTGAATCGAATTTGATTACATGGAATTGATTTTGATCTTTGTTCCTTGCGTTCCACCCTTGTATATATGTTTTTACGTTTTCTTTATTTTATTTATTTTAATTTTAATTTTAAGAATCCTAATCCCCCCCCCTTTTTTGTGTTTACTTGTATATATTTATTCTTTATTTTATTTTTGTAAATAATACTTTATTATTTTAATTCTTTATTTGTTTATTCAATTGTATATATTTATATTCTTTATTTTATTTCTGTAAATAATATTTTTCTTTATTTGTTACACAATTACAGGTGTACCCTCAATCCCCGGAATAGAACGATCCCTATTTGCTTATACTACTAACGATATTTCAGGGTTAAATTATGCGCTTGCTAAATGCGCGTCAACAGGCTACGATTGAGGCAAGTGTATTGGATGTCATAACTCTAGGCAGTGACGGGCTATGATTGAGGTGAGTGTAGCGGATGCCATAACCGTAAACGGTGACGGGCTACGATTGAGGTGATGTATGTTACCTTTGAGAGGTAACGATGTCGAGTTTTGAAACGAGTTATTTTGTGAGATTTTGTATTCGGAGTTGAAGGGTGAAGTCTTGGTTTTAGCATGAGTTGTTGATTTCTTTAATTAATTTCCTTTTTCATTTCTATTGTTTGGTTTCTTTATTTCTTTTTCTTTTTCTCTTCTATTGTTGATTTTTAAGTAATCTCCTGAACTAAACTATATGCAAGAATTACTATAATTTCTATTGATTGATTTTAATGTAGTCTCCTGAATTAAATTTTATGCAAGGATTACTATGATTTCTATTTTTGAATTGTGTGCTTTTTGGGTGATCTCCTGAACTAAATTTCTACGCAGGGATTACTAATTTTTACCAAGTGTGATTGAATGTTTGGTTATGTTTTGTGGAGTTAAATGTTGTTGCTTTAATTTATCTCACGAGTTGAGAAATCATAAGCATGCGTGACGTGAGTCATTTTAATTGGGTTTACTCACACGAGCTTGCAAAAGCTTACCGGCATTGTTGTTTCAACCCGGTGCACTATTCCATGGTGTAGGGGTTATTGTGCAGGTTAGAGTATCGAGTGATCGTCATCGAAGCTGAGGTGTACTTTTGATAGCGTGGACGTCGACGGGTACTCTTAGTTTTAAGTCTTCCGTTGTGTAGTGAGTTAATTGTGGTGGGTGTGTTTACTTATTGAATTGTCATTCAATTTAATTTGTAAACTATCTGTAATGTAATATGTGACTCTAAAGAACGAGTCCGTATTTGACGTTGGTGAGCTCGGTTTATTTTATCGCTTAATTTAAATGAAGAATTTTCTATGTTTTTTGTGCTTGTTAAGTTTCACGTTTCGGATTTGAATTTATTTATTCAAAATTTGGGGCGTGACACATGATATTTCTCTCTTATGAGTATGTCTCTCCTCCACCAAAATTAATCAGAAGGTTGGTTCGTGATCTTGATATATTGCTAGAATCCCTTTGGGTTGGAAGATTGAGTAATAACTATATCATAATATTCAATTAATTTAGTTTAAGAAAATTTCAAATCAGATTGTTTTGAATTTACTTTTATATTAAATGATGGGTCGTGTATAGAAATTATTATTTTTACTTAATTGTTTTAGGTAAATTATAAAACTATATGGCAATATAAGGAAATTCCGGAAAAAAAAAAAAAAAAAAAACTTAATTGAATGTTATATTTGAGGAGGTAAGAAGAGTAATTTTTGTTTGACAAAGTGGTGTTAGCTCAGTGGTTACAGCACCCACTACCTATGTACGAAGTCATGAGTTCGAGTCACTATGAGGGCAAGAGTGAAACACTTTGATCCTCGTTTAAAAAGAAAAAGAAAATATTTTTTTTTTGGTTCATTTTTCTCATTTCATCCTTATATTTGTCTTTTGAGATAACTTGACAAAATCTATTAATAATTGAAAACAATTGGAGGTCCAACTAAGTCACTTTCATGTTTCTAAAATTAATATTAAAAAAAAAAAAAATGATGATAATTTTTTATTTTTTTTTGGGTCAAATGATGATAATGTGGAAACATAAAATTATGGGCATCCACGATGATAGCGAATCTCAAGGCACGTACCATGCCAGCTCCAAGAGAGAGACCAGACTAAGATCTATGGAAGAACGTATTTTATTATGTTTTGTTTCTTTCAAGTTTTCAGGGACCAAATTGAATTCAGAAATAATGGACGAAATCGATGTGTTTCTCTCTCGAACACGCACATAGATGTATGGTGTTCTTCAAAGTCTGTTCTTTTTTGTAAGCCAAGTCATGTTCAAATAAGTTTCAACTTCAACCAGAGAGTCTGTAGTCTGAACTCTCTGTCAATCTTAACCCCATGCTAATTGGAATTCATTAATGAATATTAATTTGAAGGAACCACAAATTAAGCATACACATAAAAGAAAGAGCCCACTAGTCCTATAGCAGCAGAGACTAGAGTACCAAAAGCAAGATTAATTGGACTTTCAATTTTGGCCTTATTCTAAGTCCAGCTGCATCACTAGTAGTGGTACTACACGGTTGCCAAAATATGCAAAGACCGTCAAACCAAGTAAAATTAAAGCAGATGCCATTTGCATTTGCATTTCTATAGGCAAGGAAGGAGTTCCAACTTCCCGGTCATAAGAAGAACAGGATCGGATCGGTGGAGTTGGAATTGCTTCCATGTATGCTTTGTGCTTCCCCAGCTAGCTACCTCATTATATAGCTACCTAAATGGGTTCACTTTGTTCCTTCTCCTAGCTTCGGTTAAGCTAGCTAGCTAGCTAATAATTAACCAGAGAAAATAGTAGTCAAGTTTGTGATGAACGGAGGAGGAGGAGTGCAGATGCTGCCAGTTGGCTACCGGTTTGATCCGACGGATGAGGAGCTTGTGGTTCACTACTTGAGGAGAAAGGTCCATGGCCTCCCACTGCCGGCTTCCATCATTCCCGACTATAACAACAACTACTACTTTGATCATCCCTCCCACCTGCCAATGCCTCCAGGTATTTAATTATTTAGCTTTGGTTCTGGGCATTCATTCAAATTAATTAAGCAAATTAGTATGAGAAATCAAGTTTGAATTTGGGGGAAATTAAGTGCTTGAAGATCATATATAAAGGAGACATTTGATCAATTAGATATCTGTGTGCATTCCGCAGGCGAGACCATGCAAAAGAGGTACTTCTTCTACAATAGTGAATATAATGATGAAAAAAGTAAGAAGAACAACAACCGCAGTAACTATAAGAGGGCTGCTGCTGCTGCTGGTTGTGGTTCTTGGAGGTCTATTGGGAAAGAGAAGCAAATTGTTGCTACTACTCATTCTGATCATCAAAGCAGCTGCAGCCAAGCTCAATTAGCTGTCCTTGGGGTGAGGAAAACCTTGGTTTTCTGCGGCAGCCACAGGAAGAAGGAGACTAACCACCACTACCACTACCAACATCAATATGGAAGCCTCAGTAGTAGCCCTCGATGGTTCATGCATGAATATAACCTTCTTGGTTCTGAGGTGTTGGGAAACAGCTGGATTCTGTGTAGTGTATTTCAGAAGAGGAGAAAGCCTGCGAGCAAGAAAAGAGGTCGGACCTCAACTTTGGATATTACAGGATCAGGCTATCTTCCCAAACCTTCCAATTCATGTTCGAGTGAAATCACTACTCACGATCAGGAGGTCTTTTCCAAATGTTATTAGTTAGGATGAGCTAGCTCATGATGGATGATGATGATCAGAAGGAAAACAACTTTAGTTAATGGGAAAGAGCTAGCCAAAAAAAGGCTTTTCAGTTTTCATGCATCTAGCCTTTAGTTAAATTGACCGGATCGCCATGCTAATTATGAGAGTTAGATTGTGTTCTTGGAACAAATCCAAAATACCAGTTGGTTTCATAATTAACAATTTCTCTCTCTCTATTGGTCACCGTAACTTTTTGGCAGTTTCTTTCTGTTCTTTTATAAAATGGGGCTTAGATTTTTAGGCAAAAGATGATCTTAAATTAGAAAGGGGCAAATGTCGGGTGACTTTTGGATGTACTATAATAACGTCTTACTCTCATTAATTTGATAGCATGTGCTAGCTGCTAGCTCGAACATTTGCCACTCTTCTTCTTCTTATTTTTCTCAAAAAACCAAAAAACAAAAAAAAAAAATCATTTGCCACATTTAATTTAAGATCAGAGGCCCAAATGAGTGATAAGAGGGGGAATGGGCCGAATGGCTGGAATGGTTATCGTAGCCCTAGAGACACTGATGGGCTTTGTTCATTGGTAATTTGTACCCCATAAATGGGTACTATCTAACAAATTTGTTTCGGAAGTTGATGGAAATCGAAGTCAATGATCTTCGATAATCAATCTATATTGCTGACATAGATATCACGGACTAGATTTCCGTAGTGAATCTAAAAATTACAAATTAAGACAATAAGGCCATTAATGCAGGAAGTTAGCAACGCGTACGGCTCTAAAAAAAGGGTTGGCTCTAATTAGTGTTGTGAATACGTGCGCAATGCTAATTATATCATCCGCAAACCTCGTTGGTTCCTTCATTTCAATTTCTAGCTAGCTAGCTAGCTAGCTTTGTATTTGCTTATCTTGTTCAGAAATTTAAAAATTTGAATTAGGATCGTGATTGAGACCGTAATCTAAAGTCATTAGTTCTGGTTCTGGGCAGTCGATCGGACTAATGATCGCTGTCCCAGGTGCCAGTACGTAGCCCTGCTCCATCTATCATCATTTTGATCGATCTGATCTGTTCTGTTCTTGTTCGATCATGTCTCTCCTCCTCCATCTATAGAGGCTATATAAGTTCAAGTTGGACCGAAGCCACAGGTTATTATAGCCAAAATGGGTTGTGGCATTTCCAGGTTTGGACGGAATTATGTGGGTGCAGATGACCAAAGTCCCGCTTCTGAAAGTAAGCCCCAGCCGCAGCAGGTGGTTGATTCCGTAAACGGCGTGAAGGAGAAAGAAAGTTCACCATCACCTTCACCGTCATCGGCACCCGCACTGGGATTAGAAAGACCAGAGATTGAGAGGATCAAATTAGACCGACCCAAAAGTAAGGAGGGTGCAGACAACAACGACAACAACAAACATGGTCATGAACAGCGGGATGATAGCATCTTTAACTATCCTCGTTCCCCCAGTTTTAGGGAATATTGCACAGACTCTGAAATTCGATTTGGGGTCGACAGCAGCCCGGACAATGATGGTGAGTCTATTAATTAATAGCTAGCCAGCTTATGAACATGCATTTTCATGCAAAGTGGATTGGAAGGTTGGAAAAACCCTAATTCAGTTCAGTGCTTCCAGAAAACATAATGTTCTTCTGGTTTTCTGGTTAGGATAAACAATATTGGGAAGAATGACATAATTGATCAACTGAAAAATCCATGTATATCGTTAAATTGCATTAAGGATTGACCCTCATGCATGCGATCCCTTTAGTTCTCATAAAAAAAGGATTTCTCATGGTTTGTAATCGGAATGAATTAAGTTGATGATGCATTTTAATCTGCAGGTGATGATATTGATACTAGTGGAACAAGTAGGAAAATTTGCAAATCAGCAATGTCATCTCCGACTCCAAATACACGAGACACGGTAACCTAACTAGATATATTAACTTGTTTATACCCACACATTTACCATAATATAGAATGTATGTTGCATGCCCTAATCACGTCTCTGGGTGTACGTAATTGTTTGCTTGATAAACTAGCAGCTGGTGCTACAGCCGGGATCAAACGGTGAATTAGCAACGGAGGCTAAAGATGAGAGCAAAGGAAGAACATCAACGTTGTCAACAACGGGACTAAAAATTAGAAATGTGTTGGGGAACAAATGGGGGCGGAACAGTGGTGCATCAAGAATAAGATCCTACTTTCAAGTATCCAGTTGGCACAGAGCCCCTTTTTTCACTAAATCAGTTGCAAAAGCCGAATGAGCGCGCATGCACGATACGTACTACATACGCTTATACATGCAAGCCAGCACTTAATTAGAGATGATGATCAATTGACAATCTGTTTCTTAATTAATCTCACGTATTCTGCTAATTAATCTTAATTTGTTTCCTTTTTGTTCGTTCCTTTGCCCTGTCCTCTGTATTGGATTAGGTGCATGGGGTCTATTTGTTTTCTTTCCTTTTCTATGTACGTTCTCGTTGTAGCTTTCGTTCCCTTTTTTAACGGGTCTGCTAGCTTGTCTTCATGAAGCTTGCCCTCTTTTTTAAGGTGCAGGCTTTCCGAAGAAAAGAATATATACCTCGTTCTCACACACTACCGTAATCTCACTAGTACTCGATCGATCCATGGATGGACGTCCGAGTACTAATCTCCGCTTTTCATCTAATAATCTCATTAAATAGTAAACCCTCTCCCACTTTACCGTACATGCAGCTAATCTCGATCATTAGTACTCGATCAATCCACTGCTACCAAAACACTAATTATCTGCATATTTAAATATGTGTGAATAGACTTTCTCAATAAAATGTTTTACCTACGGTGCGGTGCACGCACAAATTACTCTTCGGTTGTCTTCAGAGAGGAGGACGCTAATGCTTTATTCACATAATTTTGGGTTAGTGTAAATATTTATTGTGGGCCCCACTATTTATCAACATGCATAATTAAATTTACATCAATATTTGTGAGTCCAAAATGATATTTTAGTATCCTAATAAGTGTGAAATATATTCCTAACTCACACTCTGTGAAAGAGTAATGAAAAAAAAAAAATTGCAAAATCCATCAATTAATTAATAGTGATGGTGTTTATAGAATGAGTGATGGTAAGCCATAGATCCGTTTGCTTCGTGAAATTAACTAGTTATAGTGGCCGCCAAAGCCCAAACCTAATGCTCGATTCGCTTCTCGTTGGAAAATAGTGAAATAGCAGTGAATAATGTTGTAACATAAGTACATAACTATTGAAATCAATAATGTGAAT
Source organism: Rosa chinensis (assembly GCF_002994745.2). Taxonomy (NCBI): domain Eukaryota; kingdom Viridiplantae; phylum Streptophyta; class Magnoliopsida; order Rosales; family Rosaceae; genus Rosa; species Rosa chinensis. Next base: position 88,115,851 of record NC_037089.1, read on the forward strand.
AAAATCAGTGTGGAAAAGTTTTACTAGTAGTGATCCATGGTTGGAGCCTTGGAGGCTACATATGTCTGACTCAAAAGTGCAGGAGGCGACTGTTTGATATTGGAAAACGCTGCTGCGCGCTACTCAATCGATGTCTTCATCAGCGTGTCCGGTCGTCGTGTCTTCGATGAGTCTTGATTTTCAATCACAATAATAATAATAATAATAAATAAGGATTATTTCCAAGTTAATTTCAAGAAACGTACAGTATGTAGTACAACAGTACACGCCTTTTTATTTGAACTTTGACTCGAATAAAATGTCTCTATTCAAAGAACAATAATATCATTGTCTTCCATTTTCGGCCCCTCTCATTTTCTAAGTTTCCCACCTAATATTTAATTATTTTCAGAACCGCAATATTCATCTAGGGAAATTAGAAACTCCTCACTCATAGGGAAAGGTACACCAAAATCAACTCAAATATAACTTCTTCTTCTTTCTTTATCTGATCAAACATAGCTTTTGGGAACGACGGAGACAACCATATATGCATTTAATTATTTATTTATATATAAATAGATTAGCTAAGTTGGATTATTTTCTTGAGAAGTAATTTATATATAAATTAGTTAATCAGAGAGACTAGGCCAAAAATTAAATTATCTTGTCAATGATTGGCTGATTGCAATCCCTTTTGTAGCCTTTTTACTTTTAATCAGTGTCGATCGGGTCAATATGTAAGATATATAGCTCATCGAGAAATTCCCTTAGAGAGGAAAGCTTCTAAATCATATATTTAAGAATGAGTGACTTGCGCGACCATACAATTCCTGTGCACCACCATTCCTATCTTTGACCTTATATTTTATATAGCATCTAGCTAGTTTTTTCAATATCAGTTGTTACACAATAGCAAATATAACAAAGGACTACCATTGCCATCCCGATATTCAACAAAATATAGCTAGCTATAGTATGGAAGATTTGATTATTTGTATGGTCCTATTCAAGTACTGAACTTATTTTTGCTTAACTGTCATTGACTCTATTAAATATATTTCCTCTAGAAGAACTAGGTTTTGCTCCAAAAGATCCGGATTGCGTCTTGAGTACTAAACTTTTCTTCTTGTCCGGCGGCGCTCACCGGTGCTGGTTCGTCGCTTTGGGCTGCTGCCTAACGGGCTCAGGAATGCTAATGCCTCGGAGCTTTATGTGTGGGAGGTTTGGCCCGATGGTTTTGCCGGAATGGGTAGAGGTGGAGTCCGGACGACTTCTCTAGCACCTCTGGAGTAGTACCAAAAGAGGACTCTCGCTATGTCTACGTACTCAATTGTCTAATGAGTGGGTCTATAGCTATGTATCATTGTGAGTACTACCACTAGCTTCTTGTCTTCGGCAGAAGGGTATGTACCGGCCTATTCAGGCTTGTGATGCAATATATTGCCACCCGTTTTGGGTTTGATAAAAAAAAAAAAAAACTATCATTGACTCTAAATTAAACGGTAGAAAATAATGAGACAAATGATCTCATCTGAGTCATTATATATGCTTCATTGTTATGAACCATTGAATTTATGAACATTATTCATATACTCAATGAACTACTTACTCAGTTCCGCTCAATTACTCTTTGATCTAAACCTAATATGCATGGCATGATGATGAGACAAACAAATCAATTGCAGCGACCTTATTATTCTCCGTCATTAGATTTAGACCAAATGTTAGTTGAATACAATTAAATAGATAATTCATGGAGTGGGTGAAAATGACTGTTGAATTCACATTCAAAGATAATTGAACACAACTGACTGACTGAGTAAGAAATCTCTTACTACTTAAAAAAGACTATTGTTTTTCTAAACTAAGCAGAAAATTTATAAAATATGAATGAAAATGATATGAGAAATCAAACCATTTATTGTATCCCTCAAGGAGAATATGTAAAAATTAAAAATGTGGTGATTGTGATCACTAATGTGTTAAGTCATTATTGTATGGTTTAAGACTACCTCACAGCTTCATTAACTGTCTTACAATAAAGAAATAAAGGAAAATGAAAATCATGAAACACGCAATTTCTCATACCATATAATCATTGTCAATTGTTTTGGGCTACCCTCTTTGCCCTAATCCGATTGTGGGACTGTCCTAGGGCTAGTGGTTTTTGGGCATGGGGCTTCATCCTAGGCATTAAGGTTTATTTATTTCTTTAATGTTGTTTTTTATTTATGTTATTTAGTATGTTTGTTCTTTTTGGGAGCAATGAGTTCCTCCAGTAGTTGTGTAGGGCTAGTCGGGCTATGTACTTATGTATGTGCATTGTCTGCTCTAGGTAGGCGGCAAGTTTCTTACTTCGTCAAATGGTAGCTATCGCTTAGTGGTAGGATGAAGCTAAGTGTCGTTGGATTTATTCTCTAACGGCAACATAGTAAGAAAGCTGAGATTATAGTAATTATGTTATGTTGTAATCAGGTTACATATCGAGTTATCGTTCCGTTATGTCACCGTTATATCAAAGCAAATGAAGTAGCCAATAGTGCACTGTTTGCTAGTTGGTGCTTGTTAGAATACATATTTTTTGTAGAGATTCTTGATATTATTTCGGGACATATTCTAGATGCTTATTGTAATTAGAGGTTTAGGCTCAATGTCCCTCCTTCCCTATATTTGACAGTTTCATTAATTAAGGTTTGAGAGCAGCCGCATCAGCCATTTAGTAAAAAAAAATAAAACAAAAGTTATACGAAACGAATTATATCATCCTAAACTATTACGTGTTAATAATCTCGCACCACTTAATAATTTTGTCGATAATTTATTCAAAAATAAAAAATAAAAAAATTTGTCGATAATTATAGTAATCGCAACCGTCGTCAAAAATCAACCAAAATAAATTCGGAAACATAGTAATTGTGTATCTTTGTTTGACCCGGAAAAAAAAAGGTTGAACTATCTTTCATACACTGACTTGCGTCTTGCAAGGGATTTCGACCAAAATGGCGGGCAAAACCGGTAATTCGAAATGCAGTGGATCTGACCCACGCACCGGCACGGTCAAAGTAAGATAGTTATCGTTCCAGAACCGCTTCTTCTATGTCAGCAATATCTGACTTTGACTGTCACTGAGTACAACCCAGTGGCCCGCTTGCCATCTTCCTCAACCATTTGTATAACGCCACGTCACAGTCCAACAGATCCTTCCCTGTACAAATATTACTTGCTCTCCTCACAAGCAGTCCTGTCGCGGTGCCTGAAGCTACTCGCACAAGCAACCAGATTACCAAATTGCCCTTGACCATACGTGCGCGCTTTTTCACACTCTCTCTCTCTCTCTCTCTGGTAAAATGACGTGAGAATGGATCCCACTTTCCCCCTTCTCGGCTCATTTTCTTGTTCTCTCATTTCTCTCTCTCTCTCTCTTCGTTGATCTGCTACGAGTCGTTTTGAATGATCACCGAGCTCGGCGCTCTCTCTTCTCCCCGGTCTTCAATGTCGTCCCAGTCATCGAATTGAACTCTCCCAGCCTTAGATTTGGAGTCCAGAGGGGGGAAGACGGAAGGGGATTTCTGATTCTCTCTCTCTCTCTCACACTCCGAGTCTTCGTTTGGGTCATTGCGCTAGGGTTTTCAGGAGGAAATGAAGTCGTCTTTTGACAAGCTTCGGAGATTCGAACTGTACAAGAGCGGTTCTAAAGATAAGAGGAACTTTCAACCCTCGGCTCACGTCGATGAGCTCGCTCAGGCTTCTCAGGTACTCTTCTCTTTTCCTATCAATTTCTTATTTTCTGTTTTCTGATACTTCTTACTATGCCCTAGTTTCCGTTACGAACTTGTGTACGCAAGTTTGGACCGTTTGTGTATCAGTCGGAAAAACGATTATGTGCTGAATCCGAATTGTAATTGTAAATTCAGTGTTTTGAGACTGTGTAAGCAGTTTTGAACAGTATTGGATCTTCGCCTCAGTAAATAGGTGATTAATTTTACAGTGAATTGGACTACTTTGCCCCCTAGGCTGTGATTACAGAGGAATTTTGGATCCGGAAACTATGAATTTCAAGTTTAATTGAAAAATTCGGGAGTTTTTGTAGTTATGTTGTAGTGATTAAACATTAGGGTTAATTCTGGGAATGAATATTTGGCTTTCGTCCGGTATTGCAATATTGATTTTGTACATTTCTGCAGGACATGCAAGATATGAGAAATTGCTATGATAGCTTACTTTCTGCAGCTGCTGCTACAGCCAACAGCGCCTATGGTAACTATTTGCTTACTGTAATCTCTGCATCTGTTGAGTCACATAAGGCATCTTTTCAGTAAATGAAATTTCGTATTCCCTCTTTTGTTGATCATTTCAAATGTAGCAAATGGTGTATGAACCTATGAAGACAATTTTGAAATACCACGCATTCCTCATTAAAGTTTGCTAAACAGAAAAGTCATGCTTACTCTTGCAAGGAAGGTCACTTTTCAGCTGTTATGGATCAGTGAATTATTACTGCACAAATAGATTTTATGCACATGAGTTTTCAGTGCTGAGTTAAAAAATATTGTATACGGCAAAAACAGCTTGGTGAAATGACTGAAATCTTGGTTGCAAATCCTGTGAATTTGTCAGAATTTCAATTTCTTATTAGACGATGAATTTAATGGCATGTATAATTTTTGAGCCACTACAGTTACACACATTTGACTTGATCTGACTTTCAGAATTCTCCGAATCACTGCGGGAAATGGGTTCTTGTCTGCAGGAGAAAACTGCATTACATCATGATGAACGAGGCGGTAAGTCAATCTACTTCCTCATTCTTTTTCTTCTTCCGCCTTCTACTTTCTCTTTTTCATCCCTTTGCCAGAACCAAAAGAATTTTCTGGAGCTGAATATCATCAATTATTATTTTACTTTTGAGGATTTTGAATTTTTTAGGGATATTGAGGATACAACTTACATGGGCCTTTGTAATATACTGCAGGTAGAGTTTTTCTGATGTTGGGGAAAGTGCAGTTTGAACTTCAAAAACTTGTTGATTCCTATGTGAGTTCTAATTGCTTTCTTTTTTATGTCCTTTTCTCTTCTTTTCTTTTTTAAACAAAATTTTAGTACTGCACACATACACTTTAACCTGGTGTTAACTATTTGCTTTCTTTACTTCAGCGATCTCATATAGTTTCGACAGTCACAAACCCATCAGAGTCTCTTCTCAATGAACTTCGAACAGTTGAGGTTGGTTCATATGGATTCTCTTATTTTATTTGTTGATGCCTAAAATAATCCCTTATCGCCTGTAGCCATGCTATGTGCTTTATGATAGATATTTCTGCTGTGACATTAAGTACTCTATATGTGTTACAAATCAAAAGGATTTTTTAGTGTCTGGTGGATCCACACCTGCACTAAAACCTTGTTTGACTTGCATAAGCCACCATTTAACTTGGTGGGATCTTCCAGGTCCTTCACTAATTGATTAGCATAATGATGAGCTATGCATGCCAAATAAGCAGTGAGCATAATGTGCCATCTGCTAGGTTGATGCTTGGCTATGTGCTTTTCAAACGCTTTAACTGGTAATATGAAAATGTAGGCTTTAAAAGTCAAGGAATGCCTAATGTGCCCTTTTTCACCTTAGAGTTGTTGCCTTCCTGGAGGTCCCAGTTCTCTGCACTTACTTATTATTTGTTCCCTTCTGTTCATTGGCTTGTAAGTAACTAGATGTCCCTTTCCTGTTCTATGATGCAGGAAATGAAGCGACAATGTGATGAAAAACGGTCTATTCCTTTCTCTTTTAACTTTTTTTTCTTTTCTTTTTTTACCTATTTGAAGTAAAGTTTTTCTGAATATGGTTTGGCACATTATCTTCAGAGAGGTATATGAATACATGGTAGCACAACAGAAAGAAAAAGGGAGATCAAAACGTGGGAAGGGCGAAAGCTTTACTTTGCAGCAACTGCAAGTAGCTCGTGAGGAATATGATGAGGAAGCTACACTGTGTGTTTTCCGGTTGAAGTCCCTGAAGCAAGGGCAAGCCCGAAGTCTTCTAACACAAGCAGCTCGCCACCATGCTGCTCAGGTTTTCTTTCTATCTCCAACAAGTTTAAAAGTCATCACCTCCGGTTCTTCTAATAGTTTGATGCAAAACTAACACTCCAGAACCTCTTCTATTTTTGTATTCAGTTGAACTTCTTCCGGAAAGGACTTAAGTCACTTGAGGCTGTCGAGCCACATGTTAGGTTGGTTACAGAGGAGCAACATATTGAATACCAATTTAGTGGACTTGAAGACGATGGTGAGGATGATGGTGCAGATCATGGTGAGAATAGCAACGATTCTATTGAAGATGGAGAATTGAGTTTTGACTATAGACCAAGTAAGCAGGGAATGGAAGTCTCTGCATCAAGGAATTCAATGGAGGTGAAGCTTTAATGTAGTTAGGAATCTGTGTTGCTTTTTGACAAGCTCTGTCTGTGGTTTGTTCACTATGTGCTGCCAAAGCTGTCCAACACTATATTACAATCAATCTTTTATTTTATATTGCTTTACTTTGTCTTATTTCAGGTTGATGAAGTGGGCCATTTGTCTCCTCAAGCTTCAACACTGGAATATCCAGATGTATGATTATATTGCCTTTTGATTGGTAGAATTGCAACTTTACTTTGAAGACATACATTCTGTACATATAATTCAATTACTGTATTCGTAATTCTTTCTCCTTGCAGATAAATCTTGATCAAGGTGAACTCAAGTTTCCGAGTAGAGAACCAAGAATAAGCGGCAGCTACTCAGCCCCAATAGTTTCTGCAGATCCGAAGTTTGATCCCGCTGAGAGAGCTAGACAATTGCAACTGTCAGCTACACGGAGGCCTAACGCATATGTGCTGCCTACACCTGATTCAAAGGGTTTAGTTTCTTCAAGGACAAGTAGTACGGTTCCAGGAGTGAGGTCAGGTGGACGCATCCATAACTTATCGTACTCTTCCCCATTAGACGCGAAGCATGATAAGTATTCTGGTGATGATACTGTGTCAGGAGCTAATTTCTCAAAAGCACAGTCTGTAGTCAAAGAGAGCCATAGTACTAATACATCAATGCAACTGCCTCCTCCTCCTCTGGCAGACGGACTGGCACAACATCAGCATAAAAGACAAGCTTTCTCTGGCCCACTAACTAGTAAGCCATCGTCAACTAAGCCTGCGTCCTCTGCTAGTGGTCCCATTGTATCTAGTGAACCACCTCAACTAGTTTCTGGTATGCTTCCTCGTTTACCAAATCCTCAGCCTTCTTCGTCTCCAAAAGTATCCCCAAGTGCTTCACCGCCCCTTGCTTCTTCACCCAAGATAAGTGAGCTTCACGAGCTTCCTAGACCCCCAGGTAGTTCAGTTGTCAAGCCAACAAAATCTTCTGGATTGGTTGGCCACTCTGCTCCACTGATCTCCAGAAATCAAGAACCTCACATTCAGAATAAAATCCCTTCAGCGCCAACAAATTTGGCATCTCCACTTCCAATTCCACCATTGATTATTCCTAGAAGTTTCTCCATACCTTCGAGTAACCAAAGAGCAGTGACATTGCATGTACCTCGGCATTTGGAGTCTCCTCTAGGTTCAAGCAATCCGGAAGAAGTTGCTTCACCTCCATTGACACCAATTACCCTAACAAACATGTAACCAATATCAACCGAGTCTGAAGTGGCCTTCTCACTCAAGTGCTATCAGAGGTGAGTACTCCACTTCCAATAGTTCCTCACCAGTTGGTGTTCCATTCTTTTCCTTAGTATTTACACTTTTTAGTGCCTCACACTTCCATATTTTCTATTTTATTCTATTGTTCAGTTAGGTTTAGGACTAAATGGCAAAAGCCTAAGATGGGGCAAGTGGAATCTTCTTGCTCATATATATCTACCTAAACTGAAGTTTTGGATTTTGTGTTCATATTAATCGCCATGGAGGTTATATTCGTTCGCTTTTGCATCATCTTCTTCACCATGAGAGCCAAATTATAGTTCCTTTTATTTTCTTCTCCGAGCCAGACCAGATTTTGAAGACCTCAACGGTGGATGCAGTTGGGAGCTGATATTAATAGTGAAGCAGTGTGATTTCCGTTTCCCCCCTGAGATTGTGCTGGGTTGCATTGTCTTAGGTAAAGATGGGTCTGTAGATATATTTGATGTAATGGAAATTTTTTGTTTTTTTGGCCATCGTTGTTTAAATGTATTGTTTAGTTTCATCCTTTCTTCACCCTTGATTGTTGATTGTGATGAGGTCCAGACTCCAACGACAAGTTACAATGTATCATATACATATCTTCAAACGAGGAATTTTGTTAATTTCCAATGACAAGAACACATACTAGTTTATCTTTGCACACATAGGTATCAGACTCCCATGGTGAATGAAACAAGTGAAAGTAAATATGAACAAAATTTCATTCATCGAAAATGTGAACCTAGTAAACATTTACACTGATTTACAGCGATGTACAAAGAAATACGAGGAATACGTACCAGTAACTCTTTTTTGAAGGCAAGGAGACGGCGTCGTTTTGAAGTTGTTAGATATATAACGTGTCCTATCCTGGGTCTCCTCGCCGGATAAGGTAATGACAGTCATTAACGGTTAGATGACTGGCAAGTCCTGAAAGTCCAACTTGAGATAAAATTGCAAAGCCAAACTGGGGGGGGGTTTGTGTTTGGCATGGAGATAACAAGGACTCTCCTCCCTTCCTCCTCTTGCTCTAGTCTCCACCTCCGCACTCCGCTCCTCCATTTTCACGTCTCGCCTTCGCACCCACAGTCGTTACCCCAGGATGTCCTTCAGTCTCAGACCTCACTGCCCATTCCATCTCGCACCCGCTTCCGGAAACCTCTCGCCGCCTCCGATGGCACCACTTCCGGTCAGTTCAATCTCTTATGACTCTTCTGTTCCATTCCCAGATGAAGTTATGGCCCACTGTTTGATATAATTGCCATTTCTCGTATATATATAGCTGGATTAGTAGGGGATTAAGGTTTTATGTGGTTGTTTTCTATGAGATACATGACTCGATTATCACTTAAATCTGTTTTCTTACTTTGGATTTGTCTATAATTTCAGCAACTAAGGTTGCTGTGGATGATCCCTCTCTTGCTGTGAAGGTGAGATCTCATTCCCTTCTGCCTCCAACTTCCATACTCTGCCTGCATTTACTGCAATTCATGCCTATTGATAATCTCCTCTACTAGAGCTTCAGGAAGTCTTTTTTTTTTTTGTGGTTTGATCTTCATGGGTGATGGATATTTTAGACTGCGTGTATAGTAACTGAACTTAGTTCTCGTTTGAAGTGCTGATTGTAACTGTTCAGTTTTAATTCAGAAGAAGGCAATGGATGTATCACCAGAACTCAAAGGAACTACCATATTCCTTGTGGGTAAGCATTACTTAGTGCTCTGTAATGCAGTCACCACTCACCATTGTGTGTTTATGCATGGATTCATGATCTTATTTTTTGGTGGAAAGGCATGAAGAGCTCCATAAAGACCAGTTTGGGGAAATTCCTCGCCAACTTGTTACGATACTATTACTTTGACAGGTACCTGTATTCTTTTTCTTTTTTTCTGAAAGGTCAGGAGAAGATTACTTCTCTCGGGTCTTATTAGCTGAAGCTTTGATTTGTGTTCTTCTATATCCAGTGATAGTTTGGTTGAGGAAGCTGCTGGCACTCAATCTGCCACCAAATCTTTAAGGGAGACTGACAAGAGTGGTTTCCAGGAGTCCGAGGTAATTGTTTTCAGTTCCTTTGATGTTTTCTTCACCATACTTCGGATGCAAGCTCAAGTATCATCAATCCAAGGACTGGAAAAGCTGCCTTAAGCCTACACTAGAACACTCATGACACATATCTTTCAAATTGCATTATTAACTTGTTACAAATAGCCTCAATGACTTGTTGATGTAGATTATTTGGCACTCTATCTGTATCATTCTTGTTTTGTTCAAATGCTAGACGCTATATGTGTATCTAAATCAAAATATTGCTGCAGACTGAAGTGTTGAAGCAATTATCATCCATGGGTCGGTTAGTGGTCTGTGCTGGAGATGGTGCAACTCAGAGTTCAACAAATCTGTAGGAACTCTATCTCATTTTATGATGTATCATTCCATTTATCCTAGTTGATATTAGTTATGTAGTTCTGACTTGTTTCATTGCTTATGTAGGGCTCTTTTAAGACATGGGATCACGATATGGATTGATGTACCTTTAGACATTGTGGCCAGGGGTGTGGTCGAAGATCAAACTCAGCTCTCTGCATACGATCTATCTACTTCCGTATCCTATCCAGAGGTCATTTCTTTCTCCTTGAACTTATAATTATATAGAAACAGCTTCTCTCTCAGAAGGAAAGTAACGAGACTCTACTATTTAACTTGAAGAGAATAAACACATAAATGCTCCCAGGCAGCTGCCTTCATGAAAATTGACACTTATTTTGAATCTCTGATGTCAATGACCAGGTTTTGACTCACCTAAGTACTTCATATGAAGAGTTGAGAGGTGGATATGCAATAGCTGATGCAACCGTATCTCTTCAGCGTATATCCCCGTGAATTTGTCTAGTTAGCAATTATGTAATAGATTATATATCCTCATTAGTTTTGACATATCTTCTTGTCCTAGCAGAAGTAGCAGGTAAGTTAGGTTATGATGAAATCGACGATGTAACCACCGAAGACATGGCTTTGGAGGTAAGAAGTGCTAGATTGCAGACATGTTTGAAAATAACTGAAATCAAGTGCCAAACTAATTATGGAGACAAACCCTTGGATTGTTTCCTCTTGTGTTAATGTAGGTTCTCAAGGAGGTAGAGAAATTGACCAGAGTGAAAAAGATGATGGAAGCAGCAGCAAGACCTTTTTAACATTCCATACCTCATAAGGTGGCACTGCAGGCTATGCCAAAAAAAGAAGAAGGTGGCACTGGCAGGCATTTTCATTATGAGTAACTAGATTGAGATTGTGGTGTATGATGACATTAAAGGTTGTTAATTTGTTAAAAAAGAAAAAACCATCTATGCTCTAGCCTGTAACTTTCTTTGTTAATTTTATCTGTTGCTTTAGTATTGGACTCATCCAAAGTCTGTGCAAAGGTTGAGTGGGCTTAACAAGTGTAGGCCCTAAACCTTTAGGCTGGGCCTTGGCCCATTTGAGAATAAGGCAAGTGAACGGTGGCCGGTGGGTGGTGCCTAAAAAGGAGCAAAAGGAGTTCAACTGCGGCACGCAAAGAGGAACAGCTTTTCAGTGAGTAGTAATTTTGATTTTTGAGGACTCTGAAACTCCTAGCAAAGAACGAGACACCATAAGTGATTAAGTGGATTGGACTGCCCATGGACGACGACTCCGGTGCTTCCCTTCCTACCGTTACTTTACTAGTGTCCGTGTAAATTGTAGCCACGTTACATTTCCGCCAATCCCTGCCGCCACGTTTTTCATATTTTTCTGTGTGTAATTTGGCATGCCAAATCCAAATTATGGTTTTCTTTTTTCGTTCTTTTCATTTCCCCCCCTTTTTGTGGACAATGGCTCTTCTTTTTCTAGAATATAGATAATGTGCAGCGCATATATATATATATATATATATATATATATATATGAGATAGAATACACATTTGCTTGGCCAGAGAAAAAAGATTGAAGAACGATATGAATAGCCGATTATCCATTGGAATGCTCCTATTGATGATTTGGAAAGCAGTTTGCTTCTTTACTGGCAAATATGGAAAAATCGAAATGATGTTCTGTTTAGAGCGACGGGGTTCAATCTGGCTTCTGTAGTGCATGCTTCAGCCTCCTTTTGTGCTGCCTACAGGACCCATAATCCCCGTTTTACTGCTTCTTCCAATAGCTTTAGTGAAGTCCTTAAGTGGCACCCTCCGCCTGAAAACTTTGTTAAGCTCAATTTTGATGGGTCGGTTTCTTCGTCAAACTTGGCTGTTGCGGGATTTGTTATCAGAAACCATTTTGGTGACCCCATTGTTGCTGGTTCAAGATCTATTGGATCTTCCACAGTTCCTATGGCTGAATGTACGGCTCTTAAAGATGGCCCGTTAGCTGCGAAGCGGTTCAACCTTGACCATTTACTAGTGGAGGGTGACTCGGCCCTGATTATCAACTCTGTCAACCTCAAGTGTAAAGCTCCCTGGATGATTCAATCTCTCCTTAAAGACATAGCTTCTATTGCTAGTTCCTTCACAAGTATCTCCTTCTCTTATGTTTTTAGAGAAACGAACTTCCTTGCTGATGCTATTACGTCTACGGGCACATGATCATCTCTAAGAGTTTGGTTTAAGTGTCTCCCTGTTGTGGCTCTTCCGGCCCTTTATTGGGACAAGTTTAGCTTTGGTTGCCTGAGGGGCTTTTCTTTGTAATTTTCCTTTTCTCTTCAAAAAAAAAAAAAAAAAAAGGTATCCAATCGATGATGCTGGCGTTTTCCATTTTGTTGTTTTCTTATTTGGTGGTTTGAAAGTTTCAATGATGATAAACGTATCAGAATAATTTGGATTATTTGTCCTGAACAAAAAATCACATTTAATAAGCAACTAGAGTTTCATTCAGAGTTTAAATTGCAAACCTACTTTGAGTCTTTGACACACAACTACTCTTTAAACAATAAAGCTCTAAGTTAAACAAAAGCATTTTGCCTTCACATAAAACATCTAGTTTGTTACCTATTTCAGCTGAGCATGTAATTGTGGTACAAAATATATGTAACACTTTAAAAAAAATTATATAAGAACTTCAGCTAGCATAGACTAGACAAACTCGATCAAACATAACGGTTTACCATCTAAATCTTTGGCTTTACTTATGTAGATTCTAAATATACGAGGGTAAGAAATCCAATATTGCTTGGCTACTAAATCACCCAAAAGAGTATATTTTAATAGAGGTATAATCAGTATATGATTATGTTTCGTTTTAAGAGATGGTGCATAAGCTTCAATCATTTATATAAGGTTTAGGTTACTATAATCGTTTGTACTTTGATAATACCTAGTAGAAAATATCATTGAGAGAACTCAGAGAAGCAAGGTTCATGTTTTATACTTTTATTTGTTTCTTGTTCTTTATACATAGTTTTGTGAAGCGACTAATGGCTCTTCTTGCTTGACGTTACATATGAGACTTTGTATTGAAGATAGCCGATTAATCTGCTTAAATGCTCAAGTTTAAGGTTTAGGCTGGCGGGCCTCAATCGGCCCACTTGATCCGCGGATATTATACTAAACTTGTGATTAATTGATCACAGAGGTACTGAGCACAACGTAATCTCTTGGAGCTTTGGAGGAGTCTAGATACAATGTACTACTGTTGGAACCTCTATGTTTTCCTTTTTCTTTTTCTAGTCTTTTAGTATATTAGTTTTTAGGTTAGTGTTTTATTTAAACAAAATCTAACAAGCCATAACCTAATTCACAAATTCGAGGCCTTGGTACACTTGAGATGTGACTCATTATTTCTACCCAGAGTGATGATGAGTGTGATTTTGCATTATCATTAGTTAAACCGTGAAGAGGAAGAAAATGGTAAAAACCCCACGTGTACTTGTTTATTATAGGCTATAGCGTTTTACGTTTAGACTAGGAAACTGAGAATGAGGAGAGTAAAAGAAAATTCTCCCTTCTTAAAAAGAAGGGGAAAAAAAAAAAGACAGAGAGAGAGAGAGAGTGTTGTGCTGTAAAATAAAACAGGGAGATCGAGATGGAGGAAACGCAACACAAATGCAATGGCGTTTTAATATTAATAGGTTTTTGAAAATTACAGCCAAAGCCAAAAAAAGAAAGAAATGGAATTGGAATTGGAATTGGAATTGGAAATGGAAATGGAAATGGAAACGGGAATGGTGATGACGCAGGTATTTTGGGATTATAAACACCTCCTCTCTCAGCCTCAGAGTCTCTCTCTCTCTCTCTACAAGTACAACCCCAATCCTCTCCTCCTCCTCTGCTACCAAACCTTGGTTCGCTCTCTCTCATCCAACGCCCGCTTCTCTTCGCTATTACAATTTGGATGATCCGACTCCTCCTTCTGCCATATCTCTTTCGATTCTGAATGGAATGATTTCTCTGCCGGATTGTTTCCTCGGTGCGTTTACTAATACTCAATGCCCAACTGATTTTATTGTATTTTTTCTTTCAATTATTTATATGAATGAACCAACCTATTTCTGATGATCAAGCTTCGATTCTGTAAGACTTGGCTTTGATTTTGTTTACTATTGGAGCTGCTATAGTTTCATCGATTTCAGGTGATTGTGTGTGTGTTCATTTCAACTACACTTTCTACTACTCGTTTACTCATTTATCCACTTCGATTGTTCCTGTGGCTCGCCTCACATAACAATTGTGAGATAATCTCACAACCAAAAGTTTGCTGTATTTGTATTTTCTGTGATCAATTTTCGATTTTGATCACTGCGAATTCTAGTCCCATTTGCTCAACTTGTAATCAATGTCACAGATTTTATGGTTCCTTAAATTCATGAATTGATTCATGTTGACATTGTTTCAGGCACAGGTCGCTTCGCTACGAAATCATGAATTATATGTGTTTCATGGCCTGCTGGTATGGAGGTCTCCGGATCTGTGCTACTCGCGATCTTCACATTACTACCATGTGCTTCAACATCTCTGTGGAGAGACTGGTGACTCAAATGTTTGAATTGGGGATGCCTTTGGTAGGTACATAGGACTAGGTTCTATGCAGCTCTTACATTCTTAAATTAAGTATAAGTTTAGGGAGCCTATTAGTTATATTGTTAAGAGTAATAGTTCATTGGACTGGATCGAAACTAATCTGATCTGATTCCCTTCCCCCGCCTCCATAAAAGAGTTAGTCATTAGCCCCTTTTAGAGTTAGCCATGGGATTGCCTCAACTTCCCACAAGTGGTACCTCTGAGGAGGTACAATCAGGATCTTTCGGCTCATTTTTACAAAGCCCGCCTCGATCTTCTGGGATGAGCGCATGTGATTTGGATGGAATGCATGTTGAGAGTGTAAGCAGAATGGGCGGAAATTCATTATGCTCCTCTTTAGGAGAATACAGAGCAAGAAGCCCGGTAGAACTGTCAAAGTTCCGTGATGATGATTCATTTCGGTTTACAGGGAATGGTTCTCTCATGAACACTCCCAGAAATGGTCGATCTATTCAGACCCCTGCTTCTAGGACTGTGGGTTTTGAAGCAAGCAGAACAAGTCTAAATGATGGTTCCAACAGTGTTTCATCTGATCACGTTCACTCTTCATCTGCAGTTATTGCCACCGCCAATGAAATTGCTAGCAGTGGGTCATTAGTGAAGAAGAGAATGTACTCCCCATTCAAGTCCCTATCAGAAGACCAATTTAATGGTGAGCATTTGGACCTTGCTTGCAGAACTGATCGAACAAATACTCCTGCTGTCAGTGATAGTAACAGTACATCACATGATCATAAGAAACCAAATGTTGGAAGTGAAAACCATTTTACCATTCCAGCACGATCCGAGCAGAAGAGCTTACCCTGTGATAATGGTAGTATGGATTCCATTTTCACTGATGGCCCTTTAGTGGTCATAAATCATCCCCCACCTAATCTTTTGTATTTACCATCTCCTAGATGTGAAGTGAGAGAGTTAAAAGTCCAAAGTGAGCCAATATCAATATCTCCAAAAGAAGTGATTTTACCTCAGCTTTCTTTGTCACCTCTTGGCCGCAAGGTGTCTGAAAGAGGGAAATCTGCAGGGAGGTGCAGCAACAGTACTAATGAAGAGTTGGAGGATCGTCATTTGACGTTGAGGAATGTAAAAGAAGCAAGCAAAAAGTCTAAATTAGGGAGTCTGTTTTCCCCTGAAGAAGATGAGTTTCAGATAACAAGTAAATCATTTGAAGAGGAAGAGTTTCATATATTCCACAAAGAGTTTTGTCCATCTTCTGTGGAAACTGATACTCCTTTAAGCTATTCCTTACCCCAAGGGTCATCTCCCACCTCTCAATGCATGAGATTCGTTAGAAATCTAAGTGGGCTTTCAGTTAGGAGATCCTTGGTTGGTTCGTTTGAAGAATCTCTACTGTCTGGTCGGTTCTTATCAGGGAAACTCAGTCAGGTTTGTGTCGGTACTTTTGCTGTGTATTACTCCTGCGTATTATCCCTTATTGTAGCTTTATAACCGCTCACCTCTTGATATATGTAGAGAATTGATGGTTTTCTGGGTGTACTAAGCGTTACTGGGGGAAACTTCTCACCGCGATCACAGAAGCTTCCTTTTTCAGTAACTAGTGTAGAAGGAGATTGCTACTTATTGTATTATGCATCCATATATCTTGCGGGAAATTCGGCATTGAATAGGAGTGGAGGACAAAAGCTGAAACGGGGACTTAGTAATGATGATTCACAGATTGTCAAGAGCCGCCTGCGCATTCCTGTCAAGGGTCGTATACAACTGGTATCTTGTTTTATCTCTCTCAAAACCATTTTTTTGCTGCTCTGAACTTTTCTTGGGATGAAGTTAGCTTTAACTTTTCTTGGGTTGTAGAGTCACTTGTATGTTAATGTGAGCACTGGAATCAAGTTATTAGGTGCCTTCAATAGTTGCCATCTCTGCTTTCACCATTTGTTTTAAGATGTTCATGCTGAGACTTGGATATTTCACCATATAAGGCTTTCTGTCGCATTTGAATGTGGTCGGACTCTATGTCACTCAAGATGGTCATTCCAAGACTCTGATCTTTGATGACCACAAATGGGTAATATTGTTCCACTCAACTTCTCTATGAATGTTTTTGTACTGCATGCTTAACCAGTAAAAAGGATCTTTTAGTTAGTTGTTCTGTATCTAATTAAAGGATCATTGTAAACTCAAGTTTCATGAAACTTTATTTTGGTAATAGTTTCATGCTTAGATTGGTTTGTGCCTTTTTTTTTTTCCTTCCATTGGAGATTGGATGTCGAAGCTTTTGCTGCCAGAAAACCATGTTTGACTGATAAAATTTTATTTTAGGTGTGTTGATAGCATGATACCTTTTCATGGGTGCGTTTCTATTGTTCATATGATATGAAGTTCACCTTTATGCTTTTCTTATATGCAGGTTCTAAGTAATCCTGAAAAGACACCGATTCATACTTTCCTTTGCAACTATGATTTAAGTGACATGCCGGCTGGTACCAAAGTAAGACAAATCTTTCCTTTTTAACTGTAAATACTAGTGTATCACTAGTTGTTTCACATTGATCGTGGCCTACACTTTCTGTTAAATCCATTAATTTATAAATGGAGAAGAAATATCTTCTGAGACTGCCTAATCTGCACACATGACCTAGACTTGCAATTTGAAAATTTACTTTCAACTTTTCATTGGCTTTTAAGTTGCAGTTATTGAATGGACTTCAAAAGCTTTCAGAGTTATATATGCCACAAAAACTTACATTGCAAAGAACTTCAACCATGTGGTTATGCATTCATAGATGCATGTACCTTCTGATGTACTGTGTATCTGAGGTCTAATTACGTATTTTGTTTGTGTTCAATATTTTTCAAATATGTTCAAATCAAAGTAGACATTCTTGCGCCAGAAAGTGAGCTTAGCATCTACCCCTACATCTACTCAGCTGAGACACGAGGAGACCGATATTGATGCAAAAGTCATCGACACAGGGGAAGTACAGAATGCAGCTGGAGTAGACAATACAACAGGATCACTAGATCAGAGAACTGAAGGCTCTAACTTGGTGGATTCAATATTTAAGGGTGATATGTCCAAGCTATCCCCTAAATCAGGAAGGGTAGGAATTCCTTCCTTCATGGGGATTGAGAAGAAGTTTGATGGCAAGGAGTTCCCACGCAATGATGATAAGGACCATAACTGGGTTGATGCATGCCATGAAACTGACAGGAAACAAGTGCTTGGTTGTTCAAGGGTTAATCAAAACAAGAATAGTGCTCTTCGTTATGCTCTGCATCTCCGTTTCGTTTGCCCTCTTCCTAAAAAGGGTTCTAGGTCACTTCAGAGATGCAAATCAGATATCCTGTCTGCATCACAGAGAACAAGCTTAGACATGGAAGGGGAGCGGAGATTCTACCTCTACAATGACTTGAGGGTTGTATTCCCTCAGCGCCAGACAGATGCTGATGAGGGCAAGGTATGTGTATATTTAGTGTACCATGCATCATAAGTTCATAACATCAGGCATACATGCACCAGAAATTTGTGTTTGGGTAATGTAGATTGATTATTCATAATGAAATGCGTCAGGAAATGTGCATCTCACTACGTGTTTGTTTGCTATATATGTTATGTGATCAGCTGACTAAAGGCCTGTTTCTTTTGTTTTGGGTTGTTCAATGGCAGTTAAACGTGGAATACCATTTCCCAGAAGATCCAAAATACTTCGACATCGAGTGAAACGTCTAATTGGCCTGACAATATCTTTTTGTTATTTGTATCCTTTGATCTGCTTCTCTGGGTGTACATATGTTCACATATGGTTTAGTTTGCCATTGTTTAATTTCAAATGGCTCTAATCCTAGTTCCACCTTGTATAGAATAATAGTAATAATTAAAGTGGGTTAAATTTGAATTTGGGCCTTGTTAGATATAGACTTGGTTTCCTCTTCCTGTTAGTGGTGCATGAACTATGGCACTATGTTAAGTAAAGTCTCAATTGGCCCGTTTTCTAGGGTTAATTGGGCTTGTTTTTTCTATTTTGGGCTGAATATAAGTGGACGATGTCTCAAAAAGGGAAGAAGAGACCTGGGGTATTGTTTAATTGACAAAAGTCTGCAATATTGGATTGCGTAGGAATCAAGTTGGTGCTGCATTGGTATTGGTAGGTACAAAGGATCTGTGTGACAATACACGAAGGGTGCAGTGGCCTAACTGGTCAAGTATGTTGGAGAAGCAGTGCAGTGGTACTAGCTAGAGACTTAAAAGCAAGAGCAGAAGCCTCTAACAATTACTTTGATGATTGAGTGTTGAAATGAGATGAGATGAAGCTCCCTCACGCAAAACAATTATAACAAAATTAAATTCCTAACTGTGTGTGCGGATGTGATCATGTGATTGAATTGAATTTAAAATTTGAAAATAACCGTCAAAAACTGATGATCAATGGTCTGTCTAATCGACGTGGCCGTTCCTCGGTAGTAATATTCCCTTTCCTCCCATGAAGTTCCATGTACCAGAGGCCCATAGCAGACCAGAGAGAGAGAAAGAAATAGGAATATTTCTGTTACACGAAAGCGAGAGAGAAAGGATGTTGATGCGCCCATGGATGGATGGTTCATGGTTTTGTGCTCCCACGTGTCACTATCTTACTGCGTGCTAAATGCTGCTAGCTGTCCAGATTGATTCAATGAGAAGGAGAGAGAGAGAGAGAGAGAGGAAAAAGGAGGGCAGTGTTCTGACATAATAACAGTTTTGCAGCCAAGGTGGTAGCACTCACTCCCTTCTTGCATGTCCTTGCCATTTGCCAAACCAATCAATTACTCGCCTCCATTTCATATTTTGATACCCTTTTTCTTTTCTTTTTTCCTCCATTCAATTCCCCATTATGCCCCTCTCCACTCCCTTTTCTTTCTCTATTGATCACGCCTTCATCGAACATCTAAACTTATGCATCTTACTATCAAATATCAACCAATTTCCCAGACTCATCAAACGTACGTACAGTTTCAGAAATTTTCTTAAAATTAAGAAATCATCTCAGATTCATCAAGGCTAGGAAGGTGCGTATGCAAAATGTAGGAAGACCGGCCATTTCATAATTGAACTAATGTATGCTTGGGAGGCACGAGGGTACTTATGTCCTTTTAGTTTTGCATACACAGAGAGAGAGAGAGAATGGATAGAGACAAATGGATTATACTGAGAGCGATGAGGGTACGTAGCTAGTTTGTCTCTACTCCATATCCTTATAAAGCGCATGAGCCTCTCCCCCACTCACTCCTCTCTCAAAAAATCAAAGTCTCTTGAGCCTAGCTATTTGCTCAAAGCAGCTGGGTCTTTCATCAATAATGGCAGATCCAGCCATGTACGAGTACCATGACTTCCTCCTAAATAACAAACAGCCCCCACACCATCACCTCCTCCTTCATCATCATCATCAGCAGCAGCAGTCACCCTGTCTAGGACCATCACCACCAGCAAAAAGCCAACCCACCACAAAACCACCGGCATCGTCATCGCGTTCTTCGTCGTCTAAACCTGGTCGCGTATTCCCATGCCTCTTCTGCCCTCGCCAGTTCTACACCTCTCAAGCTCTCGGCGGCCACCAAAACGCCCACAAGCGCGAGCGAGCCGCTTCCAGAAACAGACCACCTCTGCTCGGATCAGCCTACCACCAGAACCAGGAGCCCTCTCCCTCTCCGCCGTCGTTTCATCATCACCAGAACCATTATCTGCAGGGACGTCATTTTGATCCCCATCGTCAGGCGGCGTCTCTTGACCTTCAGTATCCAACACCAACAAATGGAGGGCTAATAATCGGCACACCAACAAACACCACTGCCTTCATGGACGACCAGCAGCAACAGATGCAGATGCAGAGCTACTATTGGTTTGATGAGTCGAATGCCAGCAATAGCTTGAATCAGGAGGAGTACCAGTACTACTCCACTCATCCTCTTCCATCTGGGTTTCTTGCGGCCTCTCCTGCTTTCATCTCGACCCCAACTCCAACTCCAACTCCAACTCCAACTACAAGTGCGAGTACCACTACTACTACTACTACTCATGATTCTTATTATTCTGCCCAACCAAATGTGGACCTCACCCTCCGCTTATGATCGATCGAGCCATTTCTGTGTCACGTACTTGACCAGTCAGTGAGTTTTGCATTTTTCAGTTTGCAGTAGCACTAGTAGTCCAGTCAAGTAGTCCTCCTGTCTTCATTTTTAATTACAGTAGTGGTCAAGTGGGTTTTGCTCAAGTAGCCAGCTATCTAGTACTCTTTGTCAAATTGAGTTGGGGAATTAATTAAGGACCGAGTTTGAAGATGGATCGATCGATGCACTTGGGTCTTTAATTTTGAGCTAGCTACCTCTTCTCTCTCTCTCTCTCTACGTTACACATATATTGATGATCCACATATGGATCGATGAAATTAGATGAGTTAGTAGTTTCAGGATGACCAGTTTCATTAATTCAAACTTGTTGTTGAGCATTCACATCAATATTGGAGCTTGATTTCGATCCTTACTAGCTAATTTCATGTTTGATTTTCCGTCTATGCATGGATTTATATGATGTATGTATGCCATGGCCATCGATCGTTACGTCTATGTATTATTTACTGATGAATGAATCAAATTACACCACGCCAATTTCATGCATTATTGTTTGTATATGCATGTGCATGCATATGGATGGAATGTGATGTATGGTTTGTACGTTATTCCGAATATACCCTTATGAGCTCTTGGTGGCTGCGCTAAGCGGCGGCCATGGCCTTATATGCCTGTATATCCATCTTCCTCGATCAACGCGGTTGAGACCCGTCCGTCCGTACGAATAGTTCGTCAGAGATATTTGCGTAACCGTTTACACAAGTCTCACGTGTCTCGCACCGCCATTTGCTACATACATACATACATACATGATGGATGCATGTTTTTTTTCCAACAAGATTCCGAGCAAGACCAACCGTTCGATTTTAATCAGACGTCCATATAAGCTTTATTCGTTTCTTGGACACACAAGTAGGAAAGAAAGAATGCCCTGCCTTGACCAAGCTAGTCGGTTCTTTGTCTGTTTCAGACAAATTGCTTACCATGTGAAAAAGGAGATCCAGTGTATAAAGTAATAGTAAATGTGCGTAACCAAGTAACTAATTCCATAACTGTGTTAAGTAATTGATTCCATCCCTAATAATCAACCTAAGCTTAATTCCCAAAAATCCTTGCTTTTCACCTCACCAGATTTGATATGTGATTGATTTATGGTACGCGAGCTAGCTGCCCGAATGTATTTGATCGATGGGACTCAGACTCCGAAAGCCTTTAAGCCTAGCTAGCTAGTTGTAGAATAATAGACTTCCTACTTCTCTTGCTCTGCACTCTAGCCTTAATATCGAGGTACAGCACAAGTTAAACTGACTAACTAAGCTTCATCCAAATCAAATGCCAAATTGACAGCCTTGAAATATTCTCGGTTTTCTTTCCTTTGCCCTATGACTATGATGGAGTAGTTGATATTTTGGAATAATAAATTGATGGCATGTTTGAAATTACAAGTTGCAAAAAATGACTACTTCATTCACAAATTCAGGTGTGGTCTCTTCTTAATGCAGAGGCCTCTTCTGTCTTGTGACTTTTTCTCTCTCTTTCCGGGACTGAGCCTGTGCTGCATTTGTGTATTTTAAACCAAGTAACCGAATTCACAACTATATATGATCCAACAGACAAAGCATTCCGTTCGATCATGTCAATGGACTGCGTGAAGCGTGCTGGCCGGCACTCCATTAATCAAGGTCAAATGAAGGAACTTCAGACGCAAACCCGTGTATGGCCTGGTATTGTAACCGAGCCGCGAGGTTTCTGTAAGGATCACTTTCTCTTTTTTTCTGCAAATAAGCAAGGGACTTCTCAACCTCCGATTTTACTTCCAAATATAGTTCATGAGCTTTCTCCTTGTCTCGTAATTCCTGCTTCCTCCCTGCATTGCATATATATAAATATATATTCACATCACAGCATAAATGACAACCTAGTTAACTACATGAAGTCATGGATACAGTTCATTTGTATCTAACAATTCCGTTCACTAACTTTAGTTAATCACTTAATTGATTATAGTCGAAACGCGCGCTTACCTGCTGTTTCAATTGGTTTCCCAAATTTATAATAAAACCGGCCAGGAAATTTCGGTACAATTCCTGGAAGGTGCATAGCTTGGTTTCCAATCTCCCCATCAACGGTGGACCTACGGTCAGAAGACACATTAACATTCAAGAAGCCAATTACTCTAGGATAAGGCATACCAAGATAGGAGGTCTGTGGAAATCAACAATAAAATGTATTGACAGCTCTGCCTATACCTCACTTTTGCAGCTTCAGCCGTTAAGTCCTCTATAGATTTCCTAAGGAAAGGAATTTTCATCTGGTCTTCATAATCGAGAAGTAGCTGAGGAGAAGAAAACACAACAAATTAGCAATTCTTACCAAAATGAATGACAATCAATCGCTTATTCATCTAAAAAGAAAGTATGCCTTTTCTAATGGTTCTCTTCACACATGAATCGACATATAGTATAAGTGTGCAAGTGTGCACATGCATGATGCACATGTGACAGAAACTACATTTACAAGCCATGCACCTTCGTTGATGCAGGCTCATACACTTAAACAACCACAATCCGGTATAAGAGTAATTTTGATAACATAGGAACACCTACTTCAAGCTTCAATAAATATTTAATGGAAAGGCATATTACTAAATACAAAAGATAAAGTGAGGTTTGTAGCCTTACATCACCAATATCATCTTCTCCAACAGCACCAAAAGGTACGATTTTGGCTCCAAATCTAGCTGCCATCCTCACAAATTCTGACCGTTCCGGCCAGAACAACTTATATGCTTCCCCCTGGAAAGTGCAAGTTCAGCTTTGCACAACTGTAATAGTGACTCAAATTCTCAGAAGTGAAAATCGGACCAAACATGAAATGATTAGTACCTTCCGGTGAAGAGCCTCACGCACTCCACCTGGATAGAGTAGGACATGAGACTTTGTAGAGAGAAGTTTGAAAAAGTTTTTTCCCGAGACAGGAACAGCGCCCATAAGTCTGAAATCATCGTATAATGTTAACTCAGGTAAACTTCCATTTTTCGTTTTGAGAAACATCATTGGATGTGCTATCCCTCGCAGATGGACGTTTTTTTGTTCGAACAGTTGAGTCACCAAGGGAACTATTTCAAATCCCAGTAACATGTGATAACCAACATACAATACAGGACCCTCTGTAGGAATCCCGGCAAAGCCCCTCACCATCTTTCCGTCTGCTAAAGTTGAGAGCATCACTGGGCTCATGATTATGTTAACCAATCTACACATTAATAACAATAATGAGATATCAATATTTTTAACAAAAAACAAAGCACAGGATGCATCTAGGATCAAACAATCAGACTATCAACTGATAAGCCTCATACCACTCTTACTGTTGGGCCATTGATAGCAGAAACAACAATTGCAATTGTAACTTCTATGGAAGTATCACCCACCTGTTTTTTTCCATTATGCCTTTAACTTCGGAAGGTGATGGTGGTATGTAATCTGAAACAAAGTCTCGTTCTTTTGAACGACGATAGATACCAACATTCTTGATGACAGTAAGCAAATCAAAAGCATCTTCCTGCCAGGAATTTGATGAACAAATATATGTTGAAGCATTTGTGTTTTGAGATGATAAACATCTGGTTGTAAAATACACAGCTTAAATGCTTAATAATGAGATTTTAACCATTATAGAGGAGAACCTAATGCATATTTGAGACAATTCATAAATGTTAACAAGTTTCTACTAGCACTAATAAGATCATCATCCTACCAAGAAGAGGAAATGGCCGCAGTCTTCAAACGTACGGACCTGACAAGTTGCAAGCAGGCTTTTGAGTCTTTGACCTTCCTCTTGACTAGGTAGCAATGGATCTCTTCCACTAATAGACAGGTAACAGGAAATTAGCACCATCATTCTAAAAGATGACAGGGTAGTGCAAAAAGTGGTCTTGTGACTCTTGTCACATGTAATAATTGTGGAATATATGATGAATAATTGGCCAGTAGCTCACATGAAAGTAATACTAGCATTGGTTATAGAAGTTTAAAGAAAACCTGGATACTATCACGGTATGAGCTTTTACAGCATGGAGGCGTGAATTGGCATATGTAGAAGCTGTACTGATCATTTGTAGCTTCCAGAGAAGTGTTTCTCTGGGTAAGATATCAGCAAGAACCTGGAATTTCAACCATTAATTCTATCTCACAATATTCAACCTTGCTTTTTGAAAGTAAAACACATCATAAAAAAATAAAAAGACAAAAACTCAGCCAAAGGATAACAGATACTGAGAAAAATAAGTGCTGTACAGATTGATGCAGATATTTAACTTCTTCTGGGTCAGATTAATATTTCAAAGTTGTGTCTTACAGAAAGGTTAGATATTGATGGTTCAATAATATCCCGTGATAGCTTTCCAACTGTCTGTGGCAGTGGAAGTCCTCCAACTCCCTTCTCCAGACTAGCCACCATTGCACCTAAATGGATGCAAAAGAGTTGCAGATCAATAAACAACATACTTGCGTGATATGCATAGGAATTTTGATCCAATAATTCACTTGATAAGAGCAAAAAATATAGATTATTTAGATCAGAAATCTATTCCAAATAAAACATAGAATCAAATGAGATGACATCCTTATTCCAGGAGATAATATAGTCTCCAAAGACAAAAGAAACAACTCATTTTGTACTTATAGAAAAAAAAGAAAGAAAAAAAGATGTTTAAAGATGCTCATTACTTTAAGCATCAACAAGTTCCTCTCTACCCAAAGTGATGATCAGAAAGCAATACCAGCCTGCTCTAAGTCTCTCAGTAAGTAGGTTATATGAGCTTGAGCAGTTGTTCTGAAATGCTTGTCATCATCTATCCGGAAACAAATAGGTATATCAATCAACTAGCTAGTAAATGGAACAAGAAAGCAGACCTGTAATTGTACTCAGTATATGAGGAAGGCTAAGATTGGGAGAGTCAGGCATGAACTGCAGTAAAGGTAATACAGCTTGAAGTGGTGACTTGCTGAAGGATGTTGCTGCACATAAATATCAGGTAGGTGTTAAATCAACAAAGAAATTGCCTCACTTTCTGTTTTAAAGCAAATTTGGGTTCTACAGCAATAATAAGCATTTTGCCTTGATGTAAGATTTAAAATAGCAGTACTGAGAGCACAACAGTTTAAGTCCTACAGAAGTTCAATGTTCATTCTTATTTATTTTTTAGTATTCACTAAATGATAATACAAAAATAACCAAAATTCAACTTCCACTATAAGTCTTTGGAGATAAATTCTTAGTCCTTCGAAACTGTAAAGCATCCACCAGAACACGGAAATGTCTAAATTTCTTACATTAAATGGGCTTAAGATGAAGGAACATGTTACCTGGATTTGCTAAAATAAGCTCAAGGTCGATATCCGGGTTAAGGGCTGCCACAGAGAGTGCAAGGCATGCTCCAAGAGATTCTCCAACAAGATATATGGGACGATCGGGTGAGGCATCATGCTCTGAACGAATTGTTCTCCCAACCAGCTTCACTAAGTCTGACACACACAAATGAATGAAAAGACCAAATGGCATAAGAATTCATCTCTTTCGCCCAAGGCAAATTTCGACAGAGAAAAACAGCAACAATAATTAATGTGCATATTTATCTTCTCCTAGCTAGTGTGATTTTGAGTGCAAGCAGCAGAGTCATATGATGAGACCGTGCACCGAGAATGAAGCAACTATTTTGTGCAAACACAAGACAAGATTGCCAATTCTACACATCAAAGGTAAAGAAGGAAGAACCTGTAAACGGTGTTCGATCCTTAGGAGGGATATGCAAGCACGAGACCTCAAAAATCCTTCACACAGCAAGTGAAAAAAAAAAGAAAAAAGGGAGTAGAATACAAATCAGCACTTGGTACTAGAAAGAGGAAGTAAACTATTTGCTCCAAAATGTAGGTGGGAAAAGTAAAGACTAAAGACTAGTGTGTGAACTGTGAAGTAAAGAAGCAGTCAAGTTTGAGCGAAGATTAACGTACTTTCCAAGTTTCTGATGATGCCTTACAAGGCCAAGTCCGGTGCCATCAATTCCTGCATTAAATACCAATAAAGATTAATTGCAGGGTTATGAACATTAGAGATTCTGTGCGGCAATTAAACACGCGCGTGTGGTATTGAAGTAGCTTTCGAATTAATCCAGTCCAATCAACAAATTAAGTGGTGACATGTGATGAAAGACTGACCGGGCAAAAAGAGAAGGAGCGGGGAATCATGGTTGGAGGGGGTCCCGCTCCCGCAGTCTAAAGGCGAGAACCAGCGAGGTGTTCCAGTGCCGTACTGCCCGTACTGGTCGTCCGATCTGAGAAGACCCTTGGCTTGCTCAAAGAACTGGTTTAAGCTCGCACGCTCTTCCGATGCTTGATCATCACCAACGTCGTCCTCCAGAGCCAAGTGCTCTTCCTCGGTCTTGGTCTTGGTCTTGTCTGACTCTGACAAAGCAGTTGCCGTTGACGTCGTGAAGACTGGAGTTTGGTCTGTGGAAATGGCCAATCTGGTGGTCCTAGCCAGCTTGGACCTTGTGGATAGTAATGGTGAAGACGACGTCGGTTCATGTCGGAAAATGGACGGGGAGCGGCAGCAGGAGGGGAGGAGAGAGAGTGCATTGGAGGCCATATATGGAAGATTTGTATCTAATTTCGAAAAGATGGACGGATGGATGGAAGATAAATAGAGACTAGAGAGAGGCCAAAGCTGACGCTAGCTGCTCTCTATTAAAAAGTGTTCATCATTTCTGTCTTGCCTGCTTTCTGGTGTGCGTTTCTGTTTATGGGAGTGACAAAGCACGAGGAAACTAGAGAAGACTAGAGAGAATTCGTTGGGGTTTGACAGATGACCAGGATACTAGACCACTCTGGACGGTGATTCATTCGTTGGTCCGAAATTCTGGAATTTGGTGACCATTTTGTTCACATGTATTGACGTTTCCTTGTCTGCTTTAAATTCATTCAATTCTCATGAAAAGTATTCACTCTAATTCTAATTGATGTGAAATATTCTTTTTTTTTTTTTACTATTTATTCATTTTTCATTAAATAAGACATTAAGGTAGAGATTAAATCTATAGCTATCAAGTTTGAGGGGCATTTAAATCCGCGCCCCTACATCAAGAGATTAGTCTTTTTTTATTTTGTCAAGGAGAACCCAAAGACTTTGTTAAGATACAATTTTGGACCTCGGTACAAATACTGACTGAGTGAATGTGTTACTAACGGACTGGCATGCTACCTCATGCCCGATGAAAAGAATACATTATGGAAGAGATCAGAGTTTCACATAAAATTAGTTAAATCTTGAAGGAAAAAAAGATGAAGTTTCCTTTCTTTAATCAAGTCACATTTTCTTCAATGATGAATGTATAAATATTTTCTTTTGTTAAATTCAAACTCCACGATTCAAATTGTGTTTAACAGAATATGACAAATTCATTTTTTTATTATAAAGTTAGAATCATTTGAGATGTAACTTTCTAAAAGGGGGTGAGGACTAATCATTTGTGCAATAATTGGCCAGTCCAATAAAAGAAATATGATTTGTACAAAGATAGCTGGGCGATGATGATGAAATTATGGGGGAGAGCCGGAGTAGGGATAGCAAAAATCCCCATGGGTAGAGTATTTATTGGGTATTCGACTCTAATGGGGAGAAATTCAGGGGAAATCGGATAACGGAGATGGGGATCCACAATATTCGAATTTTGAAATAATATCATCCCCATACCCACCCAATAAAAGAATTATCTGAAATAAATAAATAAATATTATTATTATATATATTTTTGATATTATTTATAAATAAATAGTTATGTAAAATTTATCTTTTTGTCAATATTTAAATTATGTTAATAAATATGTTCAAAAATAGGAAGATTTTTTTAATAAAAGATCTTTATCAACATGTCAATTTTTCTTGATTGAAATAAAAAAATTATTTTATTTTGATGTTTGATTTTAACTTCATATTTTACATCCAAAATTATTTGTATAAATTTTTATATAGTGTTTGAGCCCAAAAGTATTTTTGGCAAGATCCCTTAGGGGATTTAGTACAGCGGGCCGATACTTGCGGCCTAAAAATAAGCCTACTTGGGTTTGGGTTACAGCTTCACCCATTCCGTGATCCATAAGGAAAACGAGTCCTTATTGGAGTTAAGTAGCGGTGATCGAATAAGAAACTTCAATCAATAATCCTTCTATGGCAAGGAACAATCGAAACCCTAGGTATAAATACCAGGTTTCAAGGACTAATTAGGGACAACTCTTCAATCAACTAATCTCAACGATTATCAAAGTCTCTTCGGAGCAAACCTACCTGCAACCCAATTGCAACCCAGCGAAGTAAGGGTAACGCCCTCGCAACCCAGCGAAGCTAAAGATACACTTTAGCAAACCCGTGCTTTCTCCAAACTTCCCAGTGATTGCTCTGCTCAATCTACAACGTTGAGTATCGATTCGGTGAAAGATCACAACCAAAGCCCTTACCCGTAAGGCAAGAAGTCCTTTTCCGGAAGGCAGAGAAAAGAACCTTGTGACGAGGTTGGTGCTTTTCTCGTCCACATCGTTTGATCAAGAAGTTAGGTCAAGGGATTCTCTGACGACTGCACCCCACGGTGCTGGCACGCCTGAGCACACGCTCAAAAGAGATAGTTTGCACCCATACTGGTTTTGAAGCCAAACATTTTGGCACGCCCAGTGGGACTTTATAGCTTTTCTTCGTGATTGCAACAATTGGGAAATCAAGCGTAAACCCTTACCAAAAGATTTACGTTAACTGCCCAAACCACCGGACTTCCAGTTACAGGCCACACTCTCGTGCTGACTATCGTGGTCTTTCCGACGAATAGGTAACACAAAAGTTCTCACTCAACCCACCATCACCAGACATGTCAATGGAACAGGGTGGAACTCCCCAGCCCGCTACTGAGGGCAACAAAAATCCTCCTGTCCAGCCTAACGAGGCTGGCAATGTGTCCAACACCTCCCAAGTGGCCGTGAGTGAGGAGACAACTGATTCCTTTGTGCCCATTATTGCCCTGGTGAATGCGAGCATTGAGGAGCGGCTTGCCATCTTTCAACAGAATAATGCTGCATATAATCAAAGGATGGAAAAAGCCCTCGCGGAAGAGCGCCGAAGGCTTGATGAGGTTTCGATCTCACTACAAAATCTTGAAGTGAGTTCACGACAAACGCAGGGACATTGGCAAGACATGTACAAGAAAAGTCAGGAAAACCACAAGGAGCTGGTGGATATGATGACCGGTCAGGCCGCTCAGAACAAGCTCATCTCTGCTGACATCGCGAACCAAGCCAAGCATACTGCGTCAGAATTGGCAGTTCTTCACAACGAGGGATCCAATCTTGTGACCCAAGTCGCCATGCAAAGAGCTGAGTTGGACCAGGCTAAAGAGGTTCTGAATAAAGCTTTGGGGGATCCTAATTGGACAACCTTCAGGTACTGGTAAATACATACCTCCTAATGCTCGGGAGAAGACTAGTGGCAACACCGTTACACCATCTGTAGCCTCCTCTGCCTCAGCAACAAAAATCAAGGACAAATCCCTGGTAATTGGTGGTAACAAGGCCACTCCACCGCCCCTGCAAAAGAGTAGGACTCCAAAGACCATTGAAGGCAGTCCTGCTGATTCTGTTGTGTTTACTCAATACAACAGCGACGGGGCGGGTGATAGGAGCATTTTAATGTGATATTTTAATAGTTAATTCCTCACATTTTGCTTAGTTAATTCCTTAACTGAATTGATTTTTAATTCAATTTCTATTTTAGGTACATTGGAGTAAATGAAGGTGAAATGAGCGTTAGGACCATAATTACCTGGAAATGATGGAGAAAAATGGAAATGTACTAAAAGATCAATTTTACACATATTCCTACTCCGGCTAGGAGAAACCAAGCCAAGCAAAGAAGAAGGAGCGGCCGCCTGACCAAATGAACTTCAAATGAGCTGAAACCTTCCAGATCCATTCTAGACACCCAAAGGATCATTTCTTATGAAGAGTTCCAGAGAAAAATATGAGTGGAAGGCCTTCAAACAATCAGCCCAATTTTCTACAGAAGCAAAACCGGAAAACTGGACCTGTAAGAGGTCCAGCAGCATTTCCGGCCCAACCACATGGATTGAAGCTCTGAAAATTTGTCAGGATGATCTACACTCATAGTGGAACATTTCATATGAAGAAGTCGAAGGCATATAATGAAGTCTTGTTGGAGAAATAATTGAAGGAATAAAGGGGAAGAAACTGACCTGAAAACAGCTCAACACCACATATTCATGTTTCCCACCCACATGAAGAAAGCTAGATGCTTTTCTCTTTTTCCTTGGATATATTTTTTCTACAATCTCTTTAATAGATCATCATCACTTCCATGTTGCTGCACCTTCATGCTTTGCTTTCATTTCATCATTTCTCTTTCTTTTCCATATTTTACAAATCACTTTCATACTCCACTTTCATTATTTTTCTTCCACTCATCATTTCACTCTTCTTTTTCTTCACTATATAAACACCTTCTCCTCTCATTCTAAAACACATTCCTTCATCCATTTCATCTCCTTGTCTCACCATTTCCTCTCCATTTTCCTTAGTCACCATTTCCTAAAACAAATTCCTTCATCCATCTCATCTTCTTTGTCTCTCCATTTCCTTTTCATTTTTCTCTCCATTCTCTAGTTGCAAAGTTCTGCATTTTCAAGCAAGGAGAGGAGGAAGAAGAAGGAGCCGTGAAGATCATATCCTCCATCATCCACCTTGAAGGCTTGCTTCCAAGATTCAAGATCCAACCATCTAGCTCTCCATCTCCATCTCCCCTCACGGTGTAATTCATTCTTTTTCCTTGTAATGATATTTTGTTTTCCTTGTTTGAATTCATATGAACTTGTTTCTAGTTAACAATAATGTTTAGGGTAAAGTTTAAACCCAACTTCTATGTTTAAATAAAGTTTTCGAATTCCATAATTGTGATTCTAAGTTGCTTATGTGAGTTTGTTCGATTGAATTTGCTTGATAGAAAACTTTTATATGTTTATCTTATTTGGGTCGACACTTATAGGATTTGCATGTAATTGGTGCTAGGTTTAAGAACATGAAATCGACTTTTCGTTTTGTGTAAACTTGAATCAAAGTAGTAAAGGTTTTGGACAAAAATCGAATTCAATTGAAGAGGATTGCAATTAGGTGGACTTTTCCATAACTAAGTTGTACACTTGAGTTGATAGCCTTTCTCTATGTGTAATGCGTTGAACATGTCATGATTGACTAGCTTTCTAGGGCTTGATTGCATGTTTGATAGGATTAATCTAGGTGCTTTCGCTTAGGTTAATTAGCATTGAAAAGTAAAATATGGGAAATCATTTGCTTTCGAATGTTTCACATGATCAACTCCTCTCTCATGACTTGGAAGAACAATTATAGGGTTTGAATCGAATTTGATTACATGGAATTGATTTTGATCTTTGTTCCTTGCGTTCCACCCTTGTATATATGTTTTTACGTTTTCTTTATTTTATTTATTTTAATTTTAATTTTAAGAATCCTAATCCCCCCCTTATTTGTGTTTACTTGTATATATTTATTCTTTATTTTATTTTTGTAAATAATACTTTTCTTTATTTGTTTCACAATTACAAGTGTACCCTCAATCCCCGGATAGAACGATCCCTATTTACTTATATTACTAACGATATTTTCAGGGTTAAATTATGCGCTTGCTTTGAGCGCGTCAATTTTTGGCGCCGTTGCCGGGGATTGAAAAATCACTTGTTAAATTGTGTCATTTATTGTATATATTTGTTGTTTAAAAATTGTTTGAAACTTAGTTTAAAATTAACTAGGATATTATTTATAATATTGAACACGAATTTTAATTGTAGGTTGTAAATTGAGAGGAATAGGTGAAGTCTCTTTTGTTAATATTGGCCTAAACCCCTTATTGGTACCTAGCTCAGGTCCCTTAAGGTTGAGGGCAGCCTTTATTAACACTTGTTGAACTGTCTTCACACTTATGAACTTTTTCATCTTAGTAAGTATAGCCTATGTGGAATGGTGTCTAGGAAGGGGACAACGTTCATGACGGGTTTTTGAATCCAGAAGTGCTTGCAAATGGGCATAAACCACTATGTGGGAGTAGCTCATGCCAAAATGGATTTTTCCTCTCGTGTTCGTCCTCCCCCACCTGGCCATTTCAGTAAGGTTGCCCAAAAGATTTGAAAGGGAGTTTGTGTCTAGGCGACTATACTTGGGCCGCACGTCCACTTGATTTACCGCTTGGAATTTGATTCGATATCAATAATGTTTACAACAAAAGAAATACTTGTGAATACTCTATACGTGTAAATTATTTTGTTGTTTCACACTTTAAACTTGTAAAAATACTTTTCACGTTTTATACTCACTTGAGTACTTAACTTGTGTGTTATGTACAATATACTTGTTAATTATACTTGTAGTTTGTAATTAATAGTTATACTTGTTTTTATTTTGTATTTCTTTGTTAATTATAGTTACTAACTTTATTTAATGTAGGTACCGTCTGGCTGCAAGACGTAAAATACAAGCGCTACTTGGGAGGCAACCCAATTCAGAATATAATCAGATTTGCTTTCTCTTTCCCTATTTCTTTTTATTTTTCAATTTTTCTCTTTAGTTTTTATTTTAGGATTTGTTTTCGTAAATGTCTTCTATCTATGCTTACTTATTTCATTGCATGTTTTTAATTGATTACATTGAGGATAATGCAGTATTTAAGTGTGGGGGAAGGGATTTATATTTTTGTCTTTCATTTTGAGTCCAATATATATTTATATTTGTCTTTTATTTTTGAGTCCTTTATATATAAAAAATATAAAAAAAAAAAAAACAAATTGCATTCATTCAGTCTTATTAAATTCAGCTATTTACAAAAAAAAAAAATTAAAAAATATATATATATAATAATAATAATAATAATAATAATACTAAGCCATGTCTGCATCTCTGTAGGAGTTGAGACTGAGCTCAAGGGAAATGTGAGAGCCACCGCCATAACCGCCACCTCCCTCGGAAGTTGTCTTCATGTTGCCCAAGATGTCCTCACCATGCATGGGGAATAGTGGAAGGGTTTCAATCTCCTGGTGATATTCTCCTCGTTGTTCCATGATCGATCCATCAGCACCATAGCCGACACGTGACCCAAAGTTTAGATCAATGGATCTGTCAGTACTAGTAGAACCAGTGGAACCAAAATTGAGATCGAGAGATCCACCAACCGGAACGTTCCGAAATTCCTTCAACTTCTGCCTCTCACGAGCCTTGAGGTTCTGGAACCAAAAGAAGACGTTTTTGTCCTCGATCTGCCCATACTGTTTCAGATGAAGGCAGATCTCTTGAATCTGCTCTGGAGTTGGGTACTTAAAACCCTTATCATAGTAAAGGCCCTTGAGGATTCTTAGTTGAGGCGGTGTGGGAGCCCACCGGTTATTAGTCCCGGCTGCTTGGTTGTTTCCTCCATCCTCGATTTGTTGCTGGGTCTGTTGCTCCATTAGTTGCAGAGTTCGTGGTTCCATGTTGATGAAGAAAGGATATGAGTTTCGAAAGAAAGGCTGAAGGGTTGAGAGAGAAAGGCTGGAACTCGGAAGAATTTTCTTTTGGAGTGAATAGTCGCTCCCTCATAATGCACCTATTTATAGAACGAGTGAGAGGATCTCCACCGTTGGATGGACGATCTCTGAGTTTAAATCTACGCGTTGGATTAAAGTCACCCGGTAACACGGAAAAGCTGTTGGTGCGTGGAAGACACGTGGGGGAACCAAACGAATCTCGAGGAGCTGTGACAGACAAGCTACAGCAGAAAGCAGGTTTAATTGCCGTGAATCAAGGAAAAGAAAGGACGCGTGGGGGAATCAAACGAATCTCGAGGATCCGTGACAGACAAGCTATAGCCGAAAGCATGCCATAAATCCAGGAAAAGAAAGGAATATTTACACGTGGGGGAGTTTCTTGGGCCGTGAACTATCATAACTCTTCTCATTCCCGGAGAAGCTTTGTTAAAACCGTGTGCCTGTTGAGATTTCTACCCTATTTTGTGCTTTACATATACATCCTTTTTTGTCTCCTCCAGATTTTACTAAGGTTTGTCTAAGCGTGCAGTTTCAAATTCCTTCTACTTCCTCATGGCTCGAACCAAGGTTACCTCTCGCAGGGGTGTCAATCAACGCCGTGTTCTCTCTTTGGAAGAAGAAGGTCGTCAAGCAGCCACTAGAGCTGGGCTTACTCGTCCATGGGACCATCGTCCTATCCGTGAGCGTACCCGCAGTCCCCCTCCTCTGCCTCGTCGCTCTCCCAGACTGCATCCCGGAGAGTCTTCTTCCTCACCAGCTGCTCGTGCTCCTCGGCCTATGGCCACCCTGGAAAGCTTGTCGGATTTGATTGATGATTTGCGTTCCTCTCTCCGCGATGGTATTATGGTGACAGATTGGAGAGTCAATTGCATGATCGATTACATCTCTGAGATGAACTGCTCTTTGATCCGCTGTCACACTGCAATAAACAAGCTTGCTCAGGAAGTCAATAACTTGCAGAGTTATCCTCCTGGGTTTCCTCGCAAGGACGCTACTGCATCACAACATGAGGACCCACCTCCGAAGGCTGAAACCAGCAAGAGGGCTGCCACTCGCCCGCATACCGCTCCTCCAAAGGAGTAAATGGAGGTACAAGTCTAGGCTGAAAGACTTTAAACATTAAGCGCTGCATGGGAGGCAACCCATTTCAACTGTAGCTGTGGAGGAGCCATCAAACGCAGATTTGCTTTCTTGAACTCTTCCTTCTATTTTATTTTCTTAAATTTTAAGTTGTTTTAGGTTTCGTTGTATTCATTTTCTCTTCTATGCTTGATTTATGCTTTGCATGATTTATATTTGTTTATACATTGAGGACAATGCATGAATTAAGTATAGGGGAAGGGTTATTGCTTTATTGTGTTTTTAGTAGTTAGTATATAAAAAAAAAAAATGAAAAATAGTTGATGTTGGATTGTGTTTTTATTGTGTTTTTAATTGATGTTGTGATACACTAAGGTATATTGGATTAAACATAGTCTTGAAAAAGGGTAGCTGTTTCAGTCCCATTGCACATCGAGACTCCATGTTCCCGTACCTAAGTGTTGAAATTAAATTAAATTGTAAAAAAAAAAAAAAAAAAAAAATGTCTGTTTTAGAGTGTTTTTGTGTGTTTGAGTCTTAGGATGCTCCTAACGTCTAGGATGAACATGTCTCCGAATTCATGGATGAAGGTTTTCACAATCAAAATAAGACTTAATTGAATTCTGTGGTTAATCGACATTGTGATGCTTGTATGAAGATTTGAGATATGATTGTAACTTGGTTCATTAAGCATGCTAGGATTAAGTCTGATTCATTTGACCCAAGTGAGCTGTTGAGCTAAAATACTTTCTTTTTGAGTGCTTACTGATAATTTCAGAATTTCATGGCTGTATTTGCAAAACCTCATCTTTCTTTGAAAATCCAATGATCATGTGCCATAGATTTTAATGGACTAGAGAGTACTAGAACTCGGCTGTTGTGACTGTCAAAACTTGTATGCCATAATATGCACTGATCCTGGATAGGATAGAAGGCATTAGGGTAACCACCATAGCCAAACAAGCATGTGTCCCCAATTGTGCCCGTCGTGGGACTCCTTAGAATGAACCCCTTTGAGCCTACGTTGAAAACCTTTGTTTCATCACCCTCACTACCCTACCATGAGCTTAGTACAGGATATCTCTACCCTTGTCTTAAGGACTTAGTAGAGCATGACATAATATGTAGGGGTGAAGATGAAAGACAAGTGTGGGGTGGGGAAAATCCAAGAAAAAAAAAAGAAGAAAAAAAAGAAAAATTTAGCCTTGAAAAAAAACAAAAAAGAAAGAAAGAAAAGCGGCAAAAGAGAAGAAAAATTGAAAAGAAAACTCTTGGGAAAATGTTGAAGTGTGGTTTTGGACTTGCAAATTTGTAGAAGGCTCAAAATTGAAAATTATGCCTTTGTCCATTCCCATGTTGGTTAGAGTGAAAGTTTGGCCCAAAACAATGATATTTGGTCTACAAAAATAATGACATAAGGTGGTCCTTATATGCTCTGCTAGGTCCTTAGGATTTTTTTTGTATCCTTAATCTTCATTTCGAAAACCTTAGCTTAGCCCCATTACAACCTGTTTTAAGTGCTGACTTGATCCTTGAGATGGGCAGTCTTTGGTTAGTGGAGTCAGTTACGCAGTCGAGCTTATGGTTTAGGTCCATTTGTGCACTTAGTCATTTCATGAGGTCTTTAAAAATTCTTCACAAAATGTGTTTATTGATGAAATATGCAAGCTGTTTGTTGCCTTACAATTTGTTCTCTTGCATATACTTGAGTGTGAAGCTTTTAAGCATAGCCATTTCTGAGAGAAAAATCGAGAGTATGCCCTGTGAGTTTGGATTGGACTTGTTCGAAACATGCTATCATTCACTGTATAACTTAAGTTCTCCATATCTTGCTTAGTCATATGAATGTCACAGGTTTATTAACCATGGAATTATCTTTGTGATTTTGATTAAGTGTTTAACGTGAAAGCCATGAGTTTGGAGTCTCTGAGACAACAGTTAGGAGCAATAGAGTCATTTACTTACTTTTTGTCAAGTCTTTGTTCTATTTTGGATTTTTTTTGTTTTGTTTTGCTAAGCGACTAGCAAAAGCTAAGTGTGGAGGAATTTGATAGGAGCATTTTAATGTGATATTTTAATAGTTAATTCCTCACATTTTGCTTAGTTAATTCCTTAACTGAATTGATTTTTAATTCAATTTCTATTTTTAGGTACATTGGAGTAAATGAAGGTGAAATGAGCGTTAGGACCATAATTACCTGGAAATGATGGAGAAAAATGGAAATGTACTAAAAGATCAATTTTACACATATTCCTACTCCGGCTAGGAGAAACCAAGCCAAGCAAAGAAGAAGGAGCGGCCGCCTGACCAAATGAACTTCAAATGAGCTGAAACCTTCCAGATCCATTCTAGACACCCAAAGGATCATTTCTTATGAAGAGTTCCAGAGAAAAATATGAGTGGAAGGCCTTCAAACAATCAGCCCAATTTTCTACAGAAGCAAAACCGGAAAACTGGACCTGTAAGAGGTCCAGCAGCATTTCCGGCCCAACCACATGGATTGAAGCTCTGAAAATTTGTCAGGATGATCTACACTCATAGTGGAACATTTCATATGAAGAAGTCGAAGGCATATAATGAAGTCTTGTTGGAGAAATAATTGAAGGAATAAAGGGGAAGAAACTGACCTGAAAACAGCTCAACACCACATATTCATGTTTCCCACCCACATGAAGAAAGCTAGATGCTTTTCTCTTTTTCCTTGGATATATTTTTTCTACAATCTCTTTAATAGATCATCATCACTTCCATGTTGCTGCACCTTCATGCTTTGCTTTCATTTCATCATTTCTCTTTCTTTTCCATATTTTACAAATCACTTTCATACTCCACTTTCATTATTTTTCTTCCACTCATCATTTCACTCTTCTTTTTCTTCACTATATAAACACCTTCTCCTCTCATTCTAAAACACATTCCTTCATCCATTTCATCTCCTTGTCTCACCATTTCCTCTCCATTTTCCTTAGTCACCATTTCCTAAAACAAATTCCTTCATCCATCTCATCTTCTTTGTCTCTCCATTTCCTTTTCATTTTTCTCTCCATTCTCTAGTTGCAAAGTTCTGCATTTTCAAGCAAGGAGAGGAGGAAGAAGAAGGAGCCGTGAAGATCATATCCTCCATCATCCACCTTGAAGGCTTGCTTCCAAGATTCAAGATCCAACCATCTAGCTCTCCATCTCCATCTCCCCTCACGGTGTAATTCATTCTTTTTCCTTGTAATGATATTTTGTTTTCCTTGTTTGAATTCATATGAACTTGTTTCTAGTTAACAATAATGTTTAGGGTAAAGTTTAAACCCAACTTCTATGTTTAAATAAAGTTTTCGAATTCCATAATTGTGATTCTAAGTTGCTTATGTGAGTTTGTTCGATTGAATTTGCTTGATAGAAAACTTTTATATGTTTATCTTATTTGGGTCGACACTTATAGGATTTGCATGTAATTGGTGCTAGGTTTAAGAACATGAAATCGACTTTTCGTTTTGTGTAAACTTGAATCAAAGTAGTAAAGGTTTTGGACAAAAATCGAATTCAATTGAAGAGGATTGCAATTAGGTGGACTTTTCCATAACTAAGTTGTACACTTGAGTTGATAGCCTTTCTCTATGTGTAATGCGTTGAACATGTCATGATTGACTAGCTTTCTAGGGCTTGATTGCATGTTTGATAGGATTAATCTAGGTGCTTTCGCTTAGGTTAATTAGCATTGAAAAGTAAAATATGGGAAATCATTTGCTTTCGAATGTTTCACATGATCAACTCCTCTCTCATGACTTGGAAGAACAATTATAGGGTTTGAATCGAATTTGATTACATGGAATTGATTTTGATCTTTGTTCCTTGCGTTCCACCCTTGTATATATGTTTTTACGTTTTCTTTATTTTATTTATTTTAATTTTAATTTTAAGAATCCTAATCCCCCCCTTATTTGTGTTTACTTGTATATATTTATTCTTTATTTTATTTTTGTAAATAATACTTTTCTTTATTTGTTTCACAATTACAAGTGTACCCTCAATCCCCGGATAGAACGATCCCTATTTACTTATATTACTAACGATATTTTCAGGGTTAAATTATGCGCTTGCTTTGAGCGCGTCAGCGGGGAATGTCTATGAAGACCTTTCAGGGAATTACTATGGCATTGACCATGCTAACAATCCGATCAAGATAACGGCCCTGGTAAAGGATGTGACCGCGCCAGCTATGACCCTGCAACAATCCACTATTCCCCGGACAATTCACCTTAGGGAAGGAACAGTGGCTGCTAGCAAGGCTGTACCTCTGCAGAATGCTCGCCAGACCGTGACGACAACTCCTCCTCCTGGTCCGAACTATGTGAGACGCGAAGAGGTTGAGGAGATGATCAGGTTAGCTAACCCTAGGGCCCACCTAGATGGAGTTTATGAGGGACCTTTCCCGCCGCATATAATGCTCGCGCCTTTTCTCAGAGGCTACAAAAATATCATATTCTCTACTTTTTTAGGAGAGGATACTGAGAATGCGGCAACCCATCTGGCTAGGTTTAGGGTGCAATGCAGCCAATACTAGAATGATGACATCCTCAAGTGCAGGATCTTTGGCACTTCTCTATCTGGCGCAGCTTTTAGATGGTTTTCTAAACTGCGGCCAGGGTCAGTGGCGGATTGGCCAGCAATGCAAAAGCTCTTTCGAGAGACTTTTGGAGCTATTGAGCTTGAGGTTAACTTGGCCTCTCTCACCCAGATGACCCAACAACCCACCGAGTCTGCTGTTGCTTATCTTCAACACTTCCAGATCCAGAAGGCTAAACTAAGTATGATATTACCTGAGAACGAATTAGTTTAGTTGGCGATCAAAGGATTGGAGCCACGCCAGCTAAAGAAGCAACATGGCAGCATGATCCAATCAATGGGAGAGCTTATCACAGAGGTAGGTAGCTTTGAGCATCTCCTCAGAGAGACTGATGCTAGGAAAAATGCATCCAAAGGGACATATGTGCCAGAAAAACACCGTATAATGGCTGCGTTGCACTACCAGCCGACTCCCTAGCTATGATCCTTACTATCATCATCAAGGGGAAGAAGTTTGCCAGAAAGAAGATGATGAAGAGGAGAATGATGTCTCTGCGTTTGAGCTGATAGGAAGGAAGAGCTCAGCCCTCAAGCAATTGAAAATATCTAAGGAACCTGTCAAACTCAAGTCTGTAGCCTTCACCAAACCTGAGTTTGCGACATATACAGATGATGCCAATAAGGCACATGAGATTTTAGATGAAATGATCGCCGCGAAGATGGTGAAGACAGACTTCAGACCTTTCCCTCGACCTCAATTGAAAGGAAAGAAGTACTGCAAATTCCACAACTTGTGGAACCATAACACGGCTGACTGTGTGAAGCTAAAGGACCAAATTCAGGTATGGCTCAATAATGGTAGTTTACAGGTGGAAACTCCAGTAACCGCGGCAGCATTAGTAGACCTGAACCTTTTCCCGGACACCGAGGTCAATATGGTTTATGTGAATTGGACCAAGAAGAACCAGAGAAAACCAACCTTAGATTGGACTACAAAGGGGAGAGAAGAGAAGACAGAAAGGGATGAGACCCCTACAAAGGAGAGA
Organism: Rosa chinensis; assembly: GCF_002994745.2. NCBI lineage: Eukaryota > Viridiplantae > Streptophyta > Magnoliopsida > Rosales > Rosaceae > Rosa > Rosa chinensis. The sequence goes on from NC_037089.1 coordinate 88,156,944, forward strand.
GCTAAGCCAGTCAGCGAAGCCTCACCAATAGTCCTTTGCTTGCGATGCAGAGAAGAATGTGGCATCCAAGTGTCGCATGAAGAAGTCGAGCAAACGTTTCGTTTTGGCTCTTTCCCGCCAATCAAGTGGGCCTCACCATCACGAAACTATCAACCTTCGAGCCCAAGAGCAAGAGACAAGATAAGGTCATCGCCATCCCCAAGGGACTCCAACTTGTTCAAGAAACTGAAAGCGGCTGCAGCCGAACAAAAACAATATGGAAGGGCTAGGAATGAGCACAAAGATATCCTGACCAAGCCGTACATTCCACCCTCTTCAACGTCCTCCATCAAGGAAGGAAAATGGTACACCAGAGAGAAAGGGAAAGCGGTGGAGATTAGCCCTTCCAAGAAAAGGAAGCTGCAGCGAAGGTTCGGAGAGGCCAAGCGAATACTAGAGGTAGATTAGGGTTTGATTAAGCCTTCGCAATTGGTCAAATCACCTGAGCAATATCAAAAGGAGATGGAGGCGCTAGCCGCTAAGCCATTGGTGGCCTCCCGCAATTTTCAAAAGTAAGCACGCTTGGAGTCAAGGGCTTCTAAGCCTAGTGTTTTCTGCAAGATCACGAAAGAAAGAACACCTCCGCCAGCCAGGAAGGAAAGCTCGCCCACTAGGCGGCCACATCTCAGGCGCAGGTTTTTTCGCTAGGAGCCAGAAACCAAATCCTCAGTTTTTGAGGGACTGGGGGGGGGGACCATAGTCTTCCTTGGTTTGCGTCCTCCCTTCCATTACGGCCTTTTCTGTGGCCTCATTCTCTTGTCTTCGCTTCACCTACTAAGACTAGGGGGGCAATACTCTACGCATTAAGGCTTGTATTAGCGACCTTATATATCCCTTTTGTTCGTTGTAATTTTTACAAGTATTTCATTTTTCTTTTGACAATAAGTGTTAGAAGCATGTAACAGGGCCTATACCAGAGGCCATATTATATAGACAGATATTGAAAATAGAGGAAGAAATATGTTTGGATTCATAAAGTGGCTTTGCGGCCAAAAGAAATTCAAATACATTTGCAAATTACAAAGCCAACAGTGGCTGAAAATTAAAAGGATTTTAGATCTTCTGAAAAATTTCTGGATTTCTGAGTTTTTGTCTCCAGAGGGATTAGGGAAATGATCGCTCTTACTCTTCCTCTCTTCACCCTCCTCTGATCTGAGTCGCCGCTGCTACCATTGGTATTGCAAGGGGAGGGAAGGAAATAGTCCATCGCAACCCTTCCAGTAAGTTATCCTCCGGGATGGAGATGGTCATCAGAGCAGAGCGCAGCCCAGTTGCTTCAACTCCCTCAGGGGAAAAAATAGAATTCAGTCATTCAAACCCCTAAGGTAGGGCACTAAAGAAGAGCGTAGGGCCTCGAGTGTCCTTCCACCCTTCTTCTTTTTGCTCCACGCGAGGGAACCTAAGGAGAGAGACTTCCTAGAATGTGGTACCCTGCGTTAGGAGTGCCACGTGTTCTTCAGCCTAACTGGAACCGGTGAATCTCATCCAGACTTTCTAAGGCCAAAGACATGCGGCTGGACCTGAGATTAGGCCATAAGGCCTACCCAGGAAGTGAGATTAAGCCATAAAGCCTAAGATATAGAGGCTAAAAGCGAGATAGTAAGAGGAGACGATTTCAAGAATAGGAGGAAGAGAAGTAGGGATTGCAAGACATTTTCTGGATAAATCACGATCGCGTGTATTTGCACTCTTACAAGTATAGTTATTTATAGGGGCCAACTTTAGTGGCCTCAGCCCTTTGATCTAGGCAATTGAAGTAGATTCAACGCCATCAATGGGGTCATCAAGGGAATTCAATGCTATGATCTCATAAATGAACGAAATTGAATACGCGTGGACAACAGAGCAGTCTCCAATGAGGTAACTGCCCCATTTCGAGGTTGTCCCTTTCAAAACTATTTTAATGAGCAGTTCACGCGAAATTGATATCGCTTTGTTACCTACGAGGATAAAACGGAAATTTGGGCCAGCAAAGTGGGCTAAATAGATAATTGGTAATAATATTAATATTATTCATACAAAATAATAGGCCTAATACTAGAGGCCTAAAGTCCCCGACCTGTATAAGTTAGGCGAAGAAAATGTTCGTCCAAGCGAAAGCTAGCATCAGCGGCAGCTGGAGCGGCCTGTTGGGCTGCCACGCTGGCTTGGGCCAGGTCTTGTCATAGCACCTCGAAAGCGGCTAGGGGTTGTTCCAGTTGGGGTTCCTTATGGGCAAGCCTGGCCGTCACAGCAGTTAATTGCGCCTGAAGATCCTGAATCTGGGACTGGAGATGGTTTCTCGCAAGCGTTAGATCCCTGATGAGATTGGCCCGATCACCCAAAGAGTCGCGTGAATTATCCATTTGATGAGTAAGGGCCTGATAGTGTGCTTGGGTCTGCCTAGCCTGCGTGGTCGCGGCCGCCTTCTCATTGAGCCATTGGGGGAGATCCTGCAGCAGCTGGTCAATATCAATAAACTGAGCTTCAGTGATGGCTCCTTCGAGGAGAAGTACCCTCAGGTACTCCAAAGCTCTTGTGGGCGCGCTGGGGGTCAGAATGTCAGGGCCCAGGAGGCGACGAAGGCCTTCTCTAGCATCATCTACAACCCCAGGTGGGACCACTTCAAGCACGCGAGCCAGCCTCTCTAGTCTTGAATGAGGCACAGGTGGTAGGTTAGGATCTACAGCGACAGGACACTCAAGAGGCTCCGCGACAGGAACTGCCTCCGGCACTGGTTCATGAGGTACTTCTCCCCCTGCTTCAAGCACTTGGGGGCTTGGGGGGCAGGTTCCTGGTCAGTCACATTTCCACCATCCGGTTCAGCGAAAACAACTACTTCCTCACTAGGAGAGACATTCTGATCCTAGAAAGAAGTGTTAGAATGTAAAAAAGAGTAAGGTGGGAGTCAGAGTGGAAATGTTTACAAGGAAACATACCTCTTCAACAGGTGACTCGCGGGGAGCATCGGTTGCCATTTTTTCTTGGGCAATCTCGAGAGGATTGGTCGAATCAGGCGATACCTGTTCCAGGATGAGGGTTGCAGGTGGCTGCTCGCGAGATGTATCTGTTAGTGGCGCTCTTTCTTCAGCTTCAGGAGAGCTGTCATCTAGAATCTGCACTGGCACCAGGGGCAGTTGCGAATCACTCGCGGTATTGATTGGAGGTGGAGGATTGGTCTAATCAGGTCGCGCTTGGGTTTGAGAAGAGGGTGCTCCTTCGCCAGCAGTAGATGATCCTTCACTAGTTGGCCTTAAGGATCTACGACGGACCTGCAAGTGTTGAACGTTATAGGCCCAGACATAATGATGGAATGAAAATTTCAGCGCTCGCGTTAAGTATGAAGTACCAGTCGAGAAGCGAGTGGTTCATCTTCTGCCCACGGGTCAGTCCGGGGGTCAGCGCGACTGTGTTTGCGGGCCAAAGCGGTGGCAATCTGTTAAGATTGAAAGAGAATCAAGTTAGACTCTGAAGGAAAATGTCGAAATATTAGATTCTAAGAGAGATTCCTTACAGTTTATGGGTCGTCGTCATCGGAAGAAGAGTCTTCAACTTTGGGCTCCGTTGCTACAGCTTTTTGTTTAGCAGCCTGACCAGTGGCCGGAGAAACATCCACTGCGCGACTGCCGGAAGGCGGAATAAGTCCCTGCTGCATTAAGATTTGAGTTAGGGGAAAAGAGTGGGGGTAAAAGCGAAAGAAGAAAATGAAAACATTCTAGAGCAGTTACCTCTTGTGAGGGCTCGCGGATAACAATGTCGGCTTGAGCAGGATGAGGGGCTCGCGCTGGTCGCAGAGCAGGCTCAGGTAGTGGAGATCGTACCTTATCTTTAGGGAAGTAAGCAAGTAATTCAGTATCAGCATCATAGGGATACCTCAAATCTTGGAAGATAGTCGCGAAGAGTTTATCATCTCTTTGTCTTCAGCAGTTGACAGAGAGTTCTTTCCACCATTGATCATAATCTTCAGTGGTCTCATCGACAAGAGCGATTTCGTTGGCCCAGTGAGGGAGATCGAGCAATGCAAGCATGCTTTGGGCTGGCGGAGGCCCAGTTGGGGGACCAATTATGCGTAAGGAGGTGTTGTAGTTCCAGACATCAATGGCACTAACTAGATCAGCCCGAGTTGGCGAGCAAAGTGGTTGGGCACTTAAAGCTCATAACTGAGTTCTTCCGCGGCGAGCCTGATGTTTGAGCAGGAGATCGTGCGGCGAAAAACCAGGCGCGCGCGATCACTATAGTTAGGATCCCCAGGAAGGAACCCATATTCAAGTAGAGGCGAGAATCTCCTATTGATCACTAAGTCGAAGTAGGGCATTTCGTGCAGGAGGTACAAATATGAGAAACACTCGGAATAGGGTGGGGATGTGTACCTTGCCTCGCAGCAGAGCCATTAACCAAGAAGAGTGTCAGCCGGTGGTAGAGGTGGAATGTTGACGCGGCGAAAAAATGGAAAGTAAATTTGATAATCAAGGATCCAAAAGGGGTCTGAGATTCTAGTTTCGAAAGGATGCATGGTGGCTTGGTATAGAGTACGGTAGAGGGCGCCCAGCACCGGTTGTCCGAGCCCTACGCGGTGGCAGTTCTAGAGGGCCGTGGCGGGAGAAGTCCAAGGACCAGTGGGCTTGTTGGTGGAGGTGCAGAAGATGAACTTGTAGAGCCAGTACTCTAAGAAAGCAATTCCTCTTGTCGCATTGTGTTCATTGCGGTAATGGGTCAGTCACCGCGGGTAGGAACCGCTATGGGAGCTGCGGCCGGCTTGAGCCATTGTCGAAGTGAATGTGACAGAGTCAAATTAGTCATGTATGTAGGGCTCGCCATCGATGGTAACCCAGTAATAGTGAGGATGTCTAGCAGAGTGATGCTCATTTGATTGAATTGAAAATCAGAAGTGTTGGTGGCGGTGTTCCAGAAATAAAGAAAGGCAGCCAGCGGTGAACGATTGCCACCTCGCTGAAGGCAAAAGCAAAGATCGATAGTCTGAGTAATACCTGCCGCGTTCCAGAGAGCCAGATCTCCGCCGTGTTGATGGTGGTGAGCCAATGCCCTATTTTGGCTCTGTGAGGATGCGCACCCCAGTTAGTGAAATCTCCAGGTATTCTTCTGAGGACCAGAATAGGTCGTCGGATGGGCAGGCCGTAGAGGGCGAGAGCGTCGTCCGGGATGGAATCCAGCAGTGAAGGACCCAATCCGGCATGTTGGTTTGGGAGTCTGAGAAGCAAGGTTCTCTGGACATTGGTATGGATGAAACAACGGGCACCTACGCTGGTTCCCCAAGTATGGGTGGCTTTCTCGTTAAGTTCCTCTTCCTGATCGATGATCATCTTCTTTGGGGGAGCCATTTCTGGGTTTCTGTAAAGATGTGTATGGAACAAGAAGTTTTATGGGTTTAGGAGATTGGAAGGGTTTCTGATGTGATACGTCTGAAGTGGCTGTGGGATTTAAATAAGAGATTTTGTGAGAGAAACGATATAACGAAAAGACGTTTTGCAAAGCGAATGGATGCAACCTTCATTAATGGCCTCGTTTCAGTCGTCAGGCATGTCGTTTAAGTCCCCTTCAATCAGTTACATTTTCGCGGACCTGATTTCGGGGCGTGGGGGCAATGTTTGAGCCCAAAAGTATTTTTGGTAAGATCCCTTAGGGGATTTAGCACTGCGGGCCAATACCTGTGGCCTAAAAGTAAGCTTACTTGGGTTTGAGTTACAGCTTTACTCATTCTGTGATCCATAAGGAAAACGAGTCCTTATTGGAGTCAAATAGCGGTGATCGAATAGGAAACTTCAATCAATAATCCTTCTACGGCAAAGAACAGTCGAAACCCTAAGTATAAATACCAAGTTTCAAGGACGAATTAGGGACAACTCTTTAATCAACTAATCTCAACGATTATCAAAGTCTCTCCGGAGCAAACCTACCTGCAACCCAGCGAAGCAAGGGTAACGCCCTTGCAACCCAGCAAAGCTAAAGATACACTTTAGCAAACCCGTGCTTTTTCCAAACTTCCCAGTGATTGTTCTGCTCAACCTACAACATTGAGTATCGATTCGGTGACGCGAAGAGATCACAACCAAAGCCCTTACCCGTAAGGCAAGAAGTCTTTTTCCGGAAGGCGGAGAAAAGAACCTTGTGACGAGGTGGTGCTCTCCTCGTCCACATCGTTTGATCAAAAAGTCAGGTCAAGGGATTCTCTGACGACTGCACCCCACGATGCTGGCACGCTTGCACACACCCTCAAAAGAGACAGTTTGCACCCATACTGGTTTTGGAGCCAAACATATAGTAAATTAGTAATATTGTTAACGGGGATTGGGGCGGGTACATGGACCTAATCCCCAATGGGGACAGGGACAGAGAGTCTCCAGTATCTTATTACGGGGATTGGGGCGGGTAAGGGGATGGGGAATGAAGTCGGGTATGGAGATGATAATTTAATCCTCTTACCCTACCCTCCCCATTGCCATCCCTAAGCCGGAGAGCAGTGTTGGTTTGGTTGCTTGCTCAAACGAAAAAGGAGAAGGTGAAAAAGACGGTTTGGCCTCGTTTGGTATTGGGATATGGAAGCACTTCTTACGCCAAGCCACTCTTCATGCCATGCCAAATACATGGATGTAGTTAGATCAGACGTAATGGACTATTCTACTGGGCTACTAGCTGCTACTGGATGCATGACCAGCTTTTACAAAGCCTTCCTGATTCATTATCCCTGCCCAACCAAAAATGATTAACTTTCCTTTAGTATCCATCTATGAATATAACTAATCAAGTGCATGTGTCAATGTTTCTACTATACAATCATGAGTAACAAATTGTGGAGTGATGACTCAATTAGTACGTGGATATTTAGTTTCAATTACTTTTATAATTCGTTATTTGGTCTAGTAATTATTTGTTGTCTAATGGTGTTTAAGAAGATTGAAGAATTTTAATTTTGTTTTACGCTTCTCTGTGTAAGAAGTAGATTTATAGAGCACAAAATAGGGCATGTAGGCAAACAAATGTTAACACGTGCGTCTCCGACCAAGTCATGAAAGGCAGCATTATTATTTGAATGTGTTAATTAGGATTTTTGTTTTTGTTTGGAGTGGCTGCGATTGAAGCAACGGCAATATGGGACAAGTAGCGTTTGTTTGTTTGTTTAGGACACAAGCCAACACAAAAGAAGTCTTGCCCAAGTTTTATTTGCACAGATTAATTAGGGCGGCAAACGATGCTGTTTCGTTAGACCAATTTTTACATAATAAAGACTTGAAAATCACACAAAACTAAATATGCATGATTTATGAATTGACAACGTACATATTAAGTTAACAAGGAATTTATGTTCATCTTCGATGGAAATTATTCTATGCACCGACGGTGCAAGTGACCCAACCCTTATAAAATAATCTCAACCCTTGATATTTATTATCAATTTTATTTTTAATAAATAAAAAGTGTATTTAATGCAATCCAACAATTTATTTGTGGGTACAAGTGCACAGCGTTGCTCTGAATACTCCCCGCATCTTCGATACAAGCTATATATAATACTGTTTCGATCAGCTCGCAAATGCTTATATCTATCATACCTGCTCCACTTGTTTATTAATTTGGATTTGGATTTGGATTTATGTTAGCTTACTTAATTAGCGTTCATTGGAGTTTAAACACGTTTGTTGTTTCGGGTTTAATATATAATTCAACTTGGTGGACCGATCCTTATATATATGTTTGGCGTCACCGCCCCCACCCTTTGGATTTCTAGCTTGAAGCTTTGGTAGCGAGTCCTGGTTGACATGTTGTTGTTTTAACTTTCAAGTCATGTGTGTGTTGTGTAAGGAATCATATCAAGTCACAGATCAATTAATGGATCGATATTATATATTTATCGGGTCATTTTCACTCCCACTCATGACACTCACATACATCTGAATCTTGTACATGAGTAGGATTGGTCATTAATTATATTATAGAAAGGAGGTTGGAGTCGTCCTCCATTTTAACCCAACACACTACATACAGCGCATGATTGACTATAAACAATGACTACGTAATGAATCTTGTCCCAATGCCTCGTAACATATATTCTACTTTATTAAGCATGGTTGTAAGTTTCCTTTCGGCAAAAGCTTCTCACTTTGTTTGTTTGTTTGTTTGTGTATTTTTTATTTTTTATTTTTTTAGTTCTACAAATATGAGTGATAAATGTTGGCCAACAATCTTTAATGGGTCAGAGTTAGACAGGCTTCAAGCTGCACTGTACTAATATTGTCCCATAGAAGAGAGTAATTTATTTGGGCCATGCATTTTGCAGGCCTTGTATAAATGCAGAACCAAAACATACGTAGATTCATGACTGTGAAAAGGGCCGGCATCCATATTTTGAGATTGGTCACATTTCAGTCATTCATTCTGTGTACACGTAGTAATATAGATATTTTGGTGACCATAATACAGCTTTTCCCTAAAGCAAAGGGCATCATAAATAAACAGCAAAACCAATTAAATGTATTGAATAATCATGATTAAGCGGATGCGCTGGTGAATCATCGGACCAATGTTACTCGAATTTGTTATCTCTTTCTGTAACCGTGATTGGTTGGAGCTTCTTAATTTCCATTATTTACTTGATTAGATTTTGTTGTTCTTTTTGTAGGGTGAGATTTATGTTCCTAATTTTGATGTAATTTAAAATATATATATATATATATATATTTCTCGTTTCGGTAAGATTCATGAAAAAAAAAAGGCTGAGCTACTTGGCCTAAATTAGGAGGAGGCTTAATTTGCGTAATTTAATCATGCAATTTTTCTTCTTCTTACTGTTAGGCAACCTAGCTAGCTCACTTTGATCCTAAATAATTTTGCCTCACACTTCATATTGATTTGTTTAATTACACAATGAAGATGACGTACGAACAACCAATAATTTTATAAATTGCACTTCACCAAATCGATGATCTTGTACATCAATTCAAACAAATTAATTAAACAATCCCAACAAATAACAAACCAGCCAATTAAGTAACTACCTACTTGGCCACACTTGCTACTACTAGAGAGTTTAATTTGGGTGGGATTGGTTCCGATCCATCTCATTCGATCAGTCGCCCTTGAAGACAAGCAGCATCAAAATCCAAAAAGCCCTTGTTTTGATGCTTTTGGTCTGGTTAGAACACTCTCTCTCTCTCTCTCTCTCTCTCTCTCTCTCTCTCTCTCATTTTCATTTGTGAGGATCGTATTCATTTATGAATGCATTTCCTTTCTCGTCCTAAAGTTAGGTTGCGCTCACTTATTACCCCATCATCACCATTACCCCTAAAACCTTCTATCCCTTAAATTCCGAGGCTGGACTGGATTTCGCTCTCCTTATTTTTATGACAAAGTGGCCATTTCCTTTGGTTTCTCAGATTTGCATTTACAACTGCTCGATCTTTCCTTCTCTTATATATATTTAGGATCCCCTCCGGCTTAACTTTCCCATTCCAAAACCGCTAGAAGAGGAAGAAGAAGAAGAGGATCAAAATGGCTTCAGAGTCTTCGACGGTGGCTAAAGACGAGAAGAATGTGTCCTCTTTTGTTGATTCGAGTAGTCAACGGCGGAAAACGAGTTTCTTGATGGCTCAAGCGGGTCTCAGAATCTTAGTTGTTGCCTTCACATTGGTCGCAATCTCTGTAACGGTCGCCAACCGCCAGTCCGTCGTCATCTTTGGATTGAACTTCCAAGCACGATACTCCTACTCGTCTGCCTTGACGTACTACACCTTTTTTAACACCCCACCACATCAAACATTCAAACTGTGTAAATTTATTTAGCCATGAATTTTTTGGTTTTCTGGTCGTTAATTTCAGGTTCTTGGTTGCTTCGGATGCTGTCTTGTGTTCCTTCTCAGCACTGTCGTTGGTCTTCATCTACATCTTAAGCCGTTCTGGGACAACTTCGCCTCTCAAGAAGTACTTCTTCCTCTTCTTGCTTGATACGGTAATTCATCAAGCAACTCAATCACCTTAATTAGTTCAATTAGATCTAGATATTCTAAAGAATAAAGATCGAAAGGGTTTTCATATGTACAATTTGTACTAAGTAAGTAATTGGTGCAGGTGATGATGGTGTTAATAATAGCTGGATGTGCAGCTGCGACTGCAATAGGGTACTTGGGAAAGTATGGGGAAGAACAGATGACTTGGCATGCAACTTGTGGATATGTGTCCAAGTTCTGCAACAGAATGTCCATCTCTCTTGCATTTTCATACTTGGCCTTCTTTGCCTGCTTGCTTCTCAATCTCATGTCGGCTCATGCTCTCATCTATCGCCCGATTATCAAGAACTAATTGAATCATCATTCTTCTATATATCACCTCAAATTTATACTTGTACTCTTAATTTAGATGTTAGCTAGGTCATTATCATCTATCTCGATCCATCTGTAGAAATTAAGAAACATATATATTTTATTGTTGCTAATCAGTTGGGCACGCTTGTATTTCGCTTATAATTATATAATTTCTCGTGTGTATCAACGATCATGTCGACTTCCTGATGTATATGTCTATGGTGAATTGGCTTCTTAATTTGGAGGAAATGTTGGTTGCATATATTATTTCTTAACTATTGGCTTAAATGGGAGCTTTCTAGCTAAGGCATTTTTTGAGACCCTAGAGTGCAGATAGACAAATTTAATCAATCCAGGACATGTTTTTCCTACACGCAAGTTTAAGACTACAGCTAAGAGGAGAACAGTTGTGGCCTTGCTAGCTAGCCTCGTTAGTTAGGGTAGTATTGTATAGATTTGTACATAGACGACAGTTTCTAGTCATGAACTACTTGTGCAAACCAGAGGAAGAGGAAGATGTAATGCGTGTATAATTATATTCAACGAACTACACTGTCATGAATTGATGACCATTAATAATATCAACGACTGATTGGCATGGACTGGACTGGCGGGGTGTACCATCATGGATCATCTATTGCAACATTGCAAAATGCAGTTGCCTAGCTGAAACGACATAAATGTGCATATCTAACGAGGCATTGTTTATTTATTGGAATATAACTAAGACCATCCATCCATCACCATCAGCATCCAAGACCCAAATTAATTAAACACAATATATAGGATGCCTTTTAATTACATAACCAAAAACTTGAAGCACATTCTAGTTCTTGTGGCAGGTCAGCATTCAAATCTTAAGCAGGTTTCAGCTTGACTTCTAGCTGTTTGAATAAGTCAGCTTCTATTTGTATGGATGCACAAGTACTACGTACTATAGCTATCATCATTGATACATATATAAAAGTGATCAATGACTGATCGATGATCATATATAAAACCAGACAAGACAGTACACGAGTTGTAAAAGATATACATATACAGACATGGAGATATATGGTTAAGCTGTAGCAGTGATGGATACATTAGCTCTTGTATATATAAGAAAATAAATTACGAACAAACAAGTCCAGTGCACCAAAATTATCTATATATCACTGCTCAGTTTCAGTCTCATCGTTGTCATCGCTATCATCTAGGTGCTCTTTTAAGCTCTGGCTTTGAGTTTCCCATTTTCCCGACTCCCAAGCTGGGTCGATTTCAGGTAGTTGATAGTCATCAGGTCTTAATGACAGTTGAAATTCTGGTAGGTCAGGCAATGCTTGAAGAACTCTTGCATCATTAGTAGTTACATATTAGTCTAGCTTGTAGTACTTAAATTTGCTATGTAGTTTTCGGGAGATGAAATTGATTGATCATATGAATTTTAATCTTACTTGTCTTGTTCTAAGAGGTAGCCATACATCTGGGATTTCCTTGCTGCAACTTCAGGGATTTTCTGATGCAAATGCTTCATAGCTCCCCACAGTGGAGCAGCCCTTGGAATTAATTAAGAATAAGACCAAAAAGTTACCATCAAGACGGGTATATAAAAGATTTTCATGCTCTCGCTAACATCAGTAACATGCATCATGCATGTATATATATGATCCAAATGATTGATTATATGTATACCTGGTAACTGGAGCTGCAAGGCAAAAGGTAAAGCAAGCTTTCTTGCTCTCTGATAGAATTTCTTCTGCGGCAAGAAAACAACATACAGCGCTAACATGGCATGATGGTTCATTACCCTTGTCAACCATTAGACCATGGAAGTAGTAAGCTGCAGCCTGGTAATGTATATAATATGAAATAGTTAGCATCATATAAACTGAGATTAAGGAGATCCAACATGAAACTTTAGTAGTTTGCCAAATAAAGTTGAATGTGGTAGGTTGCATTCAGACCTTTGACTCCAGAAATTTCCATTTGATGAACCACATATGCTTCTTTCCATACCCGTTGTTGATGTGATCATATCCTGACAAGCAGTGATAAGCCTGATCGCAAAGCAATGTCAAAGAAAACACTCAACTTATAAATATCCGTCCAGGATACCTTGAAACTAATTGCAAACGGGTCTAATAAGAATAAGCTATAAGTTGGCCAGAATCATTTTACTGTGTTGTTTAAAATATTACTACATACCTGGCTGAAATAGCTCAATTGTTCACAGGCCAATCTCCTTTTAACTGATAAAGTAGCCTTCTGACAGTCAACAGCTAAACCAAGCTGAATTTCAGTTCCCTGAGATAAATTTATCAATTTCACCATCTGTAGGAGTGTTATCAATATCCCTAGCTCGACTAAGTATGATTTATTCTGTAACAGAGAAATGCAGTCCAGACTTTAATCTTTCGGATTCTTTCCTTTGAGAAATTAAACTAGTTATTTGGCATTATAGACTATTTTAATATGTTTGTAAACTAGTGAATAATAACAGGTGCAAACCTAGCGAAATGAAGTTAAGTGGAAAGTAAGAACGCAGTACCTGGCCAAGAGTTTGAAAGGAAATGGCCTCCAACACACCATCCTGCAAATCTTTAGGAAAATTTTTCCTTGGTTCAAAGCAGATATAATGTTTTAGTCAGTCTATATATAAATCTAATTTTTCTGCAACGCATGCGTCTGTGATTTAACATACTTGATTTCAGGTGGTATATGAACCAGTACATCCCGGACACAGAATTCCAAATACCCTGTTGCCTTAAGCAATAAGTCCACAGCTTCCCTCTTGCAATCTGGAACAAGAGATTATAACTAGATCGTTAATTAGTATATCAAAGGAATTGCAATTGAGCTATAAACAAAGCCTGTACTAATTAAGTACCATAAATATGGAAAAGATCATACAAACTAAGTACTAACCTGAAGATACAGTCCTTATATTAGAGCCAGAATGGTCCTTTGGAATCGTCAATGTGTCAGCTTCCGACAACGCAAGCATAGCCATCATGTGAACAACAGACAGTACTTCAAACCAAGAGTTTGCTATACATGAGGAGGAGGCTTCCTGCTGCTTTTCAATCATATTAAGTTCACACTCAGTTATACTACAATTGAACCATTTAATCAAATTAAAGATAGTAAGTTTAATTGTCATGTATAAGTAGTCTGTCCTACTTGTTTCCCACCCGCTAAACTTCTCCACTTGAATTCAACCAATCCCTCAAGACCATATTCTGTTACATCAGAAAAGTACTCGCTTAGCTTTTTTTAGCTGTGTGTGAATGTGAGGGGAAACAAAAAGAGAAACACCATTTCAAATTGAAAGTAAGGACCTTTTTTAGTGAGGCCAATTAAAAGAGACAAGTATTCCTCTAGCCCTCGGCGGAGTTCAGGTATAGCAGATCCATCTGCAAGACAAACAACAACAACTCCACTACATGAACTCTGCAACCAAACACAAAGCAGAAAAGAGAAGCAATAGGTAAGTAGATATGATGCAAACTAATTACCAGTGTCCTCTGCCACAAAGACAATCTGATTACGAAGCGAAGACAATCTGTCAGCAATATCTTTTGGAATTAGGCCTCTAAGCTGCTTTTGAAGATCAGATTGTGCAGGAATGCGAGTGGATGGGACGAAGACGACAACTTCAGGGATAGACAACTTCTTCTTTGTTCCAACAGCAGCATATATAGAACTAGCACACCCCATTTCGGTTTAATTTGGTGTCTATCAATGTTATAGGTTTCAAACATAAGAATAACAACATCCTACACAATATGGTTAGTCATATATCCAATGGCATGCAGCTCTATGATATGTTAGTGTATACTGTATACTAAACACGGTGAGTTGTAGGAGCACGGAGATTAAAGAATGGGAGCTAAACACAAAACAGGCATAATGGACGGCAATTGACAGCAAATGAATAATAGACTTCAATTCAGTTCAAGTGAAGTGAAGGTAAAAAAAGCACCTTAATTCTGTTAGTACTCATATAGGTGAAACAGGTATGGAGTTAGATTGGCATTGAATTATAAAACAGAAAGGGATTGAATGCAATAATAGCGGATGCATGAATGAGTAACAAGTGAGGGAGTGGGGAGATTAAAAAACCAGGCAAGAAGGAATAAAATATATTGGAGATCGACGGTTAAGTAGGTTCTGAAAAGACCTACTGGGTACACACAGAGAGAGGGGGGGGGGGGCGCTCTGAGTGAATTGAAGCTTCGATGGGAGCAGTACTGAAATGGAAATGGTAGCTGGCCCGCAGCCAAAATTATTGGTATTGAAGATTTAGAAATGAATAGCGAGAGTGAGTGAGGAAATTAAGGAGGGAGTAGGAAGCTCAGTGACCAAGACATGTTTCACATGGCGTAGACGTAGAAATCTCATTTATCTGTGCTTAATTTGTTAAAAGGAGGCGTTGAAATACATAAACATCATATAAAAGCTCCGCAGATGGAGGGAGAAGAAGAAGAAGAACGTGAGTGAGCATGTGGCTTCCGAACCAAGGCATTCAGGAAGAGGAGGTTGGGACCACCTTCATCTTCATCTTCCCATAAACTTGACAACTGGCTCCATCTCTATGGGGGCCGACATACCATCTATCGCTTTTTACATACACACTCGTAAACCCTCTGATCTGCGCAATCACTTTTTCCGATCTCACTCTTCAGTTTTACTCTGTATTGATTATAAATTATGACCATATATATATATATATATATATATAACTCTTATCCTTCTTACCGGTGATTAAGGAGTTTTTATACTAATTATTTTCTCCTTCATCGTTTATACCTTTAATTTGTGAGAGAGCTCGAGAATCATTGGGTGTCAATGATCGAATTGAATCTGTTATAAACCCCACGCATGCATGAGCTATGAAGAATCGATCATTTCATGATGTCTAGCTAGTAATAAGTAGATCTGCCACATATATCGATCTTCCCACAGGTACACAGTTGGGTTACGTTAACGTTACCGATCAATAAAATGGGGATTAATTAAGGGAAATAATTATTAACAAGTTAACAAGTTGCAGCAGCAGCATCCCAGATCAATCATGCATGTTACCAAGGATGGATACAACACTGCCTGCTAATTGCCTGGTTTGCAGAGGATGACATATAAATTACGTGCAGTGTCCTAGTTAAATATATCGAACTAAAGCACCTAGCTACGTACTTAATAGTAGATCCAGAACTCAATTAGACTATCAGCTACATAGTAATTAACTGAGATGAGTATTTAGCACAGTTTTAACATTATTAGTAATTATTGTAGGCAACAACTTGTTTAAGAACTTTTTAATAACAAATTACATGGCAAATGTCGTAGCTAGCTTGGCTTATTATCTACAATGTACATCATTGTTTGTCACTTAAGATCTAAGATTTAGTTATTAGTTTTGAGCTGCTCAAAATCCAAGAGCTAAACCTTGAACTCATTTTATTGCAATTCTAAACCTACAAAGAAAACAAGTTGAAAATGCAGCAAAGATATTTAATTTGTCATTATATGTTTTGACATTAAAAATTGGTAAACAAGTTGGTGCTTCGAAATTTATTTTCACTTTGTACGTACTTCATATATGAAAAGCTCACTAGAACTCGAGATTGTACACGCGCGCGAATATTTGGAACAAAAAGAACACACCATATATGCACAGTTGAGCTTCTACAAATATATACCAATATGAAACTGTATGGAAGTATTTACAGCAAGCTAGCTAGTTGGAAAAGAGTTTTTATCACCATTACGGTCAAAATTTTCTTATATCGGACAAAATGATACCGAACTTTCAAAAGTGATCTGTTAGCGAGATATCCTCTTCGTCATCCATAAAGTCTGCATCATCTATGGATCTGAAATCTCCAGGATTGATCCATTCATAACTTGTAATCCCATGATTATTTCCCTTAGATTAATCTATTTATAATTGTAATTATTACTCCCAGTAATTCTGTATGCTATAAATATGTACAATGTACACATGATCAAATCAATGAAAATAATATTCAACATGATCAAAATGATACCTAAATTTTTAAAAACAAATCAACTTGATACCCAACTTTCATAAGTGATCAAAATGATACCTAAAGTTTTAAAAACAAATCAATTTGATACCTCAGTTTATTTTTTGTAACTTTTTATTAAAATTGATCACGTGTGGTGCGGTGTTTTGTCCGGTATGTCACTGTTATATCAAAGCAAATGGAGTAGCAATTGATGCACTCTTTGCTAATTGGTGCTTGTTGGAATACATAGATTTTGTGGAGAGTCCTGGTATTGTTTCAGGATATTCTCTTTATGCTTATTGTAATCTGGGGTTCAGGCTCTACGTCCCCCCCCCCTGTATTCTGCAATTTCATTAATCAAGATTTGAGGGCAACCGCACCAGCCCCATTTCAAAAAATAATAGTTTACACAAAAACTGTTTTTCAATTATTTTTTATTTTACTTTGTTAATTCTCTTCTTCTTCTATCTCTACCTCTCTCTCTCTCTCTCTCTTCCCATTTTTCCTTGTTTCTTTAGAAGTCGGGAAACATCTGAATTTTATTTGTTTCTACGATCGATGGTAGAAATTGAAATTGAATGGAAGATTTTTTTAATTCTATAGAAAAAGAAGATTGGGTTATAGATGGTTGATGGCCCTCTAACCACAAATCATTTCAATTTTTGGGCTTGAATTTGCATTTGATTTAACAAAGAAGTTAGAAAAAATAAACCGAGGTATCAAGTTGACTTGTTTTTAAAATTTTAGGTATCATTTTGATCACTTATGAAAGTTGGGTATCAAGTTGATTAGTTTTTAAAAATTTAGGTATCATTTTGATCGCTTTTAAAAGTTTGGTATCATTTTGTCCGGTGCAAGAATGTTTTGACCCTAGTGGTGATAAAAACTCGTTGGAAAAATGTGCCTAGACAGGGAGATGCATCTGCATATATATGCATGCTGAGAAACAAATGAAATCTAGCTTGCTAACTAGCTAATCTAGCTCAACAGATGACATATATGCATCAATCGATCATTAGGACTTAATGGGGAGTTGATCGATCAGTTGAGTGGTGCCTTGACTCGCTTTCTAGCTAGTTATACCTGTTAAACTTGGAAAATATTATCCTACATTAGGGTCATATATAGGCATATAGCATTAACAGGATAACACTAACTAAGAAATTGAGATCTACAACTAATATATGTTTAGTGTATTGTAAAGAAACGATATATTGGCACATAGTTTTCTTCTTCTCCTCCTTATTGTAGCGTGATCTGGCATTGCATCTGTTGTGACTCGTGAGGCTGAGCCTTGGAGTCGGATTTTGATGTGGACCTTCTCCCATCCATGACCACCTCGAGACGACGTTCATTTGAATTCAAATTCATTTCTGATGCTGGAGTTGTCCCTGCTTGATCAACTGACTGATTCTACAAGTTTTTTGTATTTCCAATTCAATCAGTCAAACTTAATAACTAGCTATAAGATCGGACTTCAACCATTAGTCTACACTCTACACCTGTAGCAATATTAAGAAAATTAACATTAGTCGACTTACATTTTGTGACGGCGCATCCTCAAGTTGCTCAATATGATCGTAGCTCTTAACCACGTAATCACGATTCATGGGAAACACAAGCAACGGAGTCGATTTGATTGGGGTGTGTTGCAGCTACCGAGTTGTAAGCTCCGATAACGATGCAGCGTCCACTATGTCCAGTACCTGTGCTGCAAGAGCCCTCATTCTCATCTACACCAACTGCTCATAAACCTCATCCTTACCCTTGCGAGGACAGGTCCCTAAACTCTGTCGAATAATTAAGCAGCAGCACTTGGAACAATTAGGTCATCATGCAAGTCCATTAACTTATTGTGATCATGCAACAGAAATGACGACCCGGCAGAATTGAACTTGATGAAATTTTCAGCTCTCAAATCAAAGCCAAGCATAGAGGCGAGCTCCATTGGTGAGGGGCAGCCCGAAAACCCTTGGACCGGTCACAGTTTCGGCAGAGAGAAATGTTGTGGGAGTAGCATACAATTGAGGGATTTGAGGCCGCTTCGGCTCCGCAATGGTCACAGAGTTGTGAGCAGGTGTGCCTCAGAGAAAGAGCATTGGCAGAATGAATGTCGTGGTCTCATAACAAACACAGCTTTGCTAAATCGGCCTTACAGTACAAAGCTGCCACCTTCAAGTTGCAAACTTCGCAGCACGACATAATTATGAATCAAGAATTTCAAATTCTAAGAGCAAGTCCACCCGTTGAAGTTAGCTGATCAAGACTATTCACTGCTTTTTGCTTTTCATTTCCACCATTTTTCTTGATCAGTCAGATACTGTTCACAAAAAGTCACTTTCTTGACCTGCCAACTGACATTTTGTGACTTTTTTTTAACAGTATCTAACTGGTCAAGAAAAATGGTGGAAATGAAAGGTAAAAAGTAGTGAATAGTCTTGCCTAGTCAACATCAACGGATGGACTTGCTCTAACTCACCGGTCACCCAAACCAAGTAGTCGATCATATTAGAATAGCGGATAGAATTCTGTTATCAATGACCCCAGTAAAACTAGGTCACACTCATACATTGGAGCCATGGATGGAATATGAAGGGTGAAGTTGCGGACAAAATCGCTATGTAGTACGTACTTAGTCCAAATGGATTAGTTGTATAGTTAATAAAGGTACACAGTACGTACACTCTTGAAATAAAATCTCATCCCGCGATTTTAGATCTGTTACTCAACTTAAATTTTTAGTCAATGATACAGTGAATTAGGAGGTGTGTAACAAACTAAGAGAGGAAAGGAAGAGAATAAGATATTCTGTGTGATTTCCTAGTTAAAAAAGATTCAGTAGTAAGTAGAGTTTGAATGAAAGTTAGATACTTGAAGAACCGGTGGGTTAATATTAGGATCTTAAAATACCATATTGAATAAATGAAACTCTATACGAATAAATCCACTATCTATCTAGATGGGCTTGATTGTCAAGCTATTGGCTCAATTTATAGTAGATGAGCTCCTAAATGAGAATTGAAAATCACGTCGGCAATTGACACCAAATTCATTCGGTTTTTGAGAAGCAATGAAGCCAATACTAAAACCTAAGAAATTGGTGTGTTATAACATGATTTTTGATGCAAATGGCACATTAACTAAGAAAAATTTAAAGAATTGAATCTTTACTCGAAGGAAAGTTTATACAAGTTACAAAATAATGAAGGAAACAACATCTTACTCACAACAGTCAACAACCATTTTACCCACTCAGTAAATTAAGAAACAACTTGGCTCAAATTTTCACTGGTAGTCAGGGTAGGGTTCACAAAGAAAGCACTGGTAGTCAACTTGGCAGTCTTGGCTTAAATGGTTATATTAATATGGTCAGAAAGCATTGTGTTTTTGCCGACGGTCCAACAAAGAGCCGGTGGCTAGTATCTTATTTATTCGAGCTTGAATGACGATGCTCGGTGTGCTCCCTAGGGTAATAAGGTGTTTGAATTTTTACAGATAATAATAGGTATTAGATTCTAATTCATATTTTCGAACAATAAACACTAGTTTATTGGTGATTTTCTATAGGTAATTTTCCTTTTTTTTTTTTTTTTGGATTTCACAATAACAAAGAATCAAAATTACAAAGATTGTGAAACAAACACATATTATACCCCCAAAATTATGAAATTCAGAGAGCAACCCAATCAGAACCTAATAAAATAAACAGACTGAAATGCTATTGGTCCAAAATGTGTACTATGACTAGAGTCTACCGGGTCAATTACGAAAAAGACCCTACGGGAGTAGGTGTTTTACATTTCCCGAGCCAAAACAAAAGGGGCTCTTCTCTCCCTCTCCGTCACGACTCAAAACACTCTAGGACCATCTCAAATCGGGAAAATGGCGAAACCAATCGTGAAGCCTCTGATCCTTACGCTGCTTTCTCTGCTGCTCTTCACGTCGGTGCTCGCCAGCTCAGACTCGCCGTTCATCGTCGCGCACAAGAAGGCCTCCCTCAACAGGCTCAAGTCCGGCGCCGAGCGCGTTTCCGTCTCTATTGATATCTACAACCAAGGATCTTCGTAAGCTTTCTCATAATTTCACCAATTCCGATCTCAAATCTTGTTGTCTTTGCTCTCTGATTCACAGATCCAGCTTACCGTTGAATATTTGTTATCGTGGCTGTTAGATCCATTCGACCTTTTGCTTGCTGAGCTTTTGGTTTTTGGATTCTCATCTATCTATCTGCGATTAGGCTTTTGCTTGCTGAGCTTTTGATTGTAATGGATTGGTTTTAGGAGTTGTTTTTGCTCAGTACTGCATCTGTTTGATTGCCGTCAAAGCTTAAGCAATAAACGAATAGGCTTTAGTCTCAAAATTTTCATTCTTCTAATATTTGAAGAATGAAAAACAATACTGTTCCGTCAACTGATTCGAGATAGTTACAGCGCTGGGCATATTGCTTTTGGCATTATCATTGTGAATTAATTTATGTTTAAATATCTGTATTGTGGACTCTGTGTTCATATGTTGGATGTATTGAATGGGAAATGACTGAATTTTGGAATCAATTGATTGATGCATGCAACAAAAGTTGTTGAGGTGACGCGAGATTAATCATTGTAGAAATTGTAGAGAAGGATGGTAATAAGAATTATGACCAAATGTGAGCCATGTAACCCCCGTGTAGGGACGCGGATGACGTGTTTGTAGGTATACAAGTGCATCGAGTTTTAAAATAACTCAGCTTCATCTCTGTTCCTTCCTGAGCTCTCCTCTCAATTCAGCTTTGAACAAACAACCTGTGCAAACTTCGTTATATTGCAGGGGTTCATTATGGGGATAAGGTCATCACCAAATGTACCTCTAATTAACAATTCAATCGTTAACAGGGTTTGTTTGCATCATATCAGTTGCTTTTCCATGTTTTCTTTCTCTAATTTTTTTAAAGTGGTTTTTATGTACTTGTCATGTCTCTGTGGCTGTATAACATAATTGAATGTCTGGTCTACATGTTCAAATGAATTAGTATGTGTAGAATACCTTCAAATGCATTAGAATTTGGTGGTTTAATTCATCACAAGAAAGGCAAAAATGTGATAACACCATGTGCAGGCTATCATTTTGTCATGTGAACCGATCTTTCATTTTTCTAATCCTTCCACAATTCCACCGTGGAAGTTTTAACTTCTCATTACATTGATTTATTTTATGTGCTATTTTACTTTGATTCTTGATACATATATGCTTATGTGTAACTAATTTGGTCATAATCTGCCATGTCCTCTTTTGCAGAACTGCATATGATGTAAGTTTGAGTGATGAGAGCTGGCCTCAAGATCTTTTTGATTTTGTCAGCGGCAATGCTTCCAAGTCATGGGAAAGGCTTGATGCGTAAGTGCCAACTGTTTAATATGACTCTTGCTTCTTTGTATGGTTTCTACTTTCCACTTCTTTTGTTTATTATTGACTAATTCTGGATACTGGTTTGCAGAGGTGGCATTATATCCCACTCTTTTGAATTGGAGGCCAAGACGAAAGGACTGTTTAGCGGTGCACCAGCTGTTATTACATTTCGCATTCCCACAAAGGCTGCTCTGCAGGTTGAATAGACTGTCCAAAGTCCTTGTATATCTGATTCTCTGTTGGTTCTTCAAATACTTATCTTTTGAGCTTTTCTTGTTTCCTTTAGGAGGCATATTCAACCCCCATACTGCCTTTAGATGTTCTTGCTGACAGGCCTCCTGAGAAGAAATTTGAGTGGGTAAGTAGAAAGGCTGCTGCCTTTAGATGTTCTTGCAGATAGCAGTTATATTAGGCATTCTGGTTTTGGACAACTTTTCTGGTGCTAACTGAGGTTTTGCTTTGTATTTTCATGGAATTATCTCTGCTGTGGTGGCAAATATTTTCAGGTTAAGGTATGATATGTCTTTTCTATGCGTCGGTTATAGTATATTATGGGTCTTAAGTGACCTACAATTGCTAATATTCCTCTTTTTTCTTTTGCCCTTGTGTATTTACAGAGGCTGCTGGCAAAGTATGGGTCTCTGATCTCTGTGTTATCCATTGTGGTTCTGTTCGTGTACCTGGTTGCCACTCCTGGTAAATCTGGTGGTGCAAAAGGAAGCAAGAAGAAGCGTTAAGTAGTGGAGATGCAACTTCAGTGAGATAGCATATGAGCAATTGGTTATCATTTGATGCTAATACATGTTCCTGTGTTGCTGAGTTGTTTTCCCTCTGGGTTAGTGGCACATGTTAGTTGTCTGAAACTTCCAAACGAATAGTTTATTAACAAGTTAGTGTAAGATGAACTAGCTGAGTCATACAATGGGCATGAACCCGAATCGGATCTTTGCTATGTTTCGTAATCAGTAATTGCTCATCAGTTTTGGATTCAAGGTTATATATTTGGTGCTTAATCTTTGTTAAAATTTACGAGAAGTAGAGCATGGATACAATCCGATTGAACCTGTTTGTTTATTGATTCTCATTTATTGCGATATACAATTCAAATCTTTGACAAATGGCTATTACAGGAATAGTCTGTGTTACTGTAATCAGTAATTGCTCATCAGTTTTGGATTCAAGGTTATATATTTGGTGCTTAATCTTTGTTAAAATTTACGAGAAGTAGAGCATGGATGCAATCCGATTGAACCTGTTTGTTTATTGATTCTCATTTATTGCGATATACAATTCAAATCTTTGACAAATGGCTATTACATGAATAGTCTGTGTAACTGTAAATCGGCTGGTGTTGATGAAAGTCTATGTTCTGTGCTTTGGAGCAAACATGCGGTTAACTGGTTAGGCTTTGGGTTAATGAAAAGCAATTGGCCCATCTAATTCTCTAGGCTTCACTTTAACTATACCATCAACTCATCAACTCATCAACAAGGGACTCTGGAACATACAAATGTACTTTTGAGCTCAGACAATTAAGAGTAATGTTAGAATTGAAAGGCCGGTTAAGATTTTTGAGTTTAGTCAGTTTTAAAATTATTTAAAAATCATGATTTAAAGAGGTGTAGATTTGATGAGAAAATAAAAGCATGCAATTTTAAGCAAAAACCAGTGTGCTATATGGTCCATAGATTTTGGTGAAAAATCATTATCTTAGTTAAGAAAAAAAAAATTAGAAGAAAGTTCAGGGATTGATTCTTTTTGGGTTAGAAAAGCATACTACATTTTAAAAGTCTCGCTTGAATAAGCATCATTAAACGTTCTGTTATTTATCAGCCTTGTGTTGTTTTGGGCTCTATCTCCCTCAAAGAAAAACGAATACTCATCGAGCATCATCAGAATGTTATTCCGATGCTACTTGTGCTGAAGTGCCTTCTACATAATACTATGATGGTCCTTAATATATTGCTGTTCTTGGCCGAGCTCCATATATTTTATAGTATGAATTTAGGAATGCATTGCTTTTGGGACTTTGCTTCCTCTGTCCCACGTAGAAATCTAATAATTTCCTCTTTTGAATTCTATCCGATCACCAGTACCGTCGTCACATAGTTGGAATGGTCGATTCGGAACAACAACACCAGCATAGAAAAGTTGCAACATGTATTTCTTGATGGAAAGAAATTGAAAGCAGAGCAGTATAAATGTGGCACAAAATGAAACAAGCAATAGTAATAATACAATCAATGAATCCATATATGCTCTTATTGTATGTAAACGAGAACGCAGAGAACTCAAATTCAGCAGTAGATAAAACACAGGCAAATGGCAATGAACTAGACTAGTACTACTTGTCACCTCCCTTCTTGTGATCATGATCATGATCATGTTCAGCACCAGCATGCTTTTCATATGGGGGAGGTTGGACTGCAAATCCAGACGCTACGAAAGTGGAGATACTCTGAGTAAGATGTTTGGATGCTTTTTCATAATTAACAAACCCCATGAACCAGAAATCATGGCCGTCAATGGTCACAATCTGGAGGTACTTCTCAGTCGGATTCTCCCTCATCACCACTGGATTGATAGTCGCAACATTTGCCAGCGGCACCATAACCTTGTAATAGCTCCAAGTCACCTGACCGGAAGGTGCAGTGAATGACAATGGCCGGTCGCTGCAAAAAGCTGTGTGAATATTGGACAGGTAAAGAGTTCCGGCGACTGGTCCGGTAGATGTGGAGAGATAACAGGCGAATGATTTGAGGAGCTTCTCGTTGGGATAAGTCGCAAATGTCTGCTTGTAGATAGCCTCAAATCCACCTCCTGTTAATGCTTTCGCCTGCAGGTTCATCTTCGCCCATGCTGCTCCGGACACAGATGTCCCTGTTTTAACTGAATAACATCAAACATCAAATTAGACTACATTTAATCAACAGATGTAGTTAGTGGTTAACAATTAGATATGGTGATCCAGCTAGGAGTACATACGGTTGTGCCAGATGTTGTTTGCCATGGACTCGGCTTTGTGGCTCCAGGAGTTGAAGACATTGAGCATAGATTGAGTGGGATTGCTGGAGCTGCTGGCCTTGTTGTTGTGATCAATGGGTTGGTACTGGAGGTACGGATAGTGGAAGCTCTGAGCTTTTTCTGTACTATCGGCGGCTACTCCCCATAGAGCTGCCTTTTTGTTGTCCGGGTGGCAAGTTGGGACAGCCGGGTGTCCCATGACGTGAGTGCCCCATTTCTCAGGCTCTGCCTCCGCCGCAGCCTTGGCTTTGAGATCTTCGCTGTCAAAGGTGGGTGGTGGTGCTGCTACTGGTACTTGCTCAGATGAAGATGATGGAATATCTTGATGATGATGATGATCATCATGATCATGAGGAGCAGGTTGCCATTTTTCTAAGTGGTCGGCAGTAATGGAGGGGGTTTGAGGTTTTGGGGCTTCTGGTGGGGAAGTGGTTTGAGAAAATGGATTGATATCTTCTGGATGAGATTGAAGAAAAGGGTTTGCTTCGTGTGCTGTGAGAGGAGGAGGAATGGAGGGGTACATAGGTGGTTGTGGTTGAGATTCTTGGTTGCTGTTGTTCATCTTGCCTGAAAATGTACGTCTGTAAAGGAAATCGGAAAACAAACAAGTTAGAATGGATGAGTTTGGTTTGAATGGTTGTGAGCGACCTTATTTATATAACAGAGGGCAAACGCCGGTGCTCCTTTCACGACTTTCTAGAAACAAATCAGTTTTATATGTTGATTATAAAACTGATTTGTTTGGATCATCATATATATTACTAATTTTATTAGAGATGGAAGGGCTACATCTGGAAACGAAAAGGTTGACTACTGATCCAAATTCACGGTTTAGTAATGAGCATTCAGCTTTGCTTAGCCGTGTTATATATTTGTACTTCTTATATTTTTCTTCTTCAACAGATCAACTAACATGACGTCATGACTAAGCTATCTTCTGCTTCTAGATAACATATTTATTTGTTTATTTTCAATTGAGGAACCACGTATTATTCCACTGACATTTGCATTTGGCAACACACTCCATTTTCGAGTCAAACGTGGGGACTCAAATGAGCATTATTGACGTACCTAAATTATTGGAATTTTGGAAAGAGCTGGGAAAATAACCAATTAAACCCATATCGGACCGGCAGCTCCAATGCTATAATCTACCTATTACTCTATGGCCCCGTTTGGTTGGCAGGAATGTCAGAATAGGAAAATGATTTATTTTCTTTTTTAGATCGATATGAAATTGAATAGGTTTTGGTATTTCCATGTGGGTGTTTGGAACTTTCAGTAATATTATGGAATTTATTGTCATTCCTATTGTAGTGTTTAGTAAATCATTAGAATGAAATATAAAATTTCTAATTTTCAATAACACCCTTTTACTAATTAAAGTATAAATATGACATTAACTTATAAGGAATGTTTGCGCGAGAATATAAATTTTTTAGAGGAATAATTTATGTAATTTTGCATTTGATAGAGGGAAATGGAATTAAAATATCACCCCTTACTAGGTAATTCAATTCAGGCTTTATGAGGGAGTCAATTTCCAGTGAAATCTTATTTTTTATTTCATTTCTAATCTCTAATTACAACCGAATGGCACCTTTATATGGAAAATGAAATTAATTAACATTCCATACCATGATTTCCTACCATCTAAACGGGGCCAATTAGTCTTGGTGAAAACTCTTTTTGTAACCCCTTATTGATTCTTTTTTGTGGGTTTTACTGCACAGTTGCTTTATAGGAGCTTCAAATTAGCTCTTGTGAGCTTCACACTAGTTATTGACGTGTGTATAGAGTTAAATGGATCGCAAATTTGTCTTTATAACTCAAATTTCTCTTGAAAAAAAAAAACATGACTATCTCACTCAGAATAGTTTTCTTGAATCATTTTAATGATGAGTGCACTTTAAAAAACTTTCATCAAATGAAATAAGTGTTTTCTCACAATTTTGTGCGAAACATTATTAATCGTTAACTTAAGAAATCGTCATTCGTTGAAAATATCTAATGTGTTTGAAAGCATGTGTGACAATATAAATAATACAAAAATAAAATCTATATATTAAGAGTAATTATTGTGTGATCCAATAAAATCTATATATTAAGAGTAATTATTGTGTGATCCTGAACTATCACGTGTACATAGTATCAACCACTACTACATCAACACGTACATATACGAGACAGAAGGAAGTAGAAGAAAAAAAAAAAGAGAAAAAATTGACCAATAACTATCCATGTAAGTTCAAAATCACATCATGCTCCGTCTCAATCCACGAACAAGTGGTAACCGGAACTACTGTATAATTATTAATCGGCTCAAAAGTCTCTCATAGGTCCACCTACAAAAGCCCACTGATATATATATTGGGCTTTCTGATGTATATACACCAGAAGCTCCCAACAGTAAACGCGGCAATTATCCACGTGGCGCGAACAGCCTGGAAGTGGTGGGACCCACAGAGCATATATGGTCGAACTGGTAATTAATTGGTTGCAAAAATCTGTATCCGATCGGGCGACCCGAGAAGCAGGAGTGAGGAAGACAGAGATGAGCTACCACCAAGGACCTCAAGAACCCTACCCTCCGCCACCACCACCACCAGGCATGCATCAACCACTTCCCTTCTTTTAATTCTCTCTCTCTCTCTCTCTCTCCAAATTCGATTCTCTAATTTAGTTTTACTAATCGATTAATAATACCCTCTTCTCTTCTCTTGTGTGTGTGTTTATGTAATGAAGGCTACCCCTATCCCCAACCAGGGCCGCCGGTATCAGCGCCGCCCTACGAAGGCTACCCTCCGCCGCCGCCTCCTCCGGGGTATCCTCCTCACGGATACGGCCCTCCTCCGCCGCGTCCTCCGCCGTACGAGGGCTACCAAGGCTATTTCAACGGGGGTTACCCTCCGCCGCAATACCAGCAGCCCTGTTACCACGATCATAACCATTACCAGGCTCAGGATGATGGCTGCGTCTCTTTCTTGAGAGGCTGGTATGATTTTTAGCTTCAATTGCTCTGCTCTCTTTGTTTACATTAACAAAAAGGGTTTTACTTTACTTTCAAATATCCTAATTAGTGTTCTGTTAAACTTATGGTTTGGTTTTGGCATCTTTGGAAAGTTGAGTCTTTTTCTACATTTCGTATTGGAACCAATGCAATTAGATTTGATCCTTCAAACTGGCCGTGATCATGATTTGTACTCCAAATCTTAAACACCCCTCATTCTTCTTACAAGATAGAAGATGCTACTCAGGCTTTGATGTTTTTTTGGAGGATCATAAGTATTCGAATGAATAATGAATGGCACACCTTTCACTAATTTTGGCATTCGCCAGTCAAATTATGAGTACCTGCCCCATCCAAATGCAATGAAAGAATAATTCTAGAATTTGTTCTTTGGCCTTTCTATTGATTGAATTAACATCATTAGTTCTTCCGGTACAAAACTAGAGAGGGGTTATCGAATCCTTTATTGTACGTGCTTGTTTTATTCTGAAAGTTTTGAATAATAACCGAGGCACTATGCTCATTCAGGTTGAGAATTTTCTAGCTTTAGTACAATTCAGTAATTCACTGGAGGTTGTCCAATAGTTACAGCAGGAGCAAGGACCCAACAAAAGCAGGATTATGCTGCTCTTGCTGTTTTTTAAGTTCACTTTGGTTTGCTAGATTCTGCGTATAATACCTATTGGAGTCATGCAAAAGCTTCAGTTTCATGCTACTTTTAATGTTTCTGTTATACAACGCAACTAATGAGTTCTTTCTTTTACGTGTGCAGTTTGGGTACACTATTCTGCTGTTGTTTGCTAGAGGAATGCTGCTTCTTTTTTTGATGATGATAGACATGGATTATTTCTCAAGGTTGTCTCTGCTTGATGCAATGTGGTGTATAAAGAAACTTCTGCGTCTGAACGTTTATAGATTTTACATCAGAGTATATGGCTCTGGGTAATTGATTGTGTATCCTCGTATGTGGTTGT
Source organism: Rosa chinensis (assembly GCF_002994745.2). Classification (NCBI taxonomy): domain Eukaryota; kingdom Viridiplantae; phylum Streptophyta; class Magnoliopsida; order Rosales; family Rosaceae; genus Rosa; species Rosa chinensis. The sequence goes on from NC_037089.1 coordinate 88,185,685, forward strand.
TATGCGAAACGTTTTATGGTGCATTGTGGATTCATATAATGTTCTAGACTTCTAGGACCCAAAAGAACTAATGATTTATGTAGTGCTGTGTCCTATTTCCGATAACTAGTAAATTCAAGTATTTATGATATCTATTCCTCCCGAGTCATGCTTATATCAATCGAGAGTGAATGTTTCCTATTAATTCCCTTTCTGCAGAAGGCGCATCTTTCTTGAAAACAAGATAGGAACTCAACCATCTATTTTGAAAACAAGATAATTTATACAAGGAACTCATTCATCATCAACCATCTAGTGGAGTGCTGAATTAAATCTATTCTTAACGGCAAAGATTACAATATCCAAATTCAAACAACTTAAAACTAACTCACCGTCGGATCATGATCCGCTAATCAGTAACCAAAGTGCTTTATAACAAGAAAAAATTGAGTCCAAAAAAAAAAAAAAAAAAGAGATGCAGCTACAGTGTCCACACAAACTCTGGCTTATCCTCCCTCGGCCCTACTAATGTGCGGTAGACGTACATCTTCTCCACCTTTTGCTCATCATCAATAATAAATTCCATCTGATCATTTTCATTTATGATCTCCACATTAAGGCCCGGCATGTTCATTGCAAGAGTCTTGCAGCCTCCAAGGGTAACTTCACAGGACGACATCCAAAGGGATCGCATTGTTTCATACTTTCCCACGTCCTTCAGAAGTGCCCCATCACCGAAGGGGCTGTCCCTAATCTCAAGCTTCCTCATCTTCTTGCATCCGTTCAACACATAAAGCATACCTTTGTCGCTGTCCCCAGCAAATGCAATAGAAAGCATTTCAAGCTGCTCAGCATACATCCCAATGTAGAGGAAAACTTGGTCGGTCAAAAGGCCAGACATTGACAACCGCCTAAGCTTTTTGCACGCCTGAACAATTGCCCCAAAACCTTCATCTAGTGGCTGCATAGTGACAGGGTCAGGTTTTGTGGGATCAAGGATGCACAACCTGAACCGTATGAAATTAGGGCAGTTCTTGGCAACAGTTATGAGAGCAGCATTGGTCATCTGCTGGCAGAAGTAAAGCAATGAATGAAGCTTTGGGCAGCCAGCAGATATGGCAACAAGGCCTTCTTCTGTTACAGCGGCATGCCCAACTCCAAATGGATCAGAGGGAAAAACTCTCAATTCCTGCAATTCTTTACAAGTTGATGCTACAACTGCTAGTCCTTTGTCTCCGATACAATCCAGTATCTGTATGCATAAAGAAACCTTGTCAGCCATATTTCTTGTAATGAACGATATAAAAGCCAGTAAAAGAAATGAAAGAGCATACCCATAAACGCTGAAGCCTCCCACACTGGCGAATTAACTTTATGAGATCACTACCATGAACTCCAGGTGCGTAGCTAAGGTTCAAGGATGTCAGGGTCAAGCATATAGGGTAAAAGGCTGGGAGAGAACGAGGAGCAACCTCTAAAAACCCTGACAAGCTCTTGATTGATTTACATTTAAGAATTGTAGCCTTCAGTTTGCTGTAGGATTCAGAGTCAGGATCTAGGACGTAAGACCCAGTGCCCAAATCAACGAGTTGAGGTGCTTGCATCAATACTTTTTGGAGGGTGTCAGGAGGGACAGCACGGTTAACCCTCAGGACTTTGAGGTTCGGAGATCTAGCCACAAGTCTCACAAGAGCAGCTAGATTAATTTCTCCTTTCAGGCATGCGAAATTAAGGGATACAAGAGAGGTACAGCTATCGGGAAAGCAGCTAAGCCAATGGCCTCTATGATCATCAATTTCATTTTCCTGCAGATCCAGCTCCCTAAGAAACCTATGTAGAACAAACGGCGGACAAAGTTGAGTATACATCAATGTTCAGTAAAACTGAAATGAGTCCATGTAATATAACTATATACCCTCCCTTTTCCATTAAAACTTTAAAGAAGATCATGGGTTAAACTTCATTAATTAATTGGCATGATTTACAGGTTAAGATTGCAAACTAAAACAGATTAAAGAAGATGGGTGAGCTGTTCATGTAAACTTTCTTATCCAAGAATAGAATACTGTCGTAGCTGCAAATTGAAACCCAAGCCACTCCATCCACACTTTAGAGTATGAATTGAGAAAAGATGTACAGACTGTATAGTTTGAAATCAGATGCAGTTGACAGTAGGGCTGAAAGATCCTCAAAAGGTAGCCAAAAAAAAAAAGGAATAGGATCACAGGGATTCGTAAGCAGCAAACATGTTCATCACCACACAGTAGCAACTGAACTAGAGATTAAAAAAAAAAGAGAGAATAAGAAAGCCACAAAATCAGACACATTTTATCCTCCCCAGTCCACGACACAAAATTGTAAATCCAATTGAAGGGCTTCCCCAAACCAGAGTTTGACTTCCAAACTCCATAATCAATGAATCTAACAAAGTGGGCATGTACACAAATGACTGAGAGTCAAAAGAGTGTGAAGCAGGCCCTTAGCCAAAAAAAAAGCACAACAAGTCAGAAAAGTCCCTAAACTCTAAATAGTAACCAAGTCTATTGGGCATATGAATTTAGATTAAGAAAAGCAAAAATTACATTCCAGAAATTATCAAAATAGCAAGGAATGAAAACTGATCCTTACCTACAATTGGCAGCTATAGCAGCGAGGCCATCAGTGGTAAAACCTTCGCAGCTAACAAGAACCAAAGACTTAAAATTCAGAAAGGACCTGGAAAGCAAGTCAAGGCATTCATCGGAGACAACCATTCTCTTGAGCCTGAGCTCCTCCAAGCCAACACGGCTCTCAGCCAGGGCTTCAATCCAAGGGTCAACGGAGCCTCCCCAGCCCTGAGGGACCAAATTGAAGTCAGCAAAGTGAGGCTTTCCCTTCAGAGTAAGGGACTTGAGCCCCGGAAAGCGTGCGATCACTCTCTCTGCACTGATCGCATAGCAATTCCCAATGACCACTCTCTCCCTGCTAAATCTTTCTATTCTACACCATGATTTGCACACCAACGACACCGCGTTTCGGTCCCGCTGCTTCGTCACGAAGTCGAAGATGTGCTCTATCACCTCGTCTGGGAAGTAATTCATCCTCGTTTCCTTAACATTCACTCACCACTCAAAAATTCCCAGGAGATTCGAAACAAAGAAACCAACTTTCCCAGTATAAAAGAGAGAGAGACAGAGAGAGAGAGAGCTCTTGCTGGAAGATCTATGTTCTGGATTTGAATCTAACAAATCAAGCCAAGACCTCTAGAAAAGAAAAGAATCTGAGAAATCTACATGAATGAAACCGATGATCAGCAGATCTAAGCAGATTGAAAAGCTATTAATCCAGCTAGCTAGCAATCCCCTCTCTCTCTCTCTCAGGGAAAATGATATCACTTTTTTGGTTGAAATTTTTGTTTGACATCTTTTGCTCACTTGAGCTCAGATCTGCAGTGAAAGATGATGAGAGAAAAAGTGAGAGCTGAAATATTGAGAAGAAAACAGTAGTTAAAATTAAAAGTGATATTCTTGTTTTGGTTGTGATCAGTAGTGATCATCTTGAAATCAATAAAGTGATGATTACATACAGAAACGTAGGAAAACAGAGGAAATATTTATTTTTGCATAGATCTCTCAGAATCTATATTTATCCTGAAATAGAAAATAAATAAGGGAGGATATGGGAAAAAAATGAGAGACAGAGAGAGAGAGAGAGAGAGCTCTCTCTTTGTTGTTGTTGTTGTTGTTGTTCTTGTGTGTGACTTTCACTCCCAACCTCGGCCTCGGCTTTGGCTTTGGCTTTGTGGTAAAGTTAAAAGAGAAGTGTAAGTCGACCAGCTCTACCGGTCGTAGTCATCGACGAGACTTGAGAGATGAGAACCAATTAACCAGGGTTCCTTTAGGGTTCCTTCCATATCCTACGGCGTTAGCGTAGTGAAGGGAAAAAACCAAGCGAATCTAGACCGTTGAATGATGTGTCCTTATCACTGCTCTGGGCCTCTGTCTCTGCCAAAGTCATTTACTAAAGATACATCAGTGATGGCCTGACAAGGAAAATCAAATCAAATCATATTCTCGCAACCAGCTGAGGAATTTACCAAAACACCCAAGCATAATGAGATAAGGTTGGTTCCGGCGACTACTGCCTACACGACATCCGCGTGTGATGATGTGAAGGCCATTGTTAGCCCCTCCTCCACCGCGTGTCCAGCTCCCGCAGCGACTAGTGCAATTCTATACTCTCGCGCTTAAATTTCTCCAGTCACTAAAAAATTATACTTTGATTTTCAATTTTTTTTTTTTTTTGGTCATTTGTTTAGTTTCGTTTACTTATTTTAATTTATTTTGTTGCTGCTGTTATTGTTTTTCGTACTGAGCGAGTGTGACACATTTGCTGTGTGGAATATGCTTTGTGGATAAAAATAAGTGAACAATGATGATGGAGGCCTGGAGGGTGGGTTTTTTTTTTACTTTTTTCTTTTTTACTTTACCCGAATGATTGAGAAAACTCGGCAGTACGGACGTAGTAGATGGACTAGTAAACAGTAAAAGAATAGGGAAATTATTTGTAGCAAGTTCTATATAATCTGCTAAATCTAACGGTTTTTCAGTTTTGAAATCTTACTCAAGGAAAATATAAATGTAAATATAAGGTAAGAGGCCGGTTTTGTTTAATAAATGCACCAAGATGTATAAATTTAAAAGCTGAATTCACAGAACGTGTACGGGATAATAAAAGCCTAGCTTTATAACAAGGATAAGGACGATGATGTTGATTCAAAGTACATAAACAACTGACTAAGCAAACACACAGAAACCCTGCCTCTTCTAGGGTTTCGAGTTAGTCAATGCTCTAAAGGTTTGAGATTCTACAAGCCAAGCATCCCCTGCTGGTATCCTGAGCAAAACCCTGCCTCTTATAGGGTTTCGAGTTCACAGCGGCGGCGCCATCCTTCCGGATCCTGACCTGCGTAGCGACGCTTGCTGTCGAGTCCCTTCCCCTCACCGTTTCCTCAAGGGTAACGGTGTTGGCTGGCCGGATTTGGTTGAAGTCCGACGGGTGTAACAGATCGAGGTCGAGGTTAGATAAAGACTTGGTGTAGCAGATCAGCGCTTGGAGTATGCGGTCCATCTCTATTTGGGTTGGTGAGAAGATCCAGCCGCTGGGTTTGGATTGGAGTTGATCATCAGTTGGTGGTGATCGGAAGATTCTTGGTTTCTAGTCTCAGTTTTGGTGGATCATGCCGTGGAAAGGGAGGCCGCCGGAGATGGTGACTGCAGTTTGGCAGCGGAGGCGTAAGGGTGCTCCGGCCAGCTTCGTTGCTTGGGTTTGGGCCTTAGGGTCTGGGCCTGGGCAATGTGGGTTCAGTCTCTGGGCCCATTTGGTTGGTTCTGATTGTCTTCAAAATTGGGCCAGGATGGAGGGTGTCTTGACACCCTCATCCAATACCTAGTGTTTTATGTTGGCCTGACCCGAGAGTTTGACCTCCTTGGGTGTTGTTGGGCTTTATGGTCTTTAAAGTGCCAGTCGTAATTCAGATCATGGTTATACGGAATTGGTAATTATCTCGAGTTGGACTGGAAAGAGCGGCTTATGGATGAGGAATTGACTCCTATTTGTTTGCTAGGAACTAGCTTTCTATTTCATACCACAATTGCGTGATTGGCGGGTGGTTAGTTAGAAGATGATTTTGCTTCAGAAGACACGGAGTTGTTCTTTGTTTATGAGTCCGCTTTAAAAGTGGGCTCCATTTGACTTGTAATGAGTTTGCAGTACTTAGATAGGAGTTTGGTTGTTACATCGCCATTTTTCTGTCTTTTAAGGATGTGTAGACTCAGACTTTTTAGCTGGTCATCTATGAAATGAACCTTCGTTATCATGTATGTATGGCTACATCGTACCGTACCGTATGTAGGAAGTGCCATAAATGACGTCCGCCAGAGCCCAGAGAGGTCAGTGGTTGCATCAGCTACGTACAGTTTGCTTGTTATACGTACGTAGTCGATGATTTGAGCAGCAGGAACACACTAGTATATGTTGTATTTATGACAACACTGTAATCGATAGATCGATACACCTACTCTTCTCCTCTATTTACATTCATATATGGATTGGATTAATTACTGCATCATTCATTCATGCAAGGGAAGATGATATTAATGAATAAGCGTACCCCTGTCCCATCACTCATTTCTGTTTTTTACAAGTCTGTATCATAATTCGATCACTTTGAATGAGGCCCAATGTAAGTAATGTCCTTAATTTGTTTCAATATATTAGCAAGTAGCATTGATGGTCAGTTTGGGGGGTGGTGAAGAATTGTCCTTCCTAAGCTATATATATCCGGTAGATGATATCATATATTTGGTTGGGTGATCGCTTGTAAATATTATTGCGTGCCATGTGGTTATTATATAATTATGGAAATCTCCAAATGATTGTTAGAAATTAATTATATATGCACTATCTATGTATGTATATATTGAAGGGTGAGATCTAGAGGTCAAATAGAAACAGGCATGCCAAATGATATGGTGTTTTAGTGCTTATCTTCCAAATCCTATCTACAATCTCGTTAGCTTGTGTAGCGTAAAAGTGATATGATTGGATAGGGTAGGGCTACTTAATGGGAAGGAGTTTCTATAGCCATGTGATGGTGGGGTTGCCTGCCCTATTCCTTTTGTGACTTGTTACTTGTGTCTCTCTTTCAATTGCTACCAAATTTTATCAGTTAGCCGATAATCATGTAAATGACTAAATGTCGTTGTTCCAGTCCAATTAATTCAAAGTCAATATGTATACGTACGTAGGTACGTATTTGTACAAGTAATTAAAGTGGGTTACAAATCACACACGCATGAGACTATGAGATCGAGCTGTAAATACATAATTAAGCAACCCAAACACATGCTGACTGAGGATTGGTGATCGATGATGTATATATCCGGGTACGTAAACAACCCGTAGAGAAATGTAGTCATATATATATATATATATATATATGCCATCTTGACGTACACTAAAGTAATATATGGATTATTTGGAACAAAAAAAAAAGTAATATATGGACTATTACTGCTTATCGATAAACCCACCGACGAGGCTGGGTGTTTTATGACTTACTTGTGTATACTGTATACAGTATCACTTGGCCGCCTTATATGACTTTATTTAAAGTCCAATCTATATGTATAGGCGTATAGCTAGCCAGCCCCTTCGTAATCATATATACAGTACTAGTAGCTTAGGGTCCTCTTTTGGGACTCCAGCTAACTATTAGGACAGGATCCGAGTCCATTCACTCGAGATTTATACAAGATGAAAATATATACTGATGTGCACATAACATGTTTGGGGAACAAATTAATAAATTAAATTAATGAGAAATACTTTAGTTTCCAGGATGGCAAGTTTTGTCTCGCATTATATATAAGCAAGGAGAGAATATCACAAATAGTCACTCAACTTTTACAGTTTTACCTATTCGACACTTTGGTAATTCACTTTTTAAATATATCACTTTGATCACTCAACTTTAAGTCTGTTATTCACTATAGTCACTTTTTAAATTTTTTTCATTAAATTTTTTTTTTCCACAATATTAATGATGTTTTCGTCCAACCAATTGTGAAAAATTGAGAAATATATATTAGAATGATTGAGAGAAGTGATCAAAGTGAGATAAAATGCCCCTTAGGTGACTAAAGTAATTGACAGTGTAATAGTTAAGTGACCAAAGTAATATATTTGAAACTTAAGTAATCAAAATATCTAATGAGTCATAGTTGAGTAATCATTTTTGGAATTCTCCCTATAAGCAATTAGCCTAGACATTTTGTATGAATTAATAACTCAAGAAAGTGATCGTGACGTAGGTTAATCTAAATCATCCAATTAATTAGCAGATGCTAATTTGCACTAAAATTAAAGGAGTGGTTAGGTTAGGCCAAAATGAAAAGTTAGTTAGATAGGCACGCGATATGATAATTATATAAGTACTTACCTCTTAATTTGATTAAAGACTACTTAGCTAGGCAGTCCCCACTTCAAGTTAATTATAATTATCATTGAAGGTGAAAGACAACAAGATTAACTAATTAATCACTTTAATTATTACAAGCTTAAGAGTGTACTGTTCTCTTAAGTCTTAACAAAATGCGGTGATAATGATGATGATAGTTTCCTATAAATGTAGCTAAATATGTAATGCTCCTCCTCCTTGAATCATTTACCAAGAATTGCAGCAGCCATGTGATGTTCTCGAGCGAAGGAAGCTTAGGTAATTAACTAGCTTATCCTAAGATGATCAATCGATATTTTAAAGATCAACTAGTGCTAACATTTCCTAGTTTGGGATGCCATACGTATATATTAGTGGATTAATTATGTATGTGTATGCATGTTGAGAGAGTGGAAGGCGGCCTTGATAGAGACTTGAGAATTGATATGGATGCGCGCATGCCCGGAGCTGGAGAGCGTGGTCCTTCCTAGTCACCAATCCGGCCTTCAAACTGGTCCTCACTCCTCGATCACTCGTTTAAATCGCTACTGAACGTAATTAGTGTCCCGGCCGGCCGGCCAATACCTCCGTCGATCGTATTAGCTAGTCTGTCACAAGCCTTGCTTGCTAGTAACTAGTAATCCGAGACACAGAGATAACATACACAGACTGACAATGGATCGTCATACGTATGTATGGACAAGGTGTGGTCCATCTCCTTCTCCTCTAAAGCAACAACACAACTAGCCAGGATCCAATCCAGAGGACCAACCTGCGACTGCATGCTTACCATGTTTTGATGCTGACCTCCCTTCCCTTCTCTTCTCCTCCCCTCTCTCCTCTGATGACAACATAAGAAAGAATGCAACTTTGTCGAATTACATACACAGTCTGTCCTCGAATGGCTGTCCTCTAGTTTGTGTGTGTACGCAATCAATCACTTAAATAGCGTTTGAACCATCAGCAGAACAAGAATGGGATGGGATAGGATGGTCCCTCCCGGTTTAGACTTCTCTGGAACCATATTTACATGACATGACATGACATGTTCCATTCAAATTGCAATCCATGATGAAACATATAACCCAACCGGAGCCAAATCACATTAGCTAATCATCTTTGGTGGACATACAATATTTCATTGCAAATGTATATAGTCAGCAAGGCAGCTAACTCTGGATCTAAATTTTATATGAAATAACAGCCAAAACTGGCTGTACCATCAGTAAACTCCACCAGTCGCTTGAGTTATTACTTATTAGTATATATTATGATTTATGGGGCTTGAAATAAAACAAAAGGACATCCACCATCGATCAGGCTTTTCTTTTCACTCTTCTTTCGATTATACCTGAAACATCTCAACCAAACCAGACTTCTTAACCACAACCTAGTCTACATACCAGGACCTGTGAACTTCTTATCTCCTGCCATTTCTTAATATGCCAACACATTTCAGTCAATAACATAAAACTTATATGTTATCCAATCCTAAATGATGGCAACCTAAAATCCACTGAAGGAGTTCATCCCAAATTCTGTGAACAAACTCTACTGGGGTAACAATACTGTAGGGAAGGTCTTCGAGCTTGAGGAGAAGCACAAAATTCAGAAATGAGGAAGGAAGAAGCAGGAATTTATTCCTCACAAATTTGTACCATACCAGTCAAAACTCAAATCTTACACAAAATAATCTCAAGTTACCCCTGTTGTCAGCAAATACAAGTCAAGGAGAGAAGAAATAGAGATACATTATATGCCAAAAGCCAAATGGTCAAAAAGATTGAAAATACCCTATCAGAATGGAAAAGCAATATTTCCGGCAAGTAGCGACTACTGTCTAGATGGCACCAAATATTCATCAAGTCTATTTATAAGAGCTAACCAAACATTTAAACTATAATCCTTGACATCTAGTATTACAGGGAAAATTGTTTGGGCAGGGAACCAGCAAAGCAATCACCAAGTTTGCAGACACACTAAATTTCTATGTGCATGATTTGTTTCTTGTTACAAACAGAACTCCTTAAAACAGCTTTCAAGCCCTCATACATTCACTCTCCGCCACTTTCACCATCGCGGCAGAGTGACTTGAAAAAACTGCACATGAACAGACGGCTTAAAGGAACTATCTTATTACCTAACCGTATAAATGAAATGCTACATATGCATAATAGTCAATCACCAGGTAAGTGAAGCGTAAATTTCAAACACAAAGACAAACAAAGTAGAGCATGGAAAAGTAATCAAAGATCCAATATCATCCAAGCCACATATATGAGATCGTGACATCAAATGCAATCAAAACTCTCTGTTGAAACTCAGAGCAATCCAAAAAAAGTTGCACAATAAGAATATCAAAATAATCTTCTTATAAGCAACTACCATGATGCATGGCCAAAGTGAATTATGTCCTTTCCCTATTCCTCTTGGTTAATCAATGTTCTCCTTTTTCTCCTCGGAGATACCTGACAGTATTTCCCTGTTAATGAACCCTCAACAGGTCTTCACTGTAGAAATAGGAGAATAGTGTCACTGGCACCTCAGCCATACAGCAGTAAAATTACAAAGAGAACAGATTTATGCTGAGCCTAGTCAACTTGAAGGAAACCCCAACTCATGAAGCACTCAAGCTTTTACTTTCTACCCAAAGTCTGAAAATGCACAGGGAAAGCATCCAGTTACATGAATCTTCGCCTACTTCAGAGTGTGATTATCATTCAGCTTACACTTCAAATTGTTGCTCAGCCATGGTGCATTTTGTACTTGAACAATTCTTCACACATTTCTAGCTAACTAACCACTAGACAAACACAAGCAGTATGCATGCACACATTAAATTTTGAACACATAAAAAGAAGAAAATTGCATATATAAATCCAACAGGGAAGGAAGATAGTTAAACGATTCAGTTTACATCAGGGTATCCACAGCCCTAGCCGGATTGGGTTCGGAAAGGGCAATTTACCTAGCATAACCTCATCATCAAAGCACTAATACTAACATATGGATAATTTCAGTTGCACTGACCTCTCCTCAACTCAAACCATCGCTATCATCACTGTCATCGTCATCGTTGTTGTGGTTGTGGTTTGCGTTGTTATCATTGCGGATGTAAACCCCAGGCTGAACCTGCCGTCTCCGAGTCCTGGAAGGAAGAATGTTGTCCAAATCGACCTCCGCAAGAGGATCGTCCGATAAATCGCTGTCGCCGTCTTCGAATTCGCTTCCGCCGTCGTCGGTGGAGGAGTCGTCGTCGCTATCCTCCTCGCCATCTTCATCATCATCTTCTTCTTCTTCTTCTATCAGTATCCCTTTGCCCTTATCATCTCTCACAATCCCCTTCCCCTTGCGATCCACCACGGATTTCCCATTAGACTCTTCACCGTCTTCTTCATCATCGTCGCCGCATTCCTCCTCGTCTTCTGCTTCGGGATCTGCATTGCCTTGTAATTCAGCTTCGGAATTGCTCTTCAAATTTTGCGGTTCTTGAGTTTTTCCTTGAGAATTGTTGCCGGAGACTTGAAGCTTGACGGATTTGTTGGGGTAGTCGGCTTGGTCTTCGCAGCTGGGATCGGGTTTGCGCTTCGCGCGCAATGTGGCTTCTTCTTGGTCCTTAGTTTCGGCCATGAATGAAGCTGCGTAAGGGACTTGCTCTAGTGCTGGGGGAATGGGGCGACGAGATGAATTAGGGTTTTGGGGGGTTCTGTGAACACCACGAGAGAAGTGAGAGAGGGTTCTTGTTGGGAGTTCATACCAAAACTAGGTAAAAGCGGGTTTAAGTAGCCCTACGTTTTCCCTGCCACAACGCGGGCCACTGGCCCAGAACACAACCAGGCTTTTATTCATCACTATAAAACAGTTTTGTTTTTCTTTCCGCTTTTTTTTTTCACAAAGATAAACTTTAACAAAATGATTATATCTATTTTACCCTTTTGAATTTTAGGTGTCAAATCTCAAACTTTGACTTGACAATCTTTAATTTGATCCATCATAGACAATCTTTAACTAATTTGTTACTTGGATTTAGACATAACGAGCACACTAAATGAAGAATTTTGGCACCTGTCATATATATAATGTCTTTTTGCGATATCCAATTTGATGTAGAACAAATTAGACTAATTTAACTAGAAAAAAGATTAAAAAAAAAAGGTCATTGGATGATTAGTAATTCGCACTTCATGAAGTTATTAGCCAATGAAATATTTATGAAGATGTGATTTTAGAGTTTTTGGGTTGTTTGTGCGAAAAGTTTGATTTAAACTGTAAAATCGAATCGATGCAACTTTTGACCAGAATATCTGTTTTTTACGCATGATACTAATCATCCTATTAACCAGCCAAACGTCGTTGCGTTACATTGCCATATACATAACTTATATTAATACTACCACATATATCGCATCACTTTTTGGGTTTTTCCTAGTAGTGCTAAGAAAGTCTTTGATATTATGAAGAAAGAAGTTGGAGTATGTAGTTTACCTGCATGCATGTTCGCCTAGGTCTTGTTTTAGTTACCTCACGACTTGCCACGACAGCATTTCATCTAATCTTTTTTTTTTTTTGCTGAGAAAAACATTTCATTTGATCTTTGATGCAACAAGCAACGACTAGCTTAAAATGATTATCTTGCACTAATTTTGAATTATATTCTATATCGTGTCAATAATTATCACTCTAAAATAATAATCATCTCACGTGTATTGTGTAGCAATAATCGTGACCATGTGTCTCAATATCATCATGAAAGAGTTATGTAATTTTCAACTGGGTCTTTATCATTTGTCTTTTGCATTTTGTGCAACTTTCTATCTTTAACAATTTTTTTCTGTGGTGCTGAATAAAAATCTATTATTACAGAGAACAAAATATATATATGGCATTTTGGTCATAGAGAACAAATTTTCGTACAAAAAGAACAAAACATGTTTAAACCGAGGATATTATGGCATGACAAGAAGTTGATTTTTAGTGTCATCTAGATATTTATAAGAAAATGTGGAGAGGAAAATACAGAATCCCAAAAAAATAAAACGATGCGTTTTGTTTTGCATTGCAATAGCCTGGAAAGTGTAAAATATTCGTAATTTCATATCATGGCCCGCAAGTTTCCGCCAGCGGCAGCCCCCGGTCATTCCATCCAAAAACAATAACACATACGACGGGGACGACCCTCCTCCTCCCCTCTCATCTTCTCCATTTTTGACCTATCGGGTCAACCCGACTCGGATATCCGATTATCCGACTGAGACACGTCTCGGATCTGCATACGCCACCCTACCAACCGCCCACTGCTCCCGAATTCCAGATCCAGTCGTCGTTGCTAAGCTTCAGGCACTTAGACGACTAGCTCGAAAATGATTGCAATTCCCTATTTGACCGCGTTAACCACCTACTTCAGCTATGGCTTGCTCTTCGCTTTTGGGCAAGTCAGAGATTTCTTCAGAAAATTCATCGACTGGTGGAGCTCTAATAATCTCCAGGTTCTTTATGCATATATGTATCTTCCACCTCCATCCTGTTACACTCTTATTCCTTTTTGTGATTGATTGATTGCTTCTTCATTGCAAAGCAGGGTTATGCTCCAATCTGTTTAGGACTTGAAGATTTCTACGTCCGTCGTCTCTATCTTCGAATTCAGGTATGCTGTAATTCTGATTCGATCATCTACTCTCGCGTCTGTGTATTGATCGATCCATCCATCCATCCCCTAAACATAAACATAGATTGATAATCTTTAAAGTTCCGACTGCCAGGACTGTTTCAATAGGCCTATTGCAAGTGCTCCCGATGCTTGGTTTGATGTGGTTGAACGTTACTCCAATGACTACAACAAGACACTCAAGTAAAACATTTACGATTACAGATTCAACAGTTTTTCCACAATTCTATAACAATACTAGTCGTCTTGGCTAAGTTTCATTAGTTTCTCGTGTCATAATCTGCTCCTTATGCAGACTAACCTCAAACACAAGCCGATGCCTTAACTTGGGATCTTATAACTACCTTGGCTTTGCTGCCGCCGATGAATATTGCACGCCTCGTGCCATCCAGACATTGAAGAAATATTCTCCCAGTACCTGTAGTAGCCGAGTTGATGGCGGTATGCATACTATTCTTACGCTTAATAACTAATTTTCGACTTGTCATTAGCATAATGCGCTATCTTCCAACAGGCACTACGGCTTTGCACAATGAACTGGAGAAGTGTGTTGCAAATTTTGTTGGAAAACCTGCTGCTATAGTTTTCGGCATGGGTTATGTCACCAACTCTGCTATCCTTCCTGTACTGATTGGAAAGGTCAGTGTTTTCTTGCTTCTTTTAATGACGTTGTTTCCAAACAATGTCTTTGTTTTTTTTATTTGTCTGACTTCCTACCATTTTAATTTACAGGGAGGTTTGATTGTTAGTGATTCTTTGAATCATAACTCCATTGTTAATGGCGCACGAGGATCTGGAGCATCCATTTGTGTCTTCCAACACAACAGTAAGTCCACAAGTTATCTAATCTTGTATGTTCTTTACATGGACTAGGGCACCAAATTTTACATGCCAGGTTTTTAGATGGTGGTGTGTATTCTTTTTGCTAACAGAATGCTGCTAGATATAAGTTAGCATTTAATTGCATACATTTCTGGTTACCTAATTGACTGTTTATGGAGAAATTTGGCTACCGGATAAAAAAGGCTGTTATTGGCCTGTTAATCCTGCACAAATAATGAATGTGGTTGTACTTTCTCTTAGATGCTGATGATATCATGAATGGAGTTTCACTTGTCAAACTTAAAAGAAAACTATAAATCTCAGGCTGGAGGCTGTCTGCTTATATCTCTACTCCTTGCTTGATTTACAGCTCCATCCCATTTGGATGAGGTTTTAAGAGAACAAATAGCAGAGGGACAACCTAGAACCCGCAGGCCTTGGAAAAAGATTATTGTCATTGTGGAGGGCATATACAGCATGGAAGGGGAGCTTTGCAAACTTCCTGAGATTATAGCAATCTGCAAGAAATATAAGGTTTGTTTGGTAGCTTTTGTGTCAAAATATGTTTTTATGATCTCTTAGTGCAGTGCAGTCTAATTTCTAGTATATTATTGGTCGTTTCTGTCATATGAGAGAATGAGACCATTTTTTTAAGGATCTTATTTATCTCATCTAATTGGGAAATACCTTGCTAAACTATTGTCTTCTGAGTAGTACGTACATTATTAGCTTCTTGTTCTTACTATCTTCCTTTTTGTCCTAGGTCTATACGTATTTGGATGAGGCCCACAGTATTGGAGCTGTAGGAAAATCAGGACGAGGTGTTTGTGAGCTCTTGGGAGTAGATACTGCTGATGTTGATATCATGATGGGAACATTTACCAAATCCTTCGGATCATGTGGTGGCTATATTGCAGGATCCAAGGTTTGCCTTTTTCTGCACTGTTCTTATCCTTTCTATATGTTGAACAACGTGTGGTTGTAATCTAGTCAACCATTGCCTAAATTGCAGTGTGGCATTTGTTGAAATAGAAAGGATAAATTGTGTACAAGTTTAACCATAAGTTTGTTGAACACAGTTTTAAATTCATCAATCAAAATGCCTTGCATATTTATGCTGCTGTTTGCATCGTTGATATTGGCAGAAGACTTTATTTTCCGGATGCATTCAGATGACGGTCTTGAGTTTTAACTTTCCGTTAATGAGAATTACTTGGGCATATGTCTTAGTTATGCCACTTTGTTTTCATTTGGAATATCTATATAATGTTGTCTGGAAGAAAAAAAAAATCATGAGCTCTTTGTTGACTTTATTGTGGTCTACTGATGTTGTCATGTAGGACCTCATCCAATACCTGAAGTACACTTGCCCTGCTCATCTTTATGCAACTTCCATATCACCACCGGCTGCAGAACAAATAATATCATCCATTAAGGTCTTACTTGGAGAGGATGGTTCTAACAGAGGTGTTGATTGATTTTTTTATGTTTTTTTTTGCTCTCTTGTTTAGTTTCTTCTGTTGTGATATGTACTGTGCCAACTCATTTAGCGTTCATATTTTATGAAAAAATATAAATACACACACATTGGTATATTAAAACATAATTGAATGAGAGTTTTTTGTTTCGCAGGTGCCCAGAAACTCGCACGAATAAGGGAGAATAGCAACTTTTTCAGGTCAGAACTGCAAAAAATGGGTTTTGAGGTTTTGGGGGATAATGACTCCCCGGTAATGCCAATTATGTTGTACAACCCAGCCAAAATTCCTGCCTTCTCACGGGAGTGCCTTAAACAGAATGTGAGTCCATCATCCTGCAATGCTGTCTAAAGGTTCTTGTTTCTGTAGCTTTTGATGACATTTGAATTAAATTGCATGGTGCCCTTACAGGTAGCTGTCGTGACAGTAGCCTTTCCTGCAACCCCACTGCTGTTGGCAAGGGCACGTATCTGTATATCTGCTTCTCATACAAGGGAAGACCTACAGAAAGCCTTGGACGTAAGTTCTTACATCACTTTAGACCGTCCACTTTCTGTCTTCATGTTCCTAGTATATGCAACTTATATAATAGTTGGGAATATGCCTTTTCATGTGATTTTGTGCATTGACAGTTGGGCTGTTTCTTTCAGGTTATTGGCAGAGTTGGTGATCTGGTGGGTATAAAATACTTCCCTGCTGAGCCAAAGAAGCTGCAGGAAGAAGAGCCGCTGAAGTTGGACTGATTTAGGTGCGTTGTTTTAGTTTTAGCCTGGAATTGTCATTTGTCCTACATGAGGTCAGGAGAGGGGGGAAAGAAGCTGGAGTCTGGACTAGTAGTGATAAGTGATCTCGCTGGTAGTTGCCTTGTGATTTAACCTGTGGTATAATGCTGTCTGCTTTGTAATATGTCATATGTTCTACATCTCAACGTCTGTATCAACATGCTTGATTCAATCTAATAGGGCGTCCTTGTTCATACACTCCCTCATCTTGTTGGAGAGGATAGTATTTGAATATTTTTAATGTAGTTTTACTCGATTGATTTTCTTTCTCTTTCAATGAGTTGTACGTCATTGTTATATACTTTTGCCGAGTATCTTCTTTGTTTGTGCCCGGATAAGTTTATCTATCAAGAATCATGATGTATTGTTAAAGAACTATTTACTAATGATGAAAAGATTAGAATGATCTAATATTTGGATCCATAGGCTCGTGATTAATGTCGGTGCTTGGCTCTAATCCTAATAAAAGAAGCATGGCAAGTACTGTGAAGAAATCTGAGGGCAAACGTACGTTTGATGATTTGTAACGAGGCCATTCATCTTTCTGATATCTGCCACCTGCATATTCACCACACGAAAAATGATCCTTCAAACAATTAATTAGACGCAAGCAATGTTATCTGTTCCTCAGCCTCCAAAGACATTGAATGAAACAAAGAGTAACAACCCAGCATAATTTGAATTAGTTAAGTACACCCTACATAATAAACTTCCAAGTTAATTTCTTTCCATTTAGGCCTCGTTTGTCTTGCGGAATTGAGGGTTTGTGAAAGGAAAGTTTTAGCGTGCATAAGGAAAGGAACAACTTTCTCTTAAGAAAAATATGGGGGAAATTGATCATTTCATCCTCCAAATGATTGACTTTCCTTGCATTAATTGTGTATTAATTAAACAGTATAAGTACATTTTTATCTTTGTTGAAAATTATTATTGACAATTTTATTCAAAAAATTTACGAGATTTGTGTAACTATATATGAGAATATAATTGGAATATTAGCATAATTTTGTTTCATTTCCTTACAGAAACCAAACACTAGAATGCAAACAAACATATATGTTTTTCTCTTTACTTTCCCAACGTTCCAAACAACGGAAAGAAAAGTTAGTGGAAAATTTGTTTTCATTTACTATCGAAATTCTTAAGTAATCATTCCGCGAACCAAACGAGAACTTAGATAAATAGCTAAGTAATCATTAAATACAAAAACCCAAACATAATTTGAATTAGACAAGCAAGCCTGGATTCAATAATTAGACAACACAGGTAACGTGCATGGTTAATGCAATGAGAATCAGAACAGGGTGGTTTAACTAGAGAGTTGGGCATTAATAATAGTGACTTGGTTTAATTAATTGTCCTACTGCCACAGTTACAACATCCTTTGCATGCAGTCCAAGTGGCAGCGGGAACTGATCGACTTGAAAAGAAGGGAGCAGAAGAAAGAAGAAGGGAGTTTTGCTTTGGACAGAGGAGATCAAATTTCAGTGCAATTATTACTTCTTTCCAATATCACTTAGCTGTATAATTAATTAGCTGATAAGTAGCTGACAATCCATTCAATTAATCTTTGTCTCTGTACAATGAACAAAAACATTGAACTCAGAAAAATCTGATTAATTAGTAGTGCAATATCTGGGATATATCAGAAGAAAAGCTAGGAGGTCTGAGACTCTAAAAAGAAAATTTAAAGGAAACTAGGGAGTACAAAAGCTTATGGTATGAGTGCAGCATACGCAAAAATTCCCCTGGTTAATTACATCTACGTAGAGCGTTTCCCTGTTCTCTCTCTCTCTCTTTCTCTCTTTCCTGGAATTTATGGAATTGCAATTTGCAGAGAGAGAGAAACAGATCGAGTGAGAGTAGTGTACGTACATCACATGGTGTTGTGTTTGTGTCTGGTTTTCCGTTTCGATCACATGAAAGCGAGAAAGAAAAGGGGGAGAAGAGTCCAAGCTCAATAAATCAGCTAAGCTCATTAGGCCCAAACCCGCCATTGTTTTCTGGTGCATGAAAAACCTCAGAACTTTTGCAACACCTGTACGGTAACTTTGCTTCCTTCACCGTCCATCCGTCACTTCTCTCTTGGCCATTCCTCAACGAGCTCCACTCCACTCCACACTTCTCAATGCTAACCCCTATCCTCCTAACCATAGTCACACTTGACCACATTCGCTAGTTTCGCCAAAACGCATTCACATTATTCTCAGAGCGCCCATGAATGCATATTGTACATTTGTCATCCAAACCAGGTGGTTCTGCGCCATGGTAATCACCCAAAACCCTAAATTGCCTGTGAATGAATACCCACTATTGCCCATTGACATAAACAATAGTAACCACACAATGAGAACAAAAGAGGTGTAAAAAAGAGAGGGGAATGCAGCTTGCACAAATGTCATGACTGAAAATCCAAAATCCAGGCACTAAAACCCTCCTCTGTCTTTGCCAAAAATAGCACCAAAAATTATAAAAGAGAAAGAGAAAAAGAAAAAAAGAAGAGGAGAGGAGGAGTCACCTCCACTATTACAAAGGCCACCCATTTCGTGATTGCCGAGCGTCCAAAGGTAGCTCAGTTTGGATCTGCAAAGAGCCACAGTAGTCGTTAGATACATTTTCACACAAACCCAGACCAGCAGAGGAAGCTAGCTCAAACCGAGAAAAAAAAAACCCTTGATCATATAGCTGCAGCCAGCTAATGATGATGGACCAAACCCACGCCGCCCTTCACAGCAAAACCGAGGCCTTTGCCTTGAGGGCAGGTGTTAACGAGCACGGCTTTCTCACTCGTCATGATGATCAGGAGGTTGACAACAACAACAGCAACAAGAAGCACGACAACAACGTCAACTCCTTTCAAGGGTCGGATCGTCCCGGGTCGATCCGTGACCTTGTTCGTGCCGTCTCAACTTCTGGTGTGCAGAGGAAGAAACGGATGATGAGGCAGAGGCGAGCCACCACCATCAACTTTCAGCTCTCTTTTGCCACCCCCAGCTCTCACGTGCTCCCTTCCACTTCCCCACCTGCACGTGTGAGAGCTCCCTTTCCCTTCCCTTCCCTTACCTAAAGTTTTTGAATTTCATCTAGTTTGTTTCTTGATATCTTTCCTTTCTTATTAATTCCTTTGATTAATTGACTTCCTCTCTGTTAATCATCCTGAAATTTTCTTTGTTTTACTTAATTTTTGTTGGATCTGTGACTGTTTAACTAGCAGCTAGTGACTCTGAACTCGGATGTTGTAGATCCGGCGCGATATCTTAAATCTTCAGGAGCAGGAATTCATGTGTCAATTTTTTAATGAAGGATCTTAAACGAACGATTTTGAGGGACTCTAGCTGGATATTGTTATATGCTTTTTCGTTTCTATGGAAATCTCTTATTTTAAAGTTGTAAATTTTTATTTTACTTTTCCCGGATCTTAAGATTTGAACTTTAGACCTCATTCAACATTCTAGATCAACAAGATTTAATGTTTAGTAAGTTTCACAAAATTTCATTTTGATGACATATTAATGGGTTGACACAAAAAAACTTGTAAACGTTGTGTACGCACTATGTAAATCTAGTGATGATAGATACCACCATCTCATTAGTAAGTATGGATATATCATTTTAGCCTTGGGATGGACGAGTTCGCTCTTTCTTTTTAAGGTATCGATTGTTTTTTTTTCACTGTTATAATTGGATACTAATGTGTGGTAGAAGATATATATATGTTGTAAGCTCTAAGATACACGGGAACTCATTTACTTATAAACCATGTACGAAATGCTCCCTTCAAGAGATTCTTGTTAAGTTCCTAATCTTGCTGCTAATCACAACTTGGTTCCCTGTTTGTCGAATAATGTGCAACATTTGGTATATGCTTTTTCACCCGTTATACAAGGGTAACACATTTTCTAATATGTTGTTTTTCTTCTTTCTTGGAAGACCAACATTACATCGTGATGTGCTCCATTTATTTCTTCATCTTCCCCTGAATATATTGCATGTTTGTAACGATAGGGACGATAATTATGTGTTTTGTGGATTCTTGACAAAATAATTAGACTGTTGTCGATTATTGAATAAAATGATTAGGTGTTTTTGTCGATTATAGGACAAAATGATTAGGAGCTTTTGTCGATTATCGAACAAAATGATTAGACGTTTTTGTTGATTTTTGAGGAATATATCTGGAATTTCCTTGTCGTATTAGGCATGCGTATATATTTCTTATGAATACTTCGATCACATAAGGTACTTCAAAATGACCGTTACGCAATTTTTCTTCTATTATAGATTTCTTTAGTGCACATCTGTTGAATGTGAATTCTACTTTAAAAATGATTCCTGATGCTTTAACAGGTAACTGATCCTGCAAGGTTGAGATTTCTTTTCCAAAAGGAACTTAAGAACAGTGATGTGAGCACTCTCAGAAGGGTGGTACTCCCTAAGGTTTGATAATATTTACTCACTACCTTTTATAAGTTGTTACACTCCAATATTCTCTGATCATTCCAAATTAGGAATCATGTTTATGAACGGTGTCAATATGAATACTGTACGTATATCATGCTAGCTATCTAGTAGCTCTATATTAAGGCAGACAACTGCAAAATTTGGAGCTTCATTTACTCATGGGCCGAATGACATTGATTTATTTAATATCAATGTTGGTATTGTATTTCAGAAAGCAGCTGAGGCTCATCTCCCAGCCCTGGAGTCTAAGGAAGGGATTTCTATCAGCATGGATGACATAGATGGTCTGCATGTTTGGAGCTTTAAGTACAGGTTCTACTAGTTCCTATACATATATAGATGAATATAGCTTCTGTATACTAAAACTGCCAAGCTCCACAATTTTTTTTTTCCAAGTGAAGAGTTTCCAAATTTGAATAAGTAGCACGACTAACTTTCAAGCTTCAAGGATTCAAATTATAAGTTGAAGCACAAGTGAGTTATCTTTTCTTTAGATATGTATGGTCAATCAATCTATGTTCTGTTATTTTTCAAGCAGATTTTGGCCTAACAACAACAGCCGCATGTATGTGCTCGAGAATACTGGTACATATCCCTTCCTTTCCTATAACTTTTCTGTTTTTGTCTGTTAACACATAATCAACTTAAATTTTCCATTATCAATCTTGTACATAAAGTATATGTTGAATTTTCACAGGGGAATTCGTTAGCACACATGGCTTGCAACTTGGAGATTTCATCATGGTTTATCAAGATAGTGCAAACCACAATTATGTATGGTGACTTAGTTCATTGCTTAATATAGTTGTTGTCATTCACTCATTAACCTTTATGTTTCATGAGTGTATGTTATATAGAGAAGCTTTTGAGCACTACTGAGACTAAATGAAGAGCCATTGGTTAATTCATATGTTGCTGATCGATGATAATATTTTGGTAGGTCATTCAGGCTAAAAAGGCCAACTCTGTCCAAGATAATGATGAAGAAGATGAAACTGTATATGGAGTGGAAGAAACTATGAACAATGCTGTGAATGAGCTCATGATTTATGACTCGCTCCCTGATCAGGCTAACAAGTCTAGCTCGTTTTACATGCCGACAATGGATCATGATCACATGCAGGATGTTAATGCAGGCATGTCATTTGTGTATGACACCACTGCCTTCTCAAACGACTCTCTCCTTGATTTTTTGGGTGGATCCATGACCAACTATTCCAGATCAAATGGACGTCTGCAGGAAAATTTTGGGTCTGTTGAGAACCTGTCTCTTGATGACTTCTATTAAAGTACTTGGAGATTATGCCTTGACAGATAGGGCACTCGATCACCAGTCAGTACATGCTAGCTGCTGTAATATATGTAATTTTACTGCTCAAATGGCTAGCACCTCAATGCGGGATATGACTTTGTTTTGAGATATACTCTTTTTATTTTGGCCTCGACGTACGTACTGGAATCTATCTGAGCTAGACTGGGATACATATATGCATTAATAAACGCTATGGCAAATTAATTGGCAAGTGTAAACACTTGTGATTTCTACTGTCGTATCTATTACATTTCATTTCTTGCATGTTTTCACAAAATAAAACTCCAATTAATCGCTTGGAAGGATCTCCTCTCAAAAAGCAACTGCCTCTGCTACTAGTAATATATGCCATTTCAGTAACGATCAACAACCAGCCCGTCTAGCTCAGTTGGTAGAGCGCAAGGCTCTTAACCTTGTGGTCGTGGGTTCGAGCCCCACGGTGGGCGAAATTAAATTTTTGCATCCCCGGTGGGCGAAATTAAATTTTTGCATCCCCCGGCTACCTTTATTAATTTTTTTTTTTACAGACAAAGATGAGATGGCATGAGCTTATTGGTCATGTTAATTATATATATATATATAGACCTCGATAATAATAGGAGTTAGTAAAATATTGGAACAAAAATATAGAGAGGAGTTTGAGTAAGAAGAGGAAGAGGAAGGAAAGGAAGTGAAAAAATGGCGAGCAGGTACTGGGTGGTGTCTCTGCCTGTCCAAAACTCGGCGTCGTCTTTATGGAACCGCCTCCAGGATCAAATCTCCAAGCATTCCTTCGACACTCCCCTCTACAGAGTAACTAGTCACTCTTTTCTTTCTTTCTTTCTTTGTTTTCTCCAAGATCTGACTACTCATGTTCCTCGTTTGTTTTCTCTCTCTCAATCGCTCGCTCTCTTCTTGCTTCTTTATTTTGCAGTTCAATATTCCCAATCTCCGCGTCGGAACCCTCGATTCTCTTCTCTCCCTCAGCGACGATCTCTTAAAGGTATTCCTTCTCCCAATTGCAGCCTCTCTATTTTCAATTTTGTTTTTGTGAGACATTATTGTTGAATGCATGCGAATTGAATCTTTTGGATGGCAATTTCGATTGCAATTTTGTTTATTCGATCTGTTAATTGACACTGCAATTCCGCAATTTGCAGTCCAACAACTTCGTAGAGGGTGTTTCTCACAAGATCCGGCGCCAGATCGAGGAGCTAGAGAGGGTTTCTGGAGTCGTGAGCAGCTCTCTCACCGTGGATGGAGTTCCAGTGGATTCATACCTCACTAGGTATTTCTGAGATCACTTATCATCAGCTTTTCGATAATGTCTCTGTTTACCTACTGGAATTTTGAGTTTTTTTTTGTTTTTGTTTTCATGCTAGGTTCGTTTGGGATGAAGCTAAGTTCCCGACAATGTCTCCTTTGAAGGAGGTCATCGACAGCATTCATGGTCAAGTTGCAAAGATCGAGGATGATCTCAAGGTAATGCTTTTTACCAATTTTCATTTACATTGGGGTTTGGGTCATTTTGGTCATCGTCTTTGTTCTGATCTGAGGAGCTAAGCTGTTATTGTTGTTATGACAAGTACAAATAATAGCATATAGGACTTAATGAGGAATTAAAACAGATATCTGCTGAACTTCAATCGAGAATTTCATCAAGATGGCGACTAGGGTTGCTGTTTCCATTATTTATATAGTTTTTTTTTTTAAGACATTATGTATCGACGGTGAAGTAAGACTAAGCCCATGAACTTATTATCCTAGGTTGGAACAAGTTGATAGGATCCCCGGTGAAGTAAGACTAAGCCCATGAGCTTATTATCCTAGGTCGGAACAAGTTGATAGGATCCCCTTTATTTACGTTCCCATGTCCCTCCCGCAGTTTGTTAGCATTGCCTTGAAAGAAAACTCAATCACCTATGATACTATGTCAGTTGATTATTCTCCAGCTTTTTTAGTCATTTAATCATGTTTCGAAAGAAGACTGGTTTAAATGTGTTGCAACTGGAGGTAACAAAGAGGGGTGCCAAATGAAAGTAGATTCATGAATATTTAGCAAACTGTTGGACTACCGATTGAAATAACCATTATTTAAGTTGTTGAGGAAACTTACTCCCATTGTCCATGGCAGTCAGCCTAGTCCTTGCAGCCGTCCCTACAGCATCGTTTTTGAAAGGCTTTCTTTTTCTTAGTTTGTTGCCAAAATAATTATACTTAAATTTAACCGGATATGTTTATTTAATTAATCTTTCGATCTTACCAGAAAGAAATCACTATATATCCTATGACTCTTTCGTAGGTTCGGGTAGCTGAGTATAGCAATGTTCGCAGTCAACTTAATGCTATCAACCGAAAGCAGAGCGGAAGGTATTATTGTTCAACTTCATTGTTCACATCCTATCACTGCAATCATTTGGGTTATTTTATTATGATTCTTTGTTTACCAATGTCTCTCCTATTTTAGCTTAGCAGTCCGTGATCTTTCCAATTTAGTGAAATCAGAGGACATCGTTGTTTCGGAACATCTGGTGACCCTCCTTGCAATTGTTCCCAAGTACTCTCAGAAGGATTGGCTGTCAAGCTATGAGACCTTGACTAGTTATGTGGTATAATTTTCTCCTTACAGCCTTCTACTTCATTACCTACTCAAGGTTGTTGCTGTAGGGTGAAAATGGTTGATTGGACAATCCAATACCTTTCAAAGTTTTGAAATAACAACACTTTGTTTTGTTGAGCTTCTTGCTTCAGTCATTGATCTTAATAGCATTTTTCAGGTCCCTAGGTCCTCTAAGAAGTTATTTGAAGATAACGAATATGCTCTTTACAGTGTAACACTGTTTGGTCGAGTTGCAGATAATTTTAGAACAAGCGCTCGTGAAAAGGGATTCCAAGTGAGTTTTTTGTGCATCCTCTTTTGTTTTTCTATGAAAGATGGAAATTTGAATCTTCTCTTCTGCTTATGCTTTATGTAATTAATTTACTGGCAGACTAGCATTGTCACAAGACATGTGTCCAGAATTGAGTTGCATGAAATCTTATGATTGACTAGAGTAACTTTATCATGTGGTTCAGATTCGTGATTTTGAATATAGTTCTGACGCACAAGAAAGTCGAAAGCAGGAGTTGGAAAAATTGGTACAAGACCAAGAAAATTTAAGAAGCTCGCTTTTGCAGTGGTGCTATACCAGTTATGGGGAGGTAAGTGTTATCCTGTTTAACTTTGTTAGTTAAAACTTGTAAAGCATGTGATTTAGAATTTATAATTGGAAAAGTTATCTTAGAGGGTTGGCATACTTGTTGGATAAAATGTTAAAGGTGATTGTCATTTTTTGGATTCTGTAATGGTGATGGTCAAATTATGTGGTCTGCAAGAACATGTTAGTAGAGATCATAATGAGTTTAATCAAGGTGTCTCTTGAGTAATCTTAAACTGAAATATGGCCTGATGTAAGTAGCCTCTGTAGCTCAATTTTTGGCAACTGTTCTTGTTGGAATCATTAATTACATCCTCTTATGGTATGATGCATATGGGAAATTTTATATTTTCTTTGCCTGCAGGTGTTCAGCTCCTGGATGCATTTTTGTGCTGTACGTGTGTTTGCTGAGAGTATTCTGAGATATGGCTTACCACCATCTTTCTTGGTAAATGAGCTCTTGTTAGTTCATTTTTCTATCACTGTTTTACAACCAAGCACTTGTTTTTGACTCACCAATCAATACTGAAATGATATTTCAGGCATGTGTTTTAGCTCCAGTTACAAAAAGTGAGAAGAAAGTACGATCAATCCTTGAGGGGCTGTGCGACAGTTCTAACAGGCAAGTGTTTAAGCTATGTTTGTCTGAGGGACTTAAACTCTTTGGGTAGAACACTAGTATATCTGCATTAATGAATTGTGATCTGGGAGTCATGCACTTGGTGTTGGTGCAGATAACATCAAGAACCTTGTCACTATCTTAAGAGAACTTTTTTTTACGTGATATGATTTTCCCATTTAACTTACTGATGTTTTTAATTTGATGTTTGAATGCAGTACTTTCTGGAAAACTGAAGATGAAGTGGAGGGAGGGATGGCTGGTCTAGCAGGTGATGCTGATGCACATCCATATGTTTCATTTACAATCAATCTTGTTTGACTGGCGCAGCACGATGCAGTGTCTCAGTTTCAAATTCTGAATCTGAGGATTCCTTTGGACAGCAAATAATAGTGCAGACGGGTTCAAGGATACTTTGTACATTAGGATCAATAACTGTCGCCGTTGTTAACTATTTCTAAGTGCTGCTTCGGGAGTTTCCATGAGCGTTTATGTCTGTTTTTATAAGAGTGAAACTTATGGGAGGTTCTACCATCTCGAAATTTGTAGTTTTAGTTTGTTTTCGGGTTTCTGTTTACCAGTATCTACAAAGCTTGAAATACATTGTACCTTATTATATATTTATTTGATATGATCAAATAATACCTCGAGGTTCCGTTTAAATGATAAGTATAATAATCTTATGATCCAACTAATATGCAGGCCTTGGCCAATAGTTTTAAGAATTCTTTCTGCATTACAGAATTAGTATGATTAGGAATGTCAAAGCTTTGGGAAAAAAGGCAATACATTCAGGTTGGTGGCATGAACGGCAACTCGGCGTCAAGAACAATTGAACTTTGTTTATTCGGTACCCGATTTTGGGCTCAAATGGTAGTTCTATTTTAGTTGTTTTGTGAGTCGGTGTTGTTTTGTGAAGTTGAAGCGAAAATTACAAGACAAAACTCCTAATACAATCAAATCTAAAGCAGTCAAAATTGAAAGTGGAAAGAGCTGAAAGCGGAAGCTTGTTAACCCAAGTAGTCGGGTTTCTTGAGGAATGAGCATAGTTGGCGACGACATCAGTGACAAAATTGGCTTCACGTGGAATGTGGATGAAAGAAACTTTCTTCAAATTGACTGGCTAAGAATCGGATGTCCTTGATGAGGGTTTTGAGACGCCATGGAGTGTTGCATTTTTTGTTGATAGCATCAATGATCAGCTTCAAGTCACCTTCGACAATGACTTTCTTGAAGTTTTGAATTAGGGCATGGTACAAACCATCTCTTACTGCACTTCCTTCTGCAATGGGAACAGAGGAGTAACCAATAGCTCTGGAGCCAGCAAAGATAGGAGAAGCATCATGGTCTCCGATTTTGTTACTAAGAACCAATCCATCAAAATTGATCTTTATGACACCCCCCGGGGGGGGGGGGGCGGGTTGCGCGCGCTCCGCCTGATTGCACCATAATGAACTGGAGCTTTGGGATAGCTAGCAGGATTATTGCATCTAAAATCAGCTTCCGAAGTAGCAGCAGCATGGACTACCTTAGTAGTTGTTTGTCTGAAAGTGTAGTTGTTTCTTGCTCCCCAAGAGAAGAAGAGGTGGTTTAAGTCTTCATCCCCTTGACAGCAGAGTTGGCATAAAATGTCATTACTTGAGCAAAATCTAGCAATTCTTGTCTTGGTCTTTAATCTTCCACATTGTGAAGTTGTAATGTTAGATATGTTGCCCTATAATTAATGCATTGCTCTTCTAATAAATTTAGAAATTAGAACCTATCATAAATCAACAATGATGATGCGAGGAACATCGGCGAATAAACTAGCGTTGATTTTCCTCTTCCCATTCTTTCTTCGGTAGGTTTCCCCGTAATAGGGAGATCTGCGTAAGCTCTTATCCGTATCTTACGATTTCTTTGGCTCGATCATAGCATAATGGAAGTCTGGCTGTAGCCCAAGCAGCGCGTTAAATTGTGAAAGATGACCAGCTCTACAACTTTGAGTGCCATATCTTCCAAAACCAAGTTGTGTACCGTCTGATTCACAACCTTTGTGACTTTTTGCCAAGACACAAGTTTCACAATGTAAAGATGACTCGTCAATGCCAATAAATAAAGATGGCATGGTTTTACGCATTACATTGAAAGAAGGATACCCTAAGAGTCTGCCATAATCAGACCTTTTCAGCTTTTTAGAATTCAAAGTCAAAGTGGCTAGGAAATTCTTCCTCAGCTTCTCCCTGGCGTATCCTTGATCCAGTCCCCCTCAGATATCCCCTGCTGATAATTTTCCTGTTCAGAAGGTCCTGAAGCAAGACATACATAGGGAAAAATGTCACTCACAATGACTGAATTGCTTGTAAAAGGGTACATTCTCAAGTATTTTGAATTCGATCCTCAGTAAAATTATAAAGGACACTCATTTATGATGTGATAGAGGCTCTTCTAATGTTCACTCACGAATGGGAAAAAAAGGTAGATTCAAAAAGTGAAATTTGCCCCAAAATTGTGTGTTTATATTACAAGGAGTTTTGTCTCAAATGGGGAGAAATTTGAAGCGAGAGTCAAGACGTAATCTTTTGGAGAAATGAGGTTACTATGATTCACATAATCTGACTTGCTTGATAAAAGGCTAAATTCGTAAGTATTTTGAAGTCAATCCTCAATGAAATCATAAAACACACGAATTTATGATGTTATAGAGGTTCTAATGTTAAAGGGTCTATATAAACACTCACGAATCAAAAAAATGGTAGATTTAAAAAGTGAAATTTTCCCCAAAATTCGTGTAGCAAATGGAGTTTTGGCTCAAATGGGGCGAAATTTGAAGTGAGACTCAAAACGTAATCTTTTGAAAAAAAATTGAGCTGACTAATATTTCTATTAGACTGGCCAAACATGTCCCCAGAAGGTAATTTTAATGTGGCCGATTTCCCCTCTTCAGAATTCACTAAATACCACGACAAGTTAACATTTAAATTGCTTGATAAAACCCAATACTCGTAAGTAATTTATTGCTAGATCTTCAAAAAAAATATAAAGAACACGAATTTATGTAGGTTTCTATAATGTTAAGGGATCTATATAAGCACACATGAATGGAAAATATAGTAGGTTTAGTAAGTGTAATTTTCCCCAAAACTCGTGTGCTATATGATATGGTTTTTGCTCAAATGGGGCGAAATTTGAAGCCAGAATCAAAACATAATCTTTTGGAAAGAAATCAGGTTACTGAGGTTCACATAAGACTGTTGAAACATGTCTCAGCCCTAAAAGTTCACTCAATACATAGAAAAGTATCGATTTGAATTGCTGGATAAAAGGCTAAATTCATAGTATTTTGAACTAAATCCTCGGTGGAGTCATAAAACACACGAATTTATGATGTTATAAAGGTTCTTATAATGTTAAGGGGTCTATATAAACTCTCACGAATGAAAAAAACGATAGATTTAAAAAAGTGAATTTTGCCTTAAAATTCATGTGTGCAAGGAGTTTTAGCTCAAATGTGAAGAAATTTGAAGCGAGTCAAAACGTATCTTTTGGAAAAATGAGGTAACTAGGATTCACACAAGACTGGTGAACATGTCTTAGGCTTTAAAATTCACCAAAATACCTCAATACCTCGACAAGTGAACATTAGAAGCACGACCAAGTTTGGATCGGGTTGGCCAATGGACTAATATATCTCAACCCGACCCATCCTTAATCGTGCTCTCTGCCTAGCGATCCATTTACCATCTCTAATCTGCACATGTAAGGCTTTACGAAAATTGCCAAAGCAGCGGGCAGAGGCAACTTTTAACAAGAAAATAACTAACGACCGCAGCTGCTGGTTTTGCTTTGGTGTTGCATTTTGGTAGAACGTTTCCATCAATGGCCTTTTATACTAACGGCCTAGCATGCATTCCATGGAACAAACACAAGATTGATAAAAAGATTAGTGTTGCCTAATTAGAGGAATTCATGTGAAACAATATCAAATGACAGAAAATGTAGTGGGATTGAGAGTGCCATTTGGTGCATGTTTAAATACATGGTAATTGTAGAAACTCCTATTATTATTCAGGTCCTCTTGTGGTCTATTGTAATATAGGATTTAGACACTATGTCCCTCTCTATATATTCATCAATTTCATTAATTAAAGCTTGAGAATAGCGGCACTTATTTCAAAAAATATAAATATATATATATATATATATATATCAAATGACAGGAAAAATTGTATCCAGGCATAGTTCCCATGCTTCAGATGGCAAAGAAAAAGCCCAATAGCCGCACAGCCCTTATTTCAAAAAATATAAATATATATATATATATATATATATCAAATGACAGGAAAAATTGTGTCCAGGCATAGTTCCCATGCTTCAGATGGCAAAGAAAAAGCCCAATCTAACATTATTTTCATTGCCTATTCTCAAAAAGGGAGAACCCTCAATCCTAGTAAGAATCTTCAAATTCACCTGATCTAACTACAAAGATGTCTTTTGGAGGATGAGAGCAAAACCATCCCCATAAAACAAGACTAGTCAATATGGAAAAATTGGATACAGGATCCGGATGCAAAAGAAACAATACTCCCCACTTGCTTGGAAGCAATTCAAGCAATCCTATGTTTATTTAATTCCTATGACAAATTTTTTTTCAGTTTGGACAAAAAGAGCTAATATGGCAGTTCATCCAGCAGTTCAGACCTTTGCAAGCTCTGAGGCAGCAGCTGCAGCAGCCGGAGGAGGAGTGACACCACCGGTGGTCGGCCTGAAAATATACCAAACTTGTGCATGAGTTAACAGCTCATTAAACAACTAACACAGAAAGCTATAGCTAGGGATTCAGGAAGATATATGACTTACAGTCCAACAAAAACTTTGAATGCATCGTAGATACCCCACTGAGCTCCGGTAAGAGTTCCAATCATGACAATACGGAGGGGAAGCCCACGGGTAAACAGACCCAACACTCCAATCTTCTTCACAGCCTGCACACCCAAAAACATAAAAAAGTCAAAACAAAATTAACAAGATTATGTACTAGAACAACAATGATACAGTGACCATAACACTCACATCACCAACAGTTGCCCCTTTGGCATTGTTGAGAAAAGAGACAAGATTGTCAGCAGGGTGAGACACAATAGCACAGAAAACACCAGCCACATATCCACCAGCAAAACTCACACCCAGCTGCAAACTTTTGGAGCACTCATCTTTAGGTGTAGGGATGGCATATTTATAGATATTCTCCACAATGGCCTCAAAGGATGCAAACTTCATCATTGTGTCTGCGGTAAACAATAAGTAGATCAGTAATCATGACAAGTAAAATTTTGCTCAAGTATAAGCAAAGTGGAGCAAGAACCACAGTTGGATGATTTTTTGTTTTGTTTTGCATTTAGCAAGCTAGTTGCAGAACATGTCTAACAGATGAAAACAAAAGTTTGAAAATTAGCCAGCCTTTTACAAAGTAAATCAGGACCAACTGATAGCTTCAAGCAGATCTACTAAATCAGTTAACTCTTATTAATTCATCATTGAATGGCAGCTCAAGTTATCTTCAACCATCCAACTTAGAATTAAACTTTCAATAACCTTAAGGACTTAATCTTTGGATCTTATTATTAAATTGAAAACAAGAAGCCACCTGAACCTAATAAAAGAATGAAAGCAGAAAATACAAACTTCAGACTGTTGAACAGGGCAATAAAAGTAACAAATTTCTTTATTCAAATGACGACCCATCTGTTTACCAGGAACCGACTTTGTTACTATGCAAATAGCAAAAATATGCAAATTGTGTTTACAGAATGGCAGTTATATATATTGTTGCCAACTTACATGGAATTTGGCGACCCCATAGAGGAACAATACCCTTGTACAACCTGCAATGGAAAATTATTCATATGTAAATTAAACTCACAGGAGCTTGTAATTATAAAATAAAGTGATCTTCATATGTTTGTGTGTTATGCAGCTTATACACACGCAAATAATGTAAGAAACATACCCAAGTGCGCCTTCAGATTTGATAAACTTGGGAAGTCCATCTGACAAACCCCTGGCAAAGCCAGGCTGAGTTTGTACCCTGACCTTCACTGCCTCAAAGGGGCATAGGGCAATATCTGCAATCACCTCAGCAGATGCAGAACCAGCAAGGTAGATCAAAGTCTTGTACTTGGCAGTAAACTCTGGTCCAGCAAGGTCAGAGTAGTACTTCTTGAAAAACTCATAGAATCCGAACTTGCAGGCACCTTGACCACTGTAACCAAGGAGGGTAGGCACCCATCCCTTGAAGAATCCTCTAACACCCTGCTCCTTTAACAGAACTCCAAAACCAGAAGAAATGCTTTTGTACTTTGTAGGATCAATCTGAAAATAATCAACAAGGAATGTTAGGTAAATATCTACATCACCCACTCACTATATATAGAGATAAAAGACAGAGTAGTCAGAAATGACTAATGAAAAGAAAAACCTAATCAAATCAAACAATAAATACACAGGACGAGAGGTAAATACAGAATTGAAAACAATAAATTCAGTATGAGTTGGCTCAATCTAGTAAGGTAAGAAAGGCTTCCATGAATTAAAAGGGCAAAATGAAAGTTTTCTCAAAAGAAAAATCGTGATAAGCGCATAAATCCAATGAAACCAAGCTAGATCCTGTTCAGATCAAGATCCAATCAGAACATTTAAAAATTATGGCCTACATATGTGTACAACCTATAGGGAGAAATCCACACACATCTGAAACAGATCTAGGGATGGACAGCAAAGCCAGAAAGATTGAGAGATCTGTACCTGCATATTGCACTTGACGAGGTCAAGAGGAGTGACGGCCATGTGGGTGAGACCACAGCTGAGGATTCCTCCTGCAGTGCAAGCAGCATAGAAGGCAGGCGAGTACATCTCGATCTTCTTCGAAGGCTCCGTCGGAGACGGAATGACCAAACCCGTGGCCTGCGAGACTGCCTCCACATTCGTGTTGAAGGCGGCGCTGGGCCTGGGGCTGGCGTGAAGCATCTGCTCGAGCCCAAAAGTTTTGGCGGAGGAGGAGCCGTAGAGGAAGCTAGGGATCAGAGACTGACGGGAGGATTTCTCAGTGAGATCCATGGCGAGCAGAGACAAAGAGAGAGAGAGAGAGAGAGAGAGATTTGGGAATTAGGAATGGAAGCGATGAAGAGAGAGAGAGAGAGAGAGAGGGCTTGGTTTTGCTCTCCCAAACCTCTCGCTGCCAAATGCTGCTTTGTGATGAGAAATGTGATTCCGGTTTTTGCTATGGTCCAATGGCCACACCCCCCTCTCCCTCGCGTCAATTATACGCCTTGACCCCTCTCGATCGCATTAATTACGATTCCGCCACTCTTTTTATTCCCACTCTCACTCAGTCACCTAATTGGGCCCGGCGGCCCGTTCTCTCGTCTAGGGTTTCTTCCTTTTCTTTTGGATTCTAAAGCCGAGACCGAGAGCTTCTTCTTGGTCAAACAACACCAGAGAGCTTTGAATCGGTCAACAATATCAATTTTATTTTTGGTCAATTCAATTCATCTCGGAAACCAATTACTGATGACCCCTGCTTCATGCCTTGAATCTCTATGAGGTTTGTTTCTTTCAATTCTTTGTATCGGGCAGGAAAAAAAAAAAAAAAAATTGGTAGGAAAATGGCATGTCTCGTTGAGTTTTCAATTGACAGTTTAGACCTAACAACCCATGGGGTAATAAGCTGGATGCCAGACATGGTATCTTGAAAATAAACGTGATCGCCCAATTTGGCAATTTCCTTCATATTGGCGGGCTGGAAATTAGCTAATACCACTTTTGGTTAATAAAATAATAATTCTCGCTAACCTTTCCCGTACAATCAACTCAACATTTGGATTCTCGTTAAGCGAATCCAAACCATTAGCACCGACGACGGAAGACGAGTTGTAGCATACTGAAGATGCAAAATTAGAACCTGTATACTCCATAGAACTTGAGAGAGACATTCAGAACTTGGTTCATTGCTTAACATAACTCGTCTTCTGAAGCATATTTGATCAAACAAAAGAATCCGCGGTAGAAAGTACACTGTAATAATTTCTTTAGTATGATTCATAACATCTCTATATCAGTAACCTTGTCTGTCAAGGCAAATTTGCCTACCAATCCAAACTTCTTACTTACGGAGCCATTACCAAAAATCTCCACAAGAACACAACCCATCCCTGAAGTGATGAAACCGTTTTGAATCTCTGACTACAATCTCCCGATTTACAACGTTGGATATCAGCTTGATCACAGTGTGACAGTCAGCACATACTCGAAGATTCTTGATGATCTGAATTGTTGTACCAGGTGCTGAATTCATGATTCCAAAGGCAACAGCTAGCTTCTCACTATGAACTCTCAGGGTCATTTCTTTCTCTTCCTCATCAACGTCGTGAAGAACTGAAGCCATATCAGGTGCATAGCCAGCTTCTTGCAGCTTTATAGTTAGTTTTTCCAGATACTCATAAATCTTTTTATGCTGAGGATGCTCCCTATCTCCAACTAAAAATAAATGAACCATACCTTTCAGTTCAACCACACTGAATCCAGGCGGTTTAGCCAGTCCACGATTCTTCATTAGTAGTCTCATCTTCTCAACATCTTCCCATCTCCCAGCATCGGCATATATATTTGAAAGCAAGATGTAGTACCCACAATTATTTGGATCCAACTCAAACAGTTTCCTAGCAGAAATCTCTGCAAGCTTCACGTTTTTGTGTATCCTACAAGCCCCAAGAAAGGAACCCCAGACCACAGAGTCTGGCCTCATTGTCATTCCTTTTATTAAATCATAAGCCTTAGTGAGATCACCGGCACGCCCAAGAAGGTCCACCATGCACCCATAGTGCTCAATCCCAGGTTTTACACCAAATTCATGGTTCATGGTATTAAACCAATACCATCCTTCTGCTAATAGACCAGCATGGCTGCAAGCATTTAGAAGCGACACAAATGTTATGTAATTTGGCTTAATGCCATGGCTTATCATTTTGTAGAAGACTTCCAAAGCCTCCTTGGCCCGACCATGCATTCCATAACCTGCAACCATAGCAGTCCAGGTCTTGACATTCTTCTCCTTCATGCAATCAAATGCCTTCCTTGCCATGTCAACTCTTCCACACTTACAATACATGTCAATAATAGAGGTAGACACAATCACATTCTCTTCCAAGCCCATTTTTACAACCTGTAGGAAAAAGATCAAGGACTGATTGTCAATACATTAAATGGCAAGAAGATCAACGCTTCCAGTAATCTGTGGATTGCTGATCCTAACCTAAAAATGATGGACTAGCACACCAAGCATATGAATGCGACTATTTACAAAGGTGACTCTCACATAAACGCCTGGATGGGATATGATCAGGAATTATACAGAGCAAAATTGCAATACTGCAACAAAAGTTCAAATACCTGATCATGTACGCATTGGCCCACTAGCAGAGCCCCAGCGTGCGCACAGGCTAACAAGACGGCAGACAATGTCACTGCATTGTAGAGTAAGTCACCCTCCTTCACCATCCCATAGAAAACATGCAATGCTTCATTAGAAAATCCACTTTGTGCATATATTGCAATCATGGAGTTCCAAGAAACCAAATCCCTTTGAGCCATTCCATCAAACACCTTCCTAGACAGACCGAGCTCACCGCACTTGGCGTATGCATCCATCAAGGTGTTTCCAACTCCTAAATCCTCATCAAAACCCCTTGTCATCACCAACCCATGAACACATTGGGTAAGTCCCTTGCTGGAAACACGAGAACAAGCCGACAAAACCGAAACCAGAACAACCGGATCTAAAGCAACGTCCTCATTGTCAAATTCATCGACCAACAACTCCTTAAAAAGCAACAAGGCTTGGCGGGTGTGGTCGTTTAGCAAGCAGCCTGTGATCATGGACGTCCAAGAGACCACATTTCTGCGAGGAATTTCGTCGAACAACTTCCATGCGTCCCTCAATAAACCGCACCTGCAGTACATGTCAATGAGAGCAGAGGAGACGAAAAGATCGGACTCGAAGCCGAAAACCAAGGCCTGCTGGTGGGCTTGCCTGCCGGAGTAAAGATCCAACAGAGCCGAGCAGGATTTGATGGCGCAAGGAAAGGAGGAGCGGTTGGGGGTGAGCGAGAGCCTTCGCATTGACGAAAAGGCTCGGAGGGCTTCGACGGAGTTACCGCTCCGAGCCAAGTCTGCAATAACCGAGTTCCACGAACAGACATCGGCTTTGTCCACGTATTTGTTGAACCAGGCTGTGAGGTTGGGTTTACTTGAACCTGAATATTGGCTGGGTTTACTTGAACCTGAATATTGGCGTTTGATGATGAGACACAACCTCCACTTGGAAATCCTCATTCACTTCTTCATTCATTTATATCCCTTCTTTGCTGTGGCTGCCGAGATTTTGGTTTTTCATTCCCGCTGTCTCTAAACTTTGTTAAACGATTACAAAGGTTAGTCTGCAAATCGGAGAGACTCTGAAAATAAGAAGAGTAAGTAGGTGCGTGCGAACCAGGGCTCTCTATGCTTGCTGTGTACCAGTTACATGAGCTCTATGCTCAGTGTAAAATAGCTTCTTTTTATCTTTTTTGTTTCAAAGATATAAAATTTTTCTTCCATTAACTCAACCAATCCTAGTTTCCAATTCAAGTTTATATATGAACCATGTCATATCCAGAGGCCAAAAAATATTACCAAAATTTTTAAGCTTTAACTACTGATGCAAGAATCAAATACATTTTGCAAGATTGGTTTTGGTATCTTACTGAAACCATAGAGAACCAAACTTTGTAATCCAAATGCAAGTTCCACTATCTCTTTCTTATACATGAGCTATTTTACAACGGATCTTGAACTTAAACAGCATTCAGAAATTTTAATACAAACAAGCAAAAAACCCCAGCAGCAGCAGCATAATAGATTGCACCACCGCACCGACAGTAGGAGTTGGCCGATGAAACCTTGCCAACAAACTCCCCTGAGCTTGGGACAGGTGCAAGTGACGCTGAATTGGGAGGACTCAGAGGCCATTGAGAACTGGGGTCACTTGAAGAGGAAGAGTTGGGAAAAAATGAGGACATATTGGGTGCATTCTTCTCATATGGCGAAACGGCTGGAGAAGCTGAAATTGTTGGCACACTGGTGGAACATAGAGCATGTAAGTTAGCAAAGAAGATAACAATGGCTAGACCTGCAGAAGATAACTTAGCAATAGAAGCCATGGATAGATAGATAGATAGATAGATAGATAGATAGATGTGTTTTAGAATCTCAGGTGATCTCGACTCAAATTGGGATTGAATGACTGTTAATATATAGTGACTGACTTGTGAGGGAATTTGGGTGAAAAGGGTTGGGTTATTATGAATGCGCCGGTGTTGTTGGTGCACCTCACGGGATGGACAGTGTGGCAGTTTTAATGGCTGCCCTCGATCTGTTTTTCCCCTAATTTATTCAAACCTTTTTGTTTCTCTTGATTTATCTGTCGGTATAACAAACGCAGATTGTATTAATACTAAGCTCTCATTTTATTGAAATCAAAAATTCTGTAAGGCTCTGAAGTATTAAACTATAGAAACATTATATGACACCGGCTTATTCTATCACTATCACATGAGAAAAACTAGGGTAATTCTAAACTAGGCAGCCATAACATGTCGATGTAGAAAGGGTATGCAATGGGGCAGGTTCCCATGTGAGGCTGTGCCCCTTTTCTCGGATGCCACTTAACATGGCTTTGGCACTATCCTATTTAGATAAAAGAAGAACAGTAAAGAAAAAGATGACGACAAAAGTAGTATCATTCCAAGAGTAAAAACAGAAAGAAAGTAATCAACTGCTGAAGATTCAACACAGTTTGTCATCCAACTTCTAACCAGCTTTCAACTTCAACCTATCATCAAAGCATCGATCTAAAACGATGGAAGAACCAACTTACCAGTTGCGGGGGGCATATCAGATATGAGGGGGTTTCAGCATTCCCTCGTCATGTTAGTTGCGGGACCTGCATAGTTCACAATATGGATCCAAGCCTGATTTATAGCTCTGGTAGAGAATTCAACACATAAACTCATCAACCGTTCTGAATTTTGAATCTCCGTAATTTCTTTGTAATACAGGAAATACATGATTTTCAACATCTCCTTCCGTAAAAACTATAAATCAAATGAATCACCCAATACAAGGATGCAACCCCAGCAACAATGCATTCTTCTTTGGAGTTGGCAATCTCAAAATAAATATATCAAAGGTTACAACAAATTAATGGCAGGGTATTGCGAATCTAGGAAAAATCGTGTGTTGTATTGTGTTGCGTCATGCGCTTCACTCCTCTTCATCATATTGATGTCGGATTTTGGCCAAGAACTTAAACCTCACTTCCCCATCAGTCAACATAATGCACGGATGGAACCTCCATCTACATAAGCCTGAGGTGCGCAGTATCATTCAACCTTTTTATCTGCCAACCTGTTCTCCATGAATGCTGCAAAACTGTCACTGAAGAGTCTTCTATGCAAATCTTGTGTGACATTACTGGGCTACAACCAAGGATGCCTGTGAGGAGACACTTGATTGGCACT
The DNA here is from genome assembly GCF_002994745.2 of Rosa chinensis. Classification (NCBI taxonomy): domain Eukaryota; kingdom Viridiplantae; phylum Streptophyta; class Magnoliopsida; order Rosales; family Rosaceae; genus Rosa; species Rosa chinensis. The sequence goes on from NC_037089.1 coordinate 88,224,550, forward strand.
GCATGACTGAAAATACCGATACAAGAAACAGATGAGGAGATCCGGCCAATTAAATCATGTGGAGAACTTTGGTGACTGATTTCACTGGGGGAAACCTCATCCTCAACCTCATGATCTCCGGTAGTAGTCACAACTTGCAGCCTACTCTTACCAGACTTTTTCCTCAAGAGCCCCAGCCGCTGCCTGTTAAGCAGATCCCATTGAGGTGGTGGGAGGGAAGGCCCATCTCGGTCATGTATTGAGTTGGTTGAAGCATGAGAACTATGGTGTGAGAATCCTTGGCTCTCATTCTGATTGTGTGATGGGAAGTATGCTCTCAATTTTTCAGGAAACCCCAGGACTGTCCCATTTAAAAAATGGACCATTTGAAATTCTACTTGCCTAAGTGACTCTCCAGATGGTGCAGAGAAATCAGGCTGAAGTCTGTCAATTAAGCTCAAAACTTCAGCTGTGTATATTTCAGACCGAGAGCAGCCCTCCCACTGCCCCTGGCTCATCTCTGCAAGTGCATCCGAGGTTTGAATCTGTGCCACAGGAAAATTCATTTCCTGCATCCATTTACAGTCAGACAAAGCTATTTAAGTTGCACTATCTCAAAACCAAAATTTAAAAATACGTCCCATTTGCCCCTTAGCTACTGATATCAGTAAAAACTAACATGTAGATACCGTATGGCGATCTAACTCTTTGAAGGAGGACCAGAGTGCTAGGAATTTAACACTAGATTAAAGGAGGTGAAGTTAACTAAAAACTAAAATCCAGACATGAGTTTCTATCCTGCAAATTCTCAAGTGTTCTGAACACTCCAAGACAACACAAATTCTGCCAAAACAATTCTGATTCCAATTATCTAATCAACCTCCTCCTCCTTCTTGGTTCTGAAAGACATACAGTTCTGAATAGGCATGAGAAGCTAAGCAGCAGAGTCAGTTTTTGAAGCATGTCTTAGGAGCCATAACAGTGACAACTTGGATACCAGTACATGTGATGAGCCTATATGGGACAGCAAGAGTAGTGATATGTATGAAGCCAATCAAGTTGACCAGATGAAGCTTTAAACCCTTAATTCCTAACTACATGGTGTTTGCTACACAGAACCATACATTGATCATTTAGCACACAGAACAGAAATCTGCCAATTAATTTGTTAGGAGTTACTACTAACAAGTAACAATAGATAGGTTATTTGATCATCAGAAGAAAGCTCTGAACTAATTAGTTTTATATGGCACAATGGAGATAGACTTCTGACCATAATAACACATAATTCACATCTCTAGCTATCTCCGCTGATGAAAACAAATATACTACAGTAAGTTTAATATATATCATTTAGCCAGGTTTCCCTACAGAGCATGAGCTATCCCATTCATTCCTCATGAAGTCCCTCGCTGGGAGATGAGAATCAAAAGTACAACTTAACACTGGACAATAAATCGATCGTAGAATGTCTAATTCAGAGTGTACTGGACATAGTTTGAGAAATGATTACTTTTCTTGTGCTTAAATTCGTGTTTATAGAGCAGAAATGAAATGCGTATTTCAAGTGAGGACTAGAGGCTCGAAGTTTTCGATGCAAGATTGAATTGAAAATGCCAATAAATATTTTTTATATACCTGACAGACAGAAACCGCCATTGAGCGCGCACGATCCAAAGGAGAGGTGTAAACGGCATTGAAGGTGACCCTCTGGGAATTCAAGAAGACCGCCAAGGCCCTCGCTTGCCTCTTGCCATTGGGAGTCAACGCAGCCTGGGGGCACCGGCCACCCACCAAATCGGGCCTCAAATTCAACTCACACTCGCCGTGACAAACCAGAAACACCTCCGTGGTGGTGGTCACGAAGCGCTCGTCCTCCAAGGAGAAGCTCCGGGAGAAGACCGAATGAGGCGGCGTGGGGGGCGCGAGGACGTTGTAGGGGTCCCACACCTTGATGGAGGGTCCGAGTCGCGGCGTCCCGAGCGAGGAGAGCTGAGGCGAGAGCGGCGATGCGGATGCGTGGCAGAGCATCTCGGGCTCTTGTTCCAGAACCTTCTTGACCAAATCATCATCCTTGTCCAATTCACTTCTGACGGGCGCGCCAATGCCGTTGATCTCTTCTCCTTCCTCCACCTCTTCTTCTTCTTCTTCTTCTTCTTCTTCTTCGTCTTCTTCGCTCTCTTCCACCACTTGCATGGACTGTGTCGAACCCATTGAAGATCCAAAGTACTGATCGATCTGATCTCGTCAAGTCACGATTAAGCAAAGCAATGACGACGCAATCATACCAATCTCAATTAGAAAGGTGAGATCTGTCGTATTACTGCCCAAAATATTTGAAGCAAAGTAGCAACACTGGATGGATGCCACGCTCGGAGTAGAGTCTCAGATCAAATCGAAACAAGGGAGCATGCAGTAGATCTGCTTCTTCTTCTTCTTGTTATAATTTTTGACTAGCTGTAAATCCTACGATACGATGATGATTCAATTGGAATGGAATGGATAGGCAGGCAAGCTATCCTAATCTGATCAAAGCCATCTCGGCTTCCTTCTTTCCCTCCTGTCCCCACCACCGATAATCAAAAGGGTGCATTTCAGACAAAAAACACTATCTAGTGCTAGTACCATCACCACAGACCTAGCTACGACGCTTAGTTTTCGTAATGGATCCCCGTCGGCGGTCGGCCTGTGTCTTAATTAGTTGATTTGGGCCCAAATGAAGGGACCTACTTTTTCCAATGAAAGGCCCAACTTGATCATTTTCAATTGCTGCTAGCTCTTTGGGGTGGTGGTGCAAGCAACATGGCAAATGCATTGGATCGATGTTCCACATTTCCACTTAGTGTTGAGTGTTGGGGTGTTGGAGTGTCGAACCACTTTTTTTTGCTTAATTAAGGTTTTGTTAATCACACAGATCGACACACGTATAATTAGTTAATTGTATACAAGAGCTAGCTAGGAACATGCATGGTCCATCATTACGCAGGAAACAGTACATATTAATGTTATGATTGAGAGATAGCATCATAGTCCGGCAATTGAGCTTTGTAGGCTCATTGACTTGTCTGTTGCTTGTCTCCACAATGTCAATAAGATGACAATCTTGTTAGACGTACTTTATAATTAATCATCTGTTTCAGAGAAACTGAAGAGTGAATTGGTGAGTCTTCTTCTCATATTGAGGGGGTTTATATAGGGTTACAAAGTAGTGTAAATTTGCCCTACATACATTAGTATATTTGCTACACAATTTCTCTACCTCTCAATGTGCATTTCATACAAACCACACATTCTCCACTTCTCAAGTGCATACTCCATGATATAGACATTTTACCTATTTACTACAACACTCCCCCTTGGATATATCATGTCAGTAGTATTGTCTTGGAGGTGCGCTTCTAATTTGCCTCGTTAAAAACCTTGCCAAGTAATAAAACCCTGTGGGAAAAACAACCTTGGTCGAAGGAGAAAAAGAGCACAACGCGCGTTGAGTGTGGAGTTTGTTTCTGGATAACATGGTGCTTCTCTTGTTGCCTCATTAAAAACCTTGCCGAGTAACAAAAACCCAGTGGGATAAAAATAACCTCGGTCGAAAGGGAAAAAGAGCACAACACACCCTTCACGCTTTTGAGACGAACATGTAGACATCTCCCCCTGATGTCTGTGCCTCCCCCTGATGACAACGATCATGGGAGTTCAGATAATTTCCGCAAGCCAATTCTTGCCACATGTTTCTCGAACGTGGATTTGGGCAATGACTTAGTGAACAAGTCTGCCACATTGTCCTCAGATCGAACCTGGTTCACCTTGATCTTGAGGAGCTTCTGTTGTTGCTGATTGTAGAAGAATTTGGGCGATATGTGTTTGGTGTTGTCGCCTTTGATGTAACCTTGCTTCATTTGTTCAATGCAAGCAGCATTATCTTCATAAATGCTCGTAGGCTCATCTGTGGTAGACTTCAAACCACAATTGCTTCGAACATGCGTAACTATGGATCGAAGCCATATACATTCACGAACTGCTTCGTGAAGAGCAATAATCTCTGCATGATTTGAAGAGGTAGCGACTAGGGTCTGCTTTGTAGACCTCCAAGATATCGCGGTTTTTCCCATGGTGAAAACATAACCAGTTTGGGAGCGACCTTTGTGTGGGTCAGAGAGGTACCCAGCATCAGCAAAACCTTCCAAAACACTTATATCGTTTTGGGATGGGGAGAGGGAACGCAATCCACCATGTGTGGCGTTCCTGACACTTGATGGGTCCGAATCCATCTTCTTTCTGTAGGGATAGAACAAGCCCATATCGATCGTACTACTTAGGTATCGAAAGATATCTTTAACACCAGTCCAATGGCGTCGTGTTGGCGCAGAGCTATATCTAGCTAGCAAGTTCACAGCGAATGAGATGTCTGGTCTCGTGCATTGTGCTAAGTACAATAATGCACCTATTGCACTTAGGTAGGGCACTTCTGCCTCTAGCACTTCTTCATCGTCATCTTTTGGACGAAATGGATCCTTCTTTGGATCAAGACTACGGACGACCATTGGGGTGCTTGAAGGCTTGATTTTGTCAGTGTTGAAACGCCTAAGCATCTTTTGGGTATAAGCTGATTGATGAATCAGGATACCATCTCTACGGTGCTCAAGTTCTAAACCGAGACAAAACCGTGTTTTCCCAAGATCTTTCATCTCAAACTCGGATTTCAAGTGTTCAGCGGTTTCCCTTAACTCTTTAAGGGTGCCAATTATGTTCATGTCATCGACATAAACCGCTACTATTGAAAATCCGGAACTTGTCCTTTTTATGAACACACATGGGCATAGTTCGTTATTGACATATCCCTTACCAATCAAGTAGTCACTTAGACGGTTATACCACATCCGTCCGGATTGTTTTAATCCATATAGTGAGCGTTTCAATCTAATTGCAAACGCGCTCCGTGGATTAGAGCCACTTGATTTGGGTAGTTGAATTCCATCTGGAATATTCATGTATATCTCTGTATCTAGATCCCCATATAGATATGCAGTAACCACATCCATAAGCTGCATGTTCAGTTTTTCGGAAACTACCAAACTGACAAGGTAGCGGAACGTAATAACGTCCATTACGGGAGAGTATGTCTCCTCGTAGTCGATTCCAGGGCGTTGTGAGAAGCCTTGCGCCACAAGACGAGCTTTGTATCTTACAATCTCGTTTTTCTCATTACGCTTTCTAACGAATACCCATTTGTGACCAACTGGTTTGGTGTTGTGTGGTATTGGTACAATTTTGCCAAATACCTTTCTTTTCGTTAGAGAATCAAGTTCTGCCTGGATCGCATCTTTCCATTTTGGCCAATCAGCTCTACGTTGACATTCATCAACGGAGCGTGGTTCGATGTCATCGGTCTCAATAATCTCACGCGCTACTGAATACGCGAATGCATCATCAATGATGATGGAGTTTCTTTCCCACGTCCCATGTACACTAGTGTAATTTACAGAGATCTCTATGTTCTCATGGATAGGTTCTGACACTGAGGCGTCCCCCAATGATGTCTCTTGGACATAACCATAATCCGGAACATTCTCATGGGACGGATTTTGAGTATCGATGATCAAAGGATTTATTTGTGCCTCATTCGCTCTTTTTCTAGGGCGAGTATCCTTCGAACCAATCGGTCTACCGCGCTTCCTTGCGGGACCTACAGCCATAGATGCCACATTATTGCCATGTTGAGCAATGGTGCCATCTCCTAGCGTTAAAGGAGTGGCGTTATGTCCATTATTCGGGACATCAATCCTTGCAGGCACGTTTGCAGCAGGTATGTGTGATCTCGTCACTTTAGCAATATCAGAAAACGCATCAGGCAGAGTGTCTGCTACGTTCTGGAGCTCGATTATTCTTCGCACTTCAAGTTCGGACTGTGCGGTATGGGGATCGAGATGAGACATAGTGGGGACAGACCACGACAATTCCTGTCGTTCCTGTTGAACATTTGTGTTCTTATCTCCCCTAATGATGGGAAGACTGTCTCATCAAAGTGACAATCCGCAAATCTAGCGGTAAAGAGATCGCCTGTCAAGGGTTCAAGATAGCGGACGATAGTTGGAGATTCATATCCAACATAAATGCTTATTCGTCGTTGTGGACCCATCTTAGTACGCTGTGGCGGCGTAATAGGCACATAAATAGTACACCCAAAAATGCGTAAGTGCGAGATATTAGGCTCGTACCCAGTCACTAGCTGTAACGCAGAGTAAGATTGGGTTGCAGTGGGTCGTAGACGAATTAGCGTCGCTGCATGTAATATTGCATATCCCCAAGCAGAAACAGGGAGATTAGTGTGCATTACCAATGTCCGTGCTATCATTTGTAGTCGTTTGATAGCAGCTTCTGCGAGACCATTTTGGGTATGAACATGGGGAACTGGATGTTCTACATCAATCCCCAGTGACATGCAATAGTCATCGAATGTTTTCGATGTAAACTCCCCAGCATTATCAAGTCGAATTGACTTAATTGGATGGTCAGGGTAGTGAGCCCGTAGACGGATAATCTGGGCGAGGAGTTTAGCATAAGCAGCATTTCGAGTGGACAACAGCGCGACATGTGACCAGCGTGTCGACGCATCAACCAATACCATAAAGTATTTGAAAGGTCCGCATGATGGTTGAATTGGTCCACAGATATCCCCTTGGATTCTCTGTAAGAACGGAATGAGTATTTTAGGATCCTTTGCGTAGGACGGTCTCGGTCCTAATTTCCCGAAGGAACAGGCTTTGCAAAATGAGCGAGGGGCCTTAAAAGCAACCAATGAGGATTTTGGTTGGGCCTGAGCGTCTGTAGCGCTATTAGAAGCAAAATGTGTGACTACATCTCCTTCTATGGCATTGTAGCTATTTGGAGGAACAATCATGGCGTTATGCTCATGGTTGGTGTCATCACATGGGACTTGGCCAGTCTTATGGCGCCCCAAGACGGCTGCAGCACCAGATGCTGCAATTGTTGCGGTCTTGTTAAGTCCAGGAATCAATTCTCGATTCTTGCTTCTTCTCACTCTGAAGAATGGATGTCCGTGTGAAGTCTTTAGTATACGGAGCATCATATCACGACCAGGGTGCCCTAGTCGGTCATGCCAAAGCCAATATGTGTCAGAATCCAAGAGATCTTCTCTTATGACATTATTGGATTCAATTGGTCGAATTGTAGTGACATAAAGTCCACTAGATTGACACATAAGTTTCTCTAAGATGCGCTTTCGTCCGCAATCATTAGAGGTAATGCAAAGGAACTCTTTTCCGTTCTCAGTATGCGTTTCCGCATGGAATCCGTTGGCTCTTAAATCTTTAAAGCTCAATAAGGTTCGATTTGCCTTAGGAGCATAGAGAGCTTCAGTGACTTTAATCAAGGTGCCATTTGGCAATAGGAATTGGGCCATTCCATGTCCTTGAACTAAACCTGATGGCCCAGCCATCGTAGTCATAGTGGAATATGTAGGCAACATCTCCAAGAATAATTGCCTATGTCGTAGAATGGTGTGCGTAGTCGCACTATCAGCGAGACATTGTAGTTCATCCATTCCTTAAGAGAAAAGCTCGTAATTAAAAAAGGAGTCATAAAGGAAAGAACTCAACTTTTATTAATAAGCCAAACGGAATTACATCATCATTTATTTCATCAAAGAAAGCGTAATCCAATAAACTTAGTTAATGCAAAGCAATGGTAGTCGTCTAACTTCTTTCGGTAATTCCAATGCAAAGGTGACCAGGTGAGTAGAGAGATGTTGGTGGAGCAAAGGCTCGCTTAAGTACCAATTATCTCAAAACCTTCCTAGACATCACAATTACATTGAGTACGCCTACTTTTGAAGAAAGATTAATCCCATTGGCATCTACTATAGGATAATGTGGCGATTGCCTACATCTCTTGGAAAATGAAAAGACTTAATCAAAATCGCCAGTTTCTGGGTTTTGATTTTTGTCGTCTTCCACCCTTAGATCGAGATTGCCATCTTGATCTTCTTGTTCCATGTAATTTGCCTCCCTTGCTTCACGATACATTTTGTACGCGTTTGCAACATTCTGGGATGCTTTACATGCCCTTGCCCAATGTCCAGGTAGTCCACATCGGAGACAAGCATCATTATGGTCAGGTTCCCTTGATCGAGGTGCTTTAGGAGCACTTTGAAAACGGTTGTTTCCATTGGTGGTGTTACCACCATAACCGGAGGCTTGGCCTCGCTCTCTCTTCACACGTTTACCTCCACGGTTCCGTGCACGCCTATCTTGGCGGTTTCCTTCCTCTTTAGGGCGAGAATATGGACCTGAACGTCCATAATTATCCCTTCTTTTAGGGTTTCGCTCCTTGCGTCCTCCTTTGGAGGTGCGACTATAATTAGACTCCGGAATTGACTTGGTTCCCACGGGTCTAGAGTTATAGTTCTTCACAAGTATGTTGTCGTGCTTTTCAGCTACGTTCATGACACCAATTAGCTCATGAAATCTTGTGATGCGTCTAGCATTGATATCAATTCGATAGTTTTTAGCTATCATTAATGCAGAGACAGGGAAGGTAGAGAGAGTTTTCTCGATCAACATCGTATCAGTGATTTGATGTCCACAGAATTCCATCATAGACTTGATACGAAGTGCTTCCGAATTGTAGTCAAGAACTGTCTTGAAATCACAGAAGCGGAGGCTTTGCCATCTCTCTTCTAAGTCGGGAAGCAGGGAATCACGGACGTTGCCAAAACGCTGCTCGAGTTCTACCCATAGCTTTCTTGGGTCTTCCTCATTGAGGTACTCATTTTGGAGCGCGTCATTCATGTGCCTTGTCATGAGAATGATGGCTTTTGCTTCATTAGCCTCTCTCTTTGCTCTATTTGCTTCAAAAGCAAGAGCTTGTTGAGGAGTAAGCACGTCCTGACTTGGCTCTTGGATCGTACTCAGGATCCCATCAGCCTTAAGATGCTGGCGCATATCACGGATCCACCTGTGGTATCCTGCGCCTGTTGTCCCTAGTGGGTTGAAGCTCAACTTGTTCAGGTTACTCATCCTGAAGAACAACAAGAAAATAGGGTTAGTTTCGGAGCGAAAAAGGCTACCACGAAAAACTATAAACTTTCTGAGCGTAATCGCTTTCAAGAAATTAGGGATTTTCTGAGCGTAGTTGCTTCCAAGAAAATCTTGATTCCAAGAGGGGTTTTGGATTAAATCGAAACAATGATGTATGTGGTCGATTGTTTTCTTCTCAACAAATTCTAAGTTTGGAGGACTCTACAAGCTCCAAGCTTGGAGTGAGCACGAACCCCCACAGTTCGGCCTTTTTGGTCTCCCCTATGAAGAAGAAAGGGGGTAGAATAAGGGATGTTGGAAGTCCCCGTGAAAAGAAGAGAAAAGTAATAAAAACTTCAAAAACGGGAACTTTTAGAAAAGTTTACCTTAAGAATTGACCGGAAAAAGTGTCCGGAAAGTCGCCGGAAAAGTGTCCGAAAGTCGCCGGAAAAGTGTCCCGAAAGTCGCCGGAAAAGTGTCCGAAAGTCGCCGGAAAAGTGTCCGGAAAGTCGCCGGAAAAGTGTCCGGAAAGTCGCCGGAAAAGTGTCCGAAAGTCGCCGGAAAAGTGTCCGGAAAGTCGCCGGAAAAGTGTCCGGAAAGTCGCCGGAAAAGTCGCCGGAAAGTTGTCGGAAAGTCGCTCGACAGATGTGTCGACAGCTGCTCGGCAGCAGCTCGGCAGCTGCTGCGCAGGTGCTAGGCAGGCTGCTCGGCAGGTGCTCGGCAGATGGCTCGGCAGGTGCTCGGCAGCTGCTGCGCAGGGCCTCGGCAGATGCTCGGCAGCTGCTGCGCAGGGGGTAGGCAGGGGGTAGGCAGGGGCTCGGCAGCTGCTGCGCAGGGGGTCTGCAGGGGGTAGGCAGGGGCTGTCGGCAGCACTTCGGCAGGGGCTCGGCAGCACTTCGGCAGGGGCTCGGCAGCACTCGGCAGGGGCTCGGCAGCACACTGACAGCGGTTCAGAACTTCCGGCAGCCGGTTCGGCAGGTTTCCGGCCGGTTCTGGGGGTTCTGAAACCGGTTCTGAGCTTCTGGGATCAAGGGCTTTGATATGTGATAGGATTTGGGGGTTTCTTGTAAGGTTGGTAAAATGACCTAGTTCGGATCAAGAACTTTCACTACTCTAATCGATTTCGATTCTAATTCTAGAGCGATTTCGTGCTGATAACGTGTTTCAGAGAAACTGAAGAGTGAATTGGTGAGTCTTCTTCTCATATTGAGGGGGTTTATATAGGGTTACAAAGTAGTGTAAATTTGCCCTACATACATTAGTATATTTGCTACACAATTTCTCTACCTCTCAATGTGCATTTCATACAAACCACACATTCTCCACTTCTCAAGTGCATACTCCATGATATAGACATTTTACCTATTTACTACAACATCATCCAAATTATATGTTGGCTGTTGCCGTCCTTGTTATTTTAATTCATGCTTTTTGTTAGCTAGGTTTAGTTACCTACCTATTTAAGACCCTAAGAACCGTAGTTACAGTGCCGCTTTTTATTCCAAGTCCTAATCTTCCTGCTTTTCCTGTTTGGTGAGATGAAAATGGGATGCATCGCTGGCCGGCTTATAATTAGTTTTGCAGTAGATAGAAGATTACTGAGGATTTGAGTACTTGAGTTGTATCTTTCTGTTTTGTATAATTAAGGATCAATAAATACGACAGGTCGACAGAAATGCTATAAAGTTATATATAAACCATGCTCAACTTGCATTGGCTCAATGGCTCCTTCTTTCTCATCTCGATCATCACTCTCTCTTTTTCTGTAGCTTGCATGAAAATGCGTGTCTAGTATCTTGTACAACTGCAATAAGCGTTTTCTAGCGCTTCCTCTTCAATTCATCATATCGATCAATAAATACTACTGACTGGCCGGCTAACTATATATATATATATATATATATATATCTGCGTGCCACAGCTAGAATTTGAGAATTGAGATCGATCTTTTAATTTGGCTGTCGGTCGATATGCTCAGATCATTTGCCATCAGCAGGTATTTCGATGGATGGCCTCTTTGAATTGCAATTGCAATTGCTAGCTAGCTAATTAATGTTTTGAAAGCATCGTAGGTCGTTTTTCGTTTACTTGTTTTGTTTTTCTTTCCCCTCCATCAATCAGATTCAAAGAGGCAGCTGGAGCAGCTAGAGGGCTCAAGTACTACGGCAATCATGTTCTCTGTAAGCGAACGAGACCTTATTCAACCGCTGGCCGTAGTGGAAATGGAAGGTAATTTCTAATCACGTACCGATCAGCTCCTAGCTAATTGCGATCGACAATACGCACGCACTATCTCCATCATATATATATATATGGTGTCTGTAGTTTGGATATATATATATATAGCTGCAGATCGATTCCCTCAAAATCTTCAGATATATCGATTCATGGATCTCTTATTCTCTCTTATTAATGAAACTCTCCTACCCGGCTACCCCCCTCCACTGTTACAACTGACGTCATATCGTTTGCCATTTCTGCTTCTTTGCATGTCATCCATGTTCCTCTATTATTCTCTGGTTTTTGGTTATTTCGATATGTAGCCTTCTCGTTCTCGTTCTGTTCCAATATTAATTTTTTTGTTAACTGAGTCATCATCATCATCATGATCAATTTTATAGGAAGGAATCCATGTTTTTTTTTCTAGATCCCATGCAGCCTTAATTTGCAAATCACATGATTAGATCTCATTCTTTCTGGCAATCAATTTATACTCTAGTCAGTATTTAGTTTGGTAATTAAAGGAGGTCAATTAGATTGTGATTCTTTAATTAATCGGTGATCAATTCGTTGACAACGATCTTTAGATCTAGGATATAAGATTAAAACCTATAATTATTAATGTTATTATCTATATCAGCGAAGGATTTTTTGGGGCCGATATATAGTATTAATAAAGAAACATACATTAGACCTGATCTATCAAATAAATACACTGAATCTAATCAATTTACCCGATATGTAAAGGCTGGACGGTAAGGTAGCCTTAATAACAGGGTCCGCAAGTGGGCTCGGGAAGGCAGCGGCCCACGAATTCATCCAAAATGGGGCGCATGTCATGATTGCAGACACTGATTGTGAGATGGGCCAACAAGTAGCGGAAGAGCTGGGCCCAACAGCCCACTTTGTGGAATGCGACGTTGCTGTTGAGTCACAAGTAGCACAAGCTGTAGAAACGACCGTGGAAAGGTACGGAAAGCTCGACATAATGTACAACAATGCTGGAATAACCGGGCCGACAATCCCACCCAGCATTGCCGACCTCGATCTCGATGAGTTTGACCGTGTCATGCGGATCAACGTGAGGGGAATAATTGCCGGGATAAAGCATGCTGCCCGAGTGATGATCCCATTGGGTTCGGGGTCCATACTGTGCACATCTAGCATTACTGGGCTCGTGGGTGGGCTTGGGCCGCATCCTTACTCGATTTCCAAGTTTACAATACCAGGCATAGTGAAGTCTGTGGCAAGCGAGCTGTGCCGAAGTGGGGTTCGAATCAATTGCATTTCACCGGCTCCAATTCCAACGCCTCTTGTGGTTAGGGAGATAAGTCGGTTTTATCCAGGGGCAACAGAGGAGCAGATTATAGAGATAGTGAATGGTGTGGGAGAACTTAAGGGTGCAAAGGCGGAGGCAGTAGATGTAGCCAAGGCAGCGCTCTATTTGGCCTCTGATGAAGCAAAGTATGTAACAGGTCATAATCTAGTAGTCGATGGAGGCTTCACCTGCTTTAAAACTCTTAGCTTTCCTCATCCTGATCAAGTACTTGTGTAATAACATGTGTGTTATATATTTTGATGGATCGATCACTAGGCTGTGCTAAGCTATTTGAATTTTGAATGATAATATAATAACGTCTATGTGCGAGTACATATATTTGCATTATAATTAGTTATCTTACAATTAGGATACCTATATTATTAGTTGAAAAATAGTCCATATGTGACGAAATAATAACAAGCCTCGACCCCAAACCAAGGTTTTTGTCCATTTACCCCATTTCTAGGGATTAATGCTCATTTCATGGGACACAAATCGCTCAATGCATAGGCTTCAATATTATATTTTCAACTTTCAAGCGTTAGATGCATTCTCTCCACAAAAAAGCAATATTTAAAATATAGGAGCAACTAAGGTTGCCATTGCCAATTACCAATTCACAAAATTCTAATCTTTTCTTAGGATATGTAAAATTTAGAAAGAAACAGAGGAAGCTAGGGAGCGTAAAGATGAATTTTAATACAGATCATATATGTATCATCAGTATGGTAAATTATGTTGCATCTGCAAGTCACAACTCCCGCCGAAATTCTCTGGAGCATCAAACTGTTGGCATGAATATCTTTTAGAACTAAGAAAGAATTTATTGACTGCATTTTCTGATTAGAAAAAGTTATTGATTAATTAGATTTTCTGATTACAGAAGATTGCCTGTATCATAAATTTATTATGGAAATTCATTTTCCTTGTGGGTGCATATTTTCATATATGTATATATATACACACACACACAACATGCTTTGAGAGAAGAACAATAGAAATTATTCAATACCCTGGGGACATCGTTCTCTCTAATTGTTAATTAAGAGATCAAGGAATTGATCTATACTTTAGATACAAGGACTTCAGAATGCCCAAAGAAGATATTGAAGCAGCACCTGTTTGCCCTAGCTTCAAGAGCGTCTGCTCAGACCAACTAGGAGACTTGGCCGCCAAAGTCTTCCGAGAATTTGATAACCTCGAGTTATCGGTAGAATCAAAGTCCGCCGAGCAAGAAATGGATGATCATCATGCCACAAAAATGCAAAAAGAAGGATTTGAACCGGGATTAGTTTGCCCTAGCTTCAACAGCTACTGCTGCTCAGACAAACTAGCAGACATCGCCGTCAAAGTCTTCGGAGAATTCGACAACCTCACATCGTTGGAGAGAGAGTCTGAGGATCATGCTGGAGACGATGACTTCACATTCATTTCGCTTCCACAGTGGGGTGACAAGTTCTTCTTCGGCCCGGTCTTTCCCGTCTTCAACCGTGACCTTCTGTTAGACGAAATTAGTCAACGACATCTCAAGGCTATGGAGGAGAAGAGCAAGTCCACTGCTGGAACGGCTCCCTCTAAGAGGTTGAAGCTACGTGAGTTATTTCAAGAAGATGATGGGAGCAGTCTTGCTTTGCCATCATCGACCTCTACAACTAGGAGGTCTTCTGCCAACGACTGGAAGTTAAGAGACATTTTACTGCAGACCAACAGTGAAGGCGAGACTATGTCATCGTCCAGGAGCTCCATGAAGAAGCAACAAAGACGTTCGTGGGTCGACCGGTGTTTAGGGCATATGCGTCTATGTTTCTCATCCTCGTGATTCGTGAGAATAGTATTGGTACGTAAGTGAAGGAAAGGAATAGAAGTTGCTGCAGCCAAGCTAGCTCAATGTTCTTTATATCCCGCGCCATGCATATGCCTTTATGCATGACCTTCCTCGCTCTCTGATCGAAATGTATAATTGTACTTTGCTGTTGTGAACGACATGAAGGCCATATTCTCATCCTTACTGTAATTCCTCTGTAATTTACTTCCTTCTTATTTTTACAAAACAGAAGATGAGGTTTAGGAAGACTGCGTGCAAAGTCTCATTGCAAAAAGGCGTAGTCCCATTTAGTAATGGATTTCAAACAACTCTTAAATATGGCTTACATGAGCCATAGAAATCTCATGCTTTCGTCAAATTTTGCTTTCAAACCGCCTTGAAGTTTGGACCAATTAGTGCCAAAAAAAGTTGCTATAGCTAGGCCAGTAAAATGGGCAGGATTGGGCTGACCCAGTTCTATGATATGATGGTCCAAGTATTTAAGAGTTATATTTAGCCGACACCTAACTCATATGATGGTCCAAGTATTACATGGTCTTGGGCTTTTGTAATCCTAAGTGTTAAATGGGCAGGCCGGCCCTTTCATAAATATGTGAAAGCCCAGGCTCAACCCATCAGCCAATAAAGTTCGGGCCAATAAAGCCCGTCCGTCAGCCTCCCAGTATTTGGCTAGTGATTTGTGAAATAATATTAGGGGAAATAATCATTTACCCAATTTCAGTTTCAAAATTGT